>NC_138988.1:42947460-43375546 GCF_964341445.2 Mesoplodon mirus | reverse complement strand
AATCATCCCTAATTCCTGCTTCTCTCTCCTCCTCCACCTTACCTCTTTTAGTGCTAATTATGCCACCAAATTTGGCACCTAATTATATGGCCTCACATTGTCTCAACAGGGGTCATGTGTGCCTGTGCATTGCTGACCTGTCTAGGGCAGGTGCCATGCCTCTCACTTTTTGTCTTTGCAGAGGCATCACATTAACAGAGATGGGCAGGGATGCAGGTGCGAGGAGACCTACGGGTCTGTGTTCTGCTCTGCCTGCTGTCTAAGAGGTCAGTGAGAGGTCAGGAAGCTTGGGACCCAGCTGCCCTTGCTTTGAGCTGCTTCTCTTGCTTTGAGCTGCTCTTTATATTACCCAGAAGGTGCCTTGTCAAAATTTAGAGCAAACAGTTTTAGAAACTGTTAGCTAGCACCAGGGCCTTAAGGGCGGTGATGCTCGGCACTTCTCCTCTCCCCAGAGAGCCTCTGAGATCATCTCAGTAAAACTTTAATGCCTGGAAGTCAATTAGAGTGGAGAATTCTCCTGTAATCAAAAGAGGCGGTGCTTTTATTGGAAAGGTACAAACAAGAGGGGAAGGATGGCAGCTGTGTGAGGCTCTGTAGAGCTAATGGCTTAGGCTGGGAAAGTTATTTTGACAGAGTCAGACCATATCTACCAGTCATGAAGACAAGGAAAGGGGCTGTGGAGTGGGCAGAGGGGGAAACAGGCTATAGGTGGCCTTCATGATTATCTTTAGAGTGTGCTGAAGCATTCCCAGAGCAGATTTACAGCTTCGCTTTCCTGGGTCATCCATCAGATCTATGAAGTGAGAATTATTCTCCATCTCTCATTTTAGAGAGGAGGAATGGAACTTCAGAGGGGTTAACATGGCACTGGAGTTAACACCACAGCTTCTCTACTTTCAGAAAGTAGACCTCGCTGAAGTGAGGAGTGTGGATGAGGAGGTGGGGGAGCCCTGCTCTCTCTAAGCATATTCTCTGAAAGTGGCACCTTCTCAGTGCCTGCTAGGAGAATTCTGAAAAGCTGTTAGAAGAAGTCATGTGAAATTTATGACTTAAATATTAGTGGACAGATGCATAGGTTGTACGGGTCTGTTCCGTTTACTGCTGCATAACAAATCATCCCAAAACTGACTGTCTTCCAAAAACCATTTTATTATATTCACAGATCTTGTGGGTCAGGAATTCAGGCAGGGTAACAATGAGGATGGCTTGTCTGCTCCATGATGTCTGGGGCCTCAGCTGGGAAGACATATAGCAGGGAGTCACTTGACAGCTGGAGGCTGGCATCTTCTAAGGGTCCAGTTGGCTGGACATCCAGGATTGCTCATCACATGGCTGGCAGCTGATATTGGCTGTCAGCTGGGAGCTGAGCTGGGGCTGTTGACCAGAGCACCACATGTGTCTTCTCTAGCATGACAGTCTCAGGGTATTTGGTACTCTTCTGTGGAGACTGGCTTTCCTCAGAGTGAGCCTCCCAAGAGAACCAGGTAGACCTTTTATGACCTAGTATCTCTTCCACTCCAGTCTGTTGGTCAAAGTAGCCACAGGCCTGCTCAAACTCAAGGGAAGGAACACAGACCCCACCTCCCACTAATGCTGAAGAATATGTAGCCATTGTTTTTAAAAACCACAGTGCTGTCTTATTCCTTTATGTCCTCATTTCTTTATGACCCCATTAATCCCTAATTACATAGGAGTTGTAGTTGAAGTCAGCAGGTGCTGGAATCCTGCCTTGGCTTTGCCACTAACTAGCTGTGTGACCTTGGAAAAGTTACCTCACCCATCCAAATTTCTGTTTTCTCATTGATAAAAGTATTTATTACAAAATAAATAAACTTTTAGATGTCTTTTGTCACATATAAAATATATTAAAATTTTTTTATTGAAGTATAGTTGATTTACAATGTTGTGTTAGTTTCTGCTATACAGCAAAGTGACTCAGTTATACACATATATAATTCTTTTTTATATTCTTTCCATTATGATTTATCCCAGGATATTAAATATAGTTCCCTGTGCTATACAGTAGGACCTTGTTGTTTATCCATTCTATCAATATACGTAATAGTTTGCATCTCCTAATCCCAAATTCCCAGTCCATCCCTCCCCTACCCCCTCCCTTGGCAACCACAAGTCTGTTCTCTATGTTTGTGTGTCTGTTTCTGCTTAGTAGATAGGTTTGTTTGTACAAATATTTTAGATTCCATATATAAATGATATCATATGGTATTTGTTTTTCTCTTTCTGACTTACTTCACTCAGTATGATAATCTCTAGATCCATCCACCTTGCTGTAGATGGCATTATTTCATTATTTTTTATGACTGAGTAATATTCCATTGAATATATGTACCACATCTTCTTTATCCATTCATCTGTCACTGGACATTTAGGTTGTTTCCATGTCTTGGCTATTGTGAATAGTGCTGCTATGAACATAGGGGTGCATGTATCTTTTTGTACAAAATATCTTTAAAATGTAGCTGTCCTGTACAACTCTGAGCAGGATTATGATAAGGGATTGGAATATTACCAAGCTGCAGGCAGAACTCTTTTGTGGGGCGGAAGCTTGGTGACCTTGGAGGGAGAAATGGGAGAGGGCCTTGAGAGTGATGGTGGGAGATGGAGAAGGGCTGGGCTGAGGTGAGAGGAGTGTGTGAGGACCACCCAAGACAGAAAGGGACTGGAAGGTGATCCACGAGGTCAGGTATGAGCTGTGGGGATACCACTGCTGCCCAAGACAGGAAGAGAACTCTAAGAAGGAGGGATGGGTTAGGCCAGAAACATTGATGATGGGGACCACAGGACATGTCCCTGGACAGGGGTGAGGAGGGTGGTGGTGGTGGTGGGAAGATGAAATTTCCTAGGCTCAGAGAGTGAGAGACAGACAGTAAGACAAGGAAGAGTATTGTTCCTTCAGAGTCCTGTGTGGCTCTGCCCAGGGCTGGAGGGGACATGTAGGGAGACTGGCTGCATGAATGTCAATAGCAGGCATTGGGGCTGTGCAGTCATGGGAAGTAACAGGTAGGCAGTGCTGGCTTCACGTGTGTGCAACCCATGCAGTCACACAGGGCCCTCACCTAGGAGAGATCAAGCTTGGTTTAATGCTCTGCTGTCACCATTTTGAAATTCAGATATAAACACTTCTCTTTTACCATCTATTCCCTTGTTCTCACCACTGAGGTACTGTATTAGAGCTAGAGTTCTTGGGTTGCAAGCAACAGAAACCAACTTTTTCCAATTTAAAATAGCAATTACGGTAACAATTAATGGAAAACTTACTATGTCCCTCTGTGAGGGACCCAGAAACTTAATTAGGAATAAGAGAATAATTATCATCAAGACCAACACCATCTTAAAATAGAAGCTCACAAGGAAAAGCTAAACTATACTTTCCCAGTAGAATACTGATATAAGAACTTGATCAGAGCCTACTGTCTGCCCACATTGCCTTCCCTGTCTTGATATTCTGGAAATCCTCCAGGAAAATTGAAAACCCTCCTCCTATTTTCCAAGTTAGGACCTCCTTCCCCTTTTGGACTTCATAACCTTTTGCTCCTCTTGTCAGTCATTTCTGGTTCACTCTCATCATTACCAACCAATCCCTTTCCCTCTTATTTCCCACTTCTCCACCCTGCCAGAGAGCTCAGTAGTACAGCTTGGTGAAATCATAGAACGAACACTGCCCTGGTGTCATAGTGTCTGGGTTCAAATCTTGGCTTTGATCTTTATTATCTGTATAACCTTGACAAAGTTCTTTAACCTCTCTGAGCCTCATCTGTAAAAGGAGTGAACAGTGCTTAACAAGCTAGTGTGATAACTCAGTGTGATTTTAGATAGATGGATAGATAGAGATACACATATATACATCAATATAGATATATAGGTATATACATGTATATATCAATATCTACATATACGCACACGTAAATGTCAGTATATAAACCAATAGTTGGTGACATACAAATCACAATCTGTAGTTTTCTTAATTAGCTATTCATTTGCCTATTTACCATATTCTTACTGCAAAATTGCAAGCTCCATTAGGAAAGAAAATTGGTCTGTCTTGCTATTGTACCATCCTCAATGCCTAGAACAGTTTCTGGAACATAGTAGGTATTCATTAAATATTTTTGTATAAATAAATGTATGAATTGTTAAAAAATAAAATAAAATAGCAATTATGGAAGACAGAGGTGGGGGTGGGTTCATTTGATTGAAGACAATGTTGAAGAGCCAAGAAGAGGCAGATAACAGGCAGCTGTGAACATACTGGTCTCCAGCTGGACATAGCATCTGCCCCTCTGGAGGGACCTCAGTTGAAGAATGAGTAAACCCAACTTGGAGAATATGGTCTGAGAGAGCTCTTATTGAAAAGGACCTGCTGGTCATAGAGCAAGACCGCTCTGTGATTCCTCCTATGGCCTGGCAGTTGAGGAGGTGTCGCAGGTGGGGTGAAAGAGGGAGAGCTTGGAGAAGGATAACTGGTGTAGAAACCTTTCCAAAGTAATTGGACAAAAAAGAATTAAAAATGTGATGAACAGGACTTCATTTTACCCCATTCTCCTGGGAACAAATCAGTGAACCGATCATTATCTTCACCAGAGGCCCATTTAGAAAGAGAACATTTGAAAAAGCACATAGAACTGAAGGACTTGTAATCTGTAAGTTTATCTCTAAGTAATTTCTGTCTCTAACTTCCTGATGGGTAAAACACAAGACAAGCTTAGCTTAAGCCGAGAAAGTGGTTTTGTTTTTTAAATAGAGAGAGATCGTTCTTTCAAGAAACCACTGGTGAGTCATGATGGCCAAAGGACTAGAATCAGAAACTTCATAGAGTCCTTAGCAACCCAAAGGGGTTCTTACTCTGTTTCTCACAACCTCCCTGTAAGGTAGGTGCTATTATTTAACTCATAGGTGAGGAAACTGAGGCACAGAGAGGTTAAGTAATTACCTTGTCTTGCTCCTAGGATGGGCAGGTCCTCATTTGTCCTGATACAGTCCCTGGGGGTTTCAGAATGTCCTTGTTCATTCCTCCATTACTTCCTTTCTCCATTCAAGTGAGACTCAAGCTCCTGGCACAGGGGAGGGCAGGCTTCAGAGGGCCCGGTGTCCACTGAAACTCTATGTCATAGGGCACAGAAGTGCTCTTCCTCAGTCCCCAATATTCCTGCTTCTTAGGAGTCCTCAACTGAGGGAGCCCAATCTTCTATACCCTTTGTCTGAGGCCTGAATATTCATGAGTGACCTGACCACTCTGGGCCGGGTGACATGGAGCAAAGAACATCAACTCTCAGGGTAGAGGAGAAATCACTGAGTCCAACTAATCCAGGGGCCACAGACCCACAGGCTGCAAGAGCCACTCAGGCACCATGAACAAAATAAGTGGGACAAGAAGAGTGTGAGGGCTGCAGCTGATGGCCTCATCTTAGAACAGCCTGACTTCTACTCAGCTCTGGCTTATTCTGCTACGTTGGACTGGTGCCCAACATAGTCAGATTTTCTGATTTTTTAAGAGAAGCTAGGAATTTTTTCTTCTCCTACCTCATGAGATTATCGTAACAGTTGAAAGAACTAACTCACCTAAAGTGCTTAGAACACACATGTGGCATTGGAGGAAGCTCTGAGTAAGTGCTGGTTGCTGTCATTATAGCATTTCACAGATGTGGAAACCATGGCCCAGAAGGGGCTTCCCAAGATCACAGCAATGTTACAGGCTAGCCCACGCTCCTGACCCGGTTTCCCTCTCCTGCCCCAACCCTTTCCTGGGCCATCCACTTTCTTCACTGTGTAGCATGACACATTTTAGGTAACCACATAATGCCTTGCCACAGTATTTCTGCTGATTCCCTACTTTTAAGGAAATCTCCTTCCCTTGATAAACGAAACCTTTCTTTAAGTTTGTTCCAGCAAAACAATCTGCAAGGTTCTTTCATCTGCCTTTAGGTTCACATAGGAGTAGCAGCTTTGAAGCAGCTCCCCGCCCTCTTTTATTAACTCCAAGGGCCTGTATTATACAAACTCAGACTTTTCCCTTTAAGTCAGGGGCTCACCTACTATTTACCCAGGGCCATTAAAACATTAAGAAAAATGATGTTTCATGGGCCAGGACAATTTGTGCACTTTGCTGAGAATGAAGCTTATTTCCTCTTGCTTTGTGGAATGTGTTGTTTACTCTCATTAAAAGTTCCAGGAATTCTGCACCCTGAGCTGATCCAGGTGTGGTCCCAAAAGAGCAGGCAACAGGACTACCATTTCCTCCTGAGCACTTGGCTTTTGAGCCCTAACAGCTCCAAACAGGGCTTGATGTTGGCCTCAGTCTCTACTTTTGACTTATGCTCGTTCCCGTGGTTCTGAGTTAATGCCAACTCACTTTCCCTGTCAGATTA
The DNA here is from genome assembly GCF_964341445.2 of Mesoplodon mirus. Lineage (NCBI taxonomy): Eukaryota > Metazoa > Chordata > Mammalia > Artiodactyla > Ziphiidae > Mesoplodon > Mesoplodon mirus. Next base: position 43,369,160 of record NC_138988.1, on the reverse strand, counting down.
ATCCCCCTCACTAGAAAGTCTGAGGTTGAATGGGGCCACTCTCTGTCCCTCCTGGTTTTTGAACTGGAATTCTCCCTGTGGATTGCCATGTTGCCTCCTTCTTTGTATTGGGATGGCCACCATGACACCTGACCTCAAAAATCTGTCAAAGTCAGATGGCCTGCTGCCCTTTCCAGAGGCCACAGATGAAGAGGGCAAAATGAGAAACTGAAGACCGATCTCTAAGGACACGACAACCAGGCTGCATCCAGGAGGCACTGGCTCCCCCTGGTTTTCAATGTTACTACTTTTTCAGTCCTTCTCAGCTGACAGAGCTCTACTTCCTGTTGGAGCCAACTGTAAGCCATTTTCCAGGTCTGTTTTTCTGAACTCCTTCTTGGAAATGTAATTAAGGTGCAAGGGGAGACAGCTGCACTCTTTGCATTTGCCATCAGGTCAGGAAGTGACATTCCTGGATAATAAGAATTTCCATAATAGGTGGAAAGTCCAACCCCAGAGAAGGCTTGTGGTTGATGAAATTAAGGTTTTTCCAAATGAGGACGATAAGGAGCCACGTAAAATAAACTGTGACCTTGGAAACTGTGACGTGTACCGACAGATGTAGGCAGAAGGATGGAAGTCTACAGAGAGGATAGACAAAGGAAGACCAGCGATAAACCAATGTCAAGGTTTGTTCAGCTGCAGCCAAGGGAGTAAGGCACTGTGTCTGGCGTTCTGGTGTATCTCATCCTGGGTTTTAGGCAGACCAGTTCTCCACTGCATCAGAAATTTCAGGCTCTATGTAGGTTTTGGTTATAAAAAAAAAAATGTGTCTGCAATTACCTGATTCCCTTTGGCTTACTTCCACCCCTAGTGAGTAAACTTCTGGTTAATAATTTGGCTTCCCTGAAATTCTTTTTTTTATTTATTTTATTTGGCTGCCTTGGGTCTTAGTTGTGGCACCGGGATCTTCATCGAGGCATGTGAGATCTTTTGTTGCGGTGCGCAGGCGTCTGGTTAATAATTTGGCTTCCCTGAAATTCTTTTATTTATTTATTTTATTTGGCTGCCTTGGGTCTTAGTTGTGGCACCGGGATCTTCGTCGAGGCATGTGAGATCTTTCGTTGCGGTGCGCAGGCGTCTCTCTAGTTGTGGCAGCAGATTTTCTCTTCTCTAGTTGTGGTGCACAGGCTCCAGAGTGTGTGGGCTCTGTAGTTGTGGCGCGTGGGCCCTCTAGTTGAGGCGCGCGAGCTCAGTAGTTGTGGCATGTGGGCTTAGTTGCCCCGCGGCATGTGGGATCTTAGTTCCCTGACCAGGGATCAAACCCGCATCCCCTGCATTGGAAGGCGGATTCTTTACCACTGGACCACCAGAAAAGTCCATGGCTTCCCTGAAATCCTGATGTTGGGAAGAGGCTGCCTGGGATAGTAGTCATGACTATTTTGTTAAATAGATGAGATATTTCTGACCCATCAAAGCTGAGGACAAGATTCTGTGTCTGACTCTACCCATCCATGAGCTCCTCCCTGCTAGACACAACCACCTACTGGAAACTTGAAAAGCTCCCAGATCTCTCCTGGGTTCAGAGACACCTGAAGCCTCTCACATGTCTCTCCTTGTCCTCCTGCCTTTCCCATGGTGTTCAGTTTGTAGTTTCCATACTGCAGACTTGGAGAGGGAAGTGACCTGCCTGGGCTCCTGCAGTGAGCGCATGTAGCAGCTGCGACTCCTAACTCCCATTAATGACTGAGAGAGATCACAGTACACAGTTGCCTGCACTGGTTCTGGGTATTGCTGCACTGCTCACCCACTAACTTCCCTTCCTGGAAAGATGTTTTAAAAACCACTTTGCTTCTGGAATTGGGCTGTTGGCATGCTGCAGGCCTGGGTTAAATCTCAGTACAGCTTTCTTGTTAAAGAAATAGGCTGAGTGGTGAGGTTAGACCAAGCTGAGGAGGATCTTAAATGTTTGCTGGGAAATTCTCGAAGAATTTTGTAGGGAATTGGGAGACTTCAGCTTTTTCAGCTAAGAGGCAACCTGCCCATATATGAATTTTTGACTGTGTAGATAATTGATTAGAGAAGACCAGGGCTGGAAGGGTCAATTATATTGGTCCAGATGCCAGAGGATAAGAGTGGGATTAGCAATTGAGATGGAGAAACAAAGTTAGAAGAGATTTTGGAGGAATGCTATGCAGAATTGGCAGAGAAGTGTTTTATGAAGGGTGAAGTTTAAAAGGTTCATGGAAGGCCATTTAAAACTTTATTAGTTATATGGTTTTTTGTTTTGTTTTGTTTTGTTTTTGTGGTACGCGGGCCTCTCACTGTTGTGGCCTCTCCCGTTGCGGAGCACAGGCTCCGGACGCGCAGGCTCAGCGGCCATGGCTCATGGGCCCAGCCGCTCTGCGGCATGTGGGATCCTCCCAGACCGGGGCACGAACCCACGTCCCCTGCATCAGCAGGTGGACTCTCAACCACTGCGCCACCAGAGAAGCCCTTATATGTTTATTTTTACGTGTTGAAGTCCCTGCCTGCCATGGTCTCATGTGAATGACATGGCAGAGGTCTGCAGAAAATGGACATGGAAATGGCAGTGTCTGGAGGACCCATAAGGTTCAGAAAGCTCTGCTTCTCAAAACCTGTGAGCAATATGCCCTGCTATGCCTTCATGGTCTCAGGAAGAAGTTCTGACCCCACTGGAGAAAGCTTGTAGTGTCTCCCATGCCTCATTATCAAACTGGAAACACAGAAGTTGGGTAAGGAAGAGAAAAGTTACACCCACAAGGAATTGCTGGACTTTACTACTTTATGTCTCAACAATCTAAGAATCATTCATTCACTCATTCATTCATCCACTCATTCACTCAATGGATACCATTGAGTGCCTATAATGTATCAGGCACCATACTGGAAATTTAATGGTGAGCAAAACCAGGAGCAGTCATAGCCCTGGTGGAATTTACAGAATCCAGAGGAAAAGACAGATGTTAATCGATCTCATAAACAAATAGAAAACTGCCCCTGAGATACGTGCTAAGGAGAGACTTGTGGTGCTCTGAGGCCTGAGAGTGGGAGGATTTGGCACAATCAGGGACGTCTGTGAAGTATTCCCAAGGAAATATCTTACACTGATATTTGAAAGACTGGAAGGAGTTTAAATGCGCTAAGAGGGTGGTGGGGAAGAGGGTTTTGGGGTGCGGGGGGGACAGCATGTGCAAATACCCTGTAGCTTCAGGAGGCATGGAGAGCACTAAGGACAGGAAAGAAAGCTGTTGTGGCCAGGGGAAGAAAGAAGGGACAGGAGGCTAGAGGGGGCAAGGCCAGACCATGCCAGGTCTGTGAGCCATGGTAAGGGGCTTTTCTTTATCATTGCTTATCATGTTTAAGTCTAATCACATCATGTTGTCTTTGCTATATTGCTTTTTTAGGATTATTTTCTATTTATGGCAAGTATTATTAATTTTTAATGTGTCATAGTGACTTATAGATTTTTTATAAAAATATATTTAAGATTAAAAATTGACTTGATGGGCCTCCCTGGTGGCGCAGTGGTTGAGAGTCCGCCTGCCGATGCAGGGGATACGGGTTCGTGCCCCGGTCTGGGAGGATCCCATATGCCGCGGAGCGGCTGGGCCCGTGAGCCATGGCCGCTGAGCCTGTGCGTCCGGAGCCTGTGCTCCGCAACGGGAGAGGCCACAACAGTGAGAGGCCCGCGTACAGCAAAAAAAAAAAAAAAAAAAAAAAAAAAAAAGAAGAAAAAAAATTGACTTGATTTAAATAAAAATAGTAATAGTCATACAGGTGGTAAGCAGAACTGTCAAGAATTGCAAACATGGTGTGGAGTCACCTCTCATGGAAGGAGTGTTGGTGCTGATCACAAGTCTAGTTACCATCCATCACCATACAATTGACCCCTTTCACTTATTATACCCCTTCCTCTCAAGTAACCACTAATCAGTTCTCTGTATCTGTGAGTTTGGTTTTGTTTTATATTGTTTGTTTGTTTGTTTTGTTTTGTTTTTGTTTTTTTTTAGATTCCACATGTGAATGAAATCATATGGTATTTGTCTTTCTCCATCTGACTTATTTCACTTAGCATCATACCTTCAGCGTCCATTCATGTTGTCGCAAATGGCAGGATCTCATTCTTTCTTTATGGCTGAGAAATATGCCATTGTGTGTATATATATATATATATATAAATATATACATCTATATATATATATAAAAGAAAAGAAGTAAAGAATGGAGATTGTTGGACACTATGCAAAGTGAAATAAGCCAGTCACAAAAAGATAAATACTTTATGATTCCATTTATATGAGATACCTATGACTAGTGAATTCAGAGAGAAAAAGTGGAATGGTGGTTGCCAGGGGCCGGGGGAAGGGTAGAATAACGAGTTAATGGGTGCAGAATTTCAGTTTTGCACAATGAAAAGAGTTCTGGAGATTGGTCTCACAACAATGTGAACACTTAACAGTATTGAACTGTAAGCTTAAAAGATGGTACATTTTTATTTATAATAACCAAGATATGGAAATAACCTAAGTGCCCATTTAATTGGACTTACAATAGGCTTTCTTAATCTATCCTCCATGTCTCTTAACCCCGCTTACTTGTTTTGCATCATTTTGTGTTCTTTTGCTGCACTTTGGTTTAATTTCTTTTTTTTTTTTTTTTTTTCTTTTTGCGGTACGCGGGCCTCTCACTGTTGTGGCCTCTCCCGCTGCGGAGCACAGGCTCCGGACGCGCAGGCCCAGAGGCCATGGCTCACGGGCCCAGCCGCTCCGCGGCATATGGGATCCTCCCAGACCGGGGCACGAACCCGTATCTCCTGCATCGGTAGGCGGACTCTCAACCACTGCGCCACCAGGGAGGCCCTGGTTTAATTTCTTTATATTTATCTTCCAGTTTTAAAATTTTCTCTGCCTGTGTGTCTACTCTGCTGTATAACTTGCATACTACATTTCTACTTGCTGTTGCTAAATATTTTAATTTGTGGACATTCTATTTGTTTCATTTTAAAATTTGCCAAGATCATTCTTTATAGTTTATTGTTTCCTCCCATTTTTTCTGTTAGTTCTTAAATTTTCTGTCTGATAATTCTAGTACCTAAAATCTTTGTGTTGTCCATTGCTTTGACTGGCTCTCACTGATGGTGACTTATTTCTTTCTATGTTTTGTGATTTGGATTGTGAACTGCTAATTTTTATTAAAACCTTACTTGTGGGAATTGCTTGAAGCCTGAATCAGAGTGGAATTTCTCCAGAAAGGATTTGTATTTGTTTCTGCTAGCCTCCTTCTAGAGGCAGTTTTATTTCTTGTTCACCTTACTTTGTGGGTGTAGCCCTTAGATGCTCCAGTTTTACACAGTGGACTTCTCTTACATATTCCACTTCAGGGGCCCCCAGACTTTCTCTCCTGCTCCATACTCTGTGTAGCCATCTAAACAGCAGCATAAGGTCTTGAGGGCATGGCAGAAGTCCTTTAGGTAAAAGATAGTTCCAACACTCTCTTTCATCCAAGGGTTTCTGTTTTCTCTTTATCTCTAGAGTCCTCAGAACTTTTTAAATATTTTAATTTTTCATCTTTTAATATTTTATCCAGTATTTTAATTGTTTCAATTGCAAAATTATTTAGGGTATTTAGCTCTCCATGTCAGTCCAGGGTCGTCTTTAAGCTTCACATTTTCTTTATATAAAAACCATTATCGGGCTTCCCTGGTGGTGCAGTGGTTGAGAGTCCGCCTGCCGATGCATGGGACGTGGGTTCGTGCCCCGGTCTTGGAAGATCCCACATGCCACGGAGCAGCTGGGCCTGTGAGCCATGGCCGCTGGGCCTGCACATCCGGAGCCTGTGCTCCGCAACGGGAGAGGCAGCAGCAGTGAGAGGCCCGCGTACCGCAAAAAAAAAAAAAAAAAAAAAAAACCATTGTCTCTAGGGCTTCTCTGGTGGCGCAGCAGTTGAGAGTCCGCCTGCCGATGCAGGGGACAGGGGTTCGTGCCCCGGTCTGGGAAGATCCCACATGCCGCGGAGCGGCTGGGCCCGTGAGCCATGGCCGCTGAGCCTGTGCGTCCGGAGCCTGTGTGCCCCAATGGGAGAGGCCACAGCAGTGAGGGGCCCGCGTACCGCAAAAAAAAAAAAAAAAACAAAAAAAAAAAACATTATCTCTTATTCCTTTCTTTGTTACTGTTTTGATTTTGCAATATGTGTATATATGTGTGTGTGTGCGCGCGCATGTGCGTGTGTGTGTATAAATAAATAAATAAATAAATAAATAAATAAATATATATATATATATATATATATATATATCTTCAGTTCTGACTCCTGACTTCAAGTAGAACCTGTGAGTGTCTAATTAACAGGCTTGTGAAAAAGTTTTTTTCTCTTGAGATTACATTTATTTATACAAAAGTTTCATGGAGAGGAGTATAGCAATTAATATTTTCTTGTGATAAAACTGAAGGTTGAGAATAGTGTTTAAAAATAAAATTAAGCATAAATTTAAATTAGGAAAAGGAACATGGTCTTCAAACATACCTGTGCTATAACTCTGTTTTTCTATGTCTGTAATCATAAGAATATCTTTTGCTAATGTTTGTTAAATTGTCCTATAGACATGTGGATTTCCATATTTGAATGTTGTCTGCCATTATCCTGTAACTATACCTCTCTAGGCCTTGCTAATAATTGTCATACAAGCGTTACTTGTGAAATCTTGGTCTGTAACAGATCTATATGTTTCTAAATTTCTCTTTTTGATGATGGTGTTATCAGGCTCACTTTGTCTGCCTCTTCTCCCTTTCACCGTGGAATTATTAATTTATTCCCAGACTCTAACACATTCTTTGTCTTAAGTGTTAGAAAGATTTTTTTTCTATGCAGCCCACAATGAGTTCAATATGCTTGTATCTGTACTCCCAACTGAGTGAAGGTAGAAGCTCTGTCGTACTCATTTCTGTGTCTAAGTGGTTTATAATTTAATAGGAACTCAGGAATATAATGCATAGAATAGAAACTAAGAAGAAAAAAAAGCATCAAAATCCAAGTTTTTGAATAGCAGTTAATCTGCTATTGAGGCCACCTGGCTTTCTTTTTTTTTTTTTTGTGGTACGCGGGCCTCTCACTGTTGTGGCCTCTCCCGTTGCGGAGCACAGGCTCCGGACGTGCAGGCTCAGCGGCCATGGCCCACAGACCTAGCCGCTCCGCGGCACGCGGGATCCTTCCGGACCGGGGCACGAACCCGTGTCCCCTGCATCGGCAGGCAGACTTTCAACCACTGCGCCACCAGGGAAGCCCAACCACCTGGCTTTCTTCAGGGTCCGAGACGTCTGAGTGGGGCCCAGCAGGGGCAGGGTTGGTGTTCAGAACCTGCCACTCAGCCCAGCCCTCTGATTCTGTCTCTCTTAGGCCACCTGGCTGCCAACAGCTCCAGCTAAAGGAGCACCAGAGTGTGGGTAATGGGACCCAGCCACCATGGGAGGCTGGGGAGGGAGGTTGGCCCAGTACTTGTCATCTCTGCATGATGGCTCTATGGTCCTGGGGAAGCTACAAGCCTGAGACTGCTCCCACCTCCCCTCCCCATTCAGGGAGGCCCAGCATTTTGTTCCCTCCAATTAACTGTGCATAACAACAAGGAATGAAACCAAGTGATTTAAGTAATAATTTATCATATTCAGTTCACCATTAACAGCCATCTAGTGTTTCCTTTGCCCTTTTAAATGAGTCTTTGTTCTGATGCTCAGCTCTTTTGTGTATTCCATAAGCTTTTAATGCAGGCCTTCCCTCCCTCCCTCCCTCCCTCCTCCTGCCTTCCTTGAGCTTTGAAGCACTAGTGTCTTTCTAGAAGCAGCTGAGCCACCTCTCATCTAGCATCCTTGTCCCATTTAATAGGGAACTTGAGTGTTAGTTTATGAGCATGAACTCCCGGCTGCGTGCTGAGAAATGCAAGGGAAAAGGATAGTCTTTGCTCTGGACCAGCTTTCAACCTAACTGGGGAGATGAGGCTCATCCAACATGAAGCCGTCAGAGGAGGAAGGAGGGGACAGTATTTGTCAGTGTCAGCAAAGTTCGGCCTTGCTGTGAGGAAAGCTCCCTGGAGGAAGGGACTGAAACCAGTTCTGAATGTTGGTGTGGATTTGGGGAGGAAGTAGTAAAGGAGAGGGCAGCCCACACAGGGCCTAGTGGGAGCACAAGTGTGGATTTGGGCAAATCTGGTGTGAGGGCAGGTGAGGTAAAGTCAGGGAAGTGAACCTTAACCAGGCTAGTGCTGATTAAGGGAGCCTTTTGTCTGCCTGCTTGCTAGTTTGTCTCACCTATGGGATCAGCTGGCCTATGAGCCTCCTTTTCTTAACCCCACGGTTTCTGGGGTGTGGAGAGCCCGACCTTACAGAGGAAGTCAGGCAGTGGCCCCAGTGCAGTTTTAGGTTTTCTTAGTTTATTTACTTTCACAGCTGTATTCTAGTGGGCTCCGTGTGTGTGTGTGTGTGTGTGTGTGTGTGTGTGTGTGTGTGAGTGTGATCAGGTATGTGTGAATGCACACCTTGGCTCTCAGGGACTCTTATCAGACAGTTATGTTTCTGGATTTGGCGCTGGGGTGGTAATAACTGAACTGGGACAGCAGGGGCCATAGCTTTGAGTCACTGAGGCTGTGAGACCCTGGGCCGCTGAAGAGGCCCTGATAGCAGATCTGTCCCTACCTCAGGCCTGTTGGGCTCCCTGATGGTGGAGGATGGGGAGACAGGGAAGCCTGGACCTTTGGAGGAGCTGAAGGAGCACCTACACAGGTCCTTCCTCTCGAGAAGGGTCCCGGGGCTCTGGGGGGCACATTGAGGGTACCATAGTCAGGGTGTGCCCACAGCCCAGTGCACTGTTCCCTTCTCAGAAGGAAACACCATGCTGGGGGAGGGGGTCTCACTGGCCTTCCAAGGAGCCAAGGTGCTAACAGACTGGACTGCCCAGGGCACAGATCATCCCGGAGAGTGAACTGAGGAGGGAGACGATGTGGAGGGACCCCATGGTCTGACTCTCCAGGCATCTAGGAGCCTGTATTCATATGCTCACTTCAGGGTGTCTCTTGGCTAAAATGTCTTAAAAATGAGGCCTCAGGGGAAAAAAAAACATTAAGATTTCTTTTAAATTTCTGAAATTAAATATAAGTTGAGAGCAAGCAAAATAAGACAACGTTACCTTTAATTACAAATTATGGCAATCCAATGATGTGGAGACCTACTTCTTTACTCAGATGTCTTTTGGGAAGAGCATATTATTTATTTGAAAGAAATACTCAGAGAAATTGCTTGAGATGGGTGGTAAGACCCCAGGGGCATGAATGTAAAAAAAAAATAGATGGGGCTTTGAAACTGTTATGCTCAAGGCATCAAAAGAAATTTGCCTCATTCCTGACAGGAAAGTTGGTAGGAAATTTAGGTGAATAGAAAGAACTGAGGGTCCAGTGGAGTTGGGGAAAGCCAAGAGAGATCCTCCAGGGCCAGAAGTGAGGGGCAACAGGATTGGATACAGGTGACAGCAGAGGGACAGGCAGCTAACATCTGTGCAACAATAAAAGGACACATTCTTTTAATGGCAACAGATGGCCACAGGGTCAAGCATGCCTGGGGGTTTTGGTTGGGCCACCTTATACAGAAGTAGCCGGGGAGGTTCTGTGCTCAGGATTTTAGAGAGAGAACCGAGTCTCATCCAGTTTAGGTTTTGACATGAAACAATTAACCTGAGGCCACGTGGTGAATTGAGGAGGAAGGTCTTCCGATTTCTCCTGTGACATTCAGTCATTCTATTTCTGAACTTAAACCTCAGTTAGCAGATATTGTCTCTCTTCTGTGTACATTCATTTCCAGATGCCTTTAAATTTGCTCTAGAAATACCAACATCCTCTTTCTGTCTAGTCAGGAAAGAGCAGAAAAAGAAAGCTGAAATGTCATCTCGAACACTGACTGCAGCCCCTGGACCACCTTCAGCCTCCAAGGGATGGTGGGAAGCGGGCGGGGGGCGGGAGGGAAGGATGAGAAGGAGGGGAGGCCAGGAAGGCAGCTTCACAGTCAGGTCAGATGTGTTTCTTCCTGTTGCTGCAGCTCAACTCCCTTCCTCTGTGTTCCCCAAGGACTGACTGTGCAGATATCTGATGTCACGCAGGCCACTGAGTTTTTGCTGAAAGCCTAGACCCGTTCTTCCCTTTTACAAGCTTGGTGGTGCTGCCCCTTTAAGACTTCTCTTGGCTTTACCTCTTCCCTTCGTCCCTAACAAGCCCAAGACCAAACCGAGAAGAATGAAGCCAGGGTAAATTGAGAAAATATTTGAAACCTATTAAGTGTGGCTACAAGTTTATTGAAATTCTTAAGTTAATTATATCCTTTTTGACTTCCAGCCAGTCCCTCACTGGGCTTCCATATAGACTTGGCCACCTATCCGAGCCTCAGGCTGGCGGCATGCCTATCTGTCTGCCTCATTCCTTCCCTCCCTCCTTCCCACCACCTCTTCCCCCCTCCCTCCTGCACAATTAAGTCAGCAATCCTCTGTAGCTACTACCTCCTGGAGCTTAAGTATGGTCAGGGCTGTAGTGGGTATAAAGAATTTGAAGTGTGTGTGTATTTGTATCCCTGTGAGGGGCAGGGCCATGGTAGATAGTGGAAGATCATGTATATAAACGCCTTCTCTTACCTCAGCCACAAACATTTATTTTAGCTTGTACCTTACAAAGTGTTATCCCCTGGTCATGTAAATCAATCTCATGAATCCTTTGTACAAGTAGGTGTTATCTCTCTACATCCAGGTGTTTATGGATGAAGAAACTGAGGCTCAGAGAAATTTTACAAAGGGATTGATCACACAGCTATTAGGTGGCAGAACAAAATGGGATTTAAGACCAGGTGCTCAATTCTAAATTGTGTGTGTGTGTGTGTGTATGTGTTTCCTCTCTACACTACACTGGTTCTCAAATAACAATAGAGTTGTACCTTTGTATAACATTTAAGAGTACAAAAGGAAGTTCATTCATATTGCCTTATTTAATCATTAAAACATTATGATGGGGGCTTCCCTGGTGACGCAGTGGTTGAGAGTCCGCCTGCCGATGCAGGGGACGCGGGTTCATGCCCCGGTCCGGGAAGATCCCACATGCCGCGGAGCGGCTGGGCCCGTGAGCCATGGCCGCTGAGCCTGCACATCCGGAGCCTGTGCTCTGCAACGGGAGAGGCCACAACAGTGAGAGACCCGCGTACCGCAAAAACAAAACAAAAACAACAAAAACAATAAAAACAAAAAAAAACATTATGAAGTTGGTGCTGTCCCCATTTGGGGGTTCTTTAGGAGTTCTCCTCCCGGATCCATCCCCAGGTTGGCATTGGGAGCTCCCTGACCTCTAGCTTCCTGACCCTCTGTTTATTGGTTTAGAGTCGGCCCCCGAGCCAGGTGAGGTCACTCAGCCCCTTCCCCAGGAATTTTGAGAATGAAAAAGGTCAGCACGTAAACACAGTGGTTGAGAGTGCCCATTTTCTGTTAGGTCAGCTAGGACCAGAGAAAGCCAGTGTACAGTAAGACAGGAGAGCAAAGAGGCTGGGGAACAGCAACAGAACCAAGAGATGAGGAGAGGCAGAACTTCCTGAACGTCCTGCAGGTCTTCAATCTTTGGTTCTGTTCCATGAGAGTCAGCAGCTTCTCTTCCCTTGGATTCTGTATGACACTCCTGTTCCCTGCCAATAAAATCTTTTTTGCTTATACTGTATACTAGGGTTAGGATTTTCTTACTTGCAACCAAAAGAATCCTGAAAAATACATATCAGAAAATGGAAGCAGTGAACTAAGCGCTAAATATAGGTACAAGAAGTGAACGATAGGAGTTAGAGGAGGGAGCAGTTTTTGCTGTTGTGTTGCAGGAGATCTCATGAGCTGGGCTTTGAAGCCTTGCTCACAACCTACATGTATGTAACCATTTGGCAAACCCTGTGGAGGGGAAAGAAGAATACACATGAACCATCTTTTAGGAAGTTTCCGAGCATAGCAGATGCTTTCGGTACTCCTGACACATTCCGTCAGACTACCTCTGATTACAGCTAAAGCTGTGGTGGACAGCTCTTGTGTACTAACAGCATCCCACCTCAAGGGTCTGTCTTGCTTCTCTTGGCTTTTCTGTCTCAGTGCTTTCTCCAAAGCCACGGGAACTCTCTCAGCCCATGAGCAAGCATAGCCCAGAGATTTGGAGGTTGGAGAGAAGTTAACCCCAACTGAGATTGGAGGATCTGCTTCCAAGATGGCTTACTCTCATGGCTGATAAGTTGGTGCCAGCTCTTGGCAAGAGGCCTCCATTCCTCCCCACACAGAATCTCCACAGTGCTGATTGAGTGTCCTCACAGCATGGTGGCTAGCTCCCTCCAGAGGGGCAATCCAGGGAGAAGCCACGTTGCCTTTTGTGACCAAGCCTCAGAAATTACACACTGTCACTTCTGCAATATCATGTTGGTTATACCTGTTCAGTTTGGGATAGGACCAGACAAGAACATGAATACTGTATCAGAGGTAAGGGTCAATGGGGCTATTTTAGAGGCTGATTACCATAATGCCCCCGTGGACAACCCTCAACCAATAGGGGATGTAAGCCAGAGGACAAATGCCCAGCCTCCTAATTCTCAAATAAATTCTGCGTAGCTCCTCAGAAGCTCCCCAGAGAGGCTGAGCCCCAGTCTGCCATATCTGTAATCATCTGAAGTGCACACCCTTTGTTGGCTTCTCCTCCTTCTTAGCCTTCTATTCCTCTCTCCCTCACTCCTGTTTCCTGTGACTCACCTCCCAAACAAACTCTTTCACTGAAATACTTGTCTAATGCTTTTGGAGGAACCTAAACCAAAACACAAAGGTAGCATGTAAAATAATTTCATTTGTTTGTTTGTTTTAATATTTATTTATTTGGTTGCACCGGGTCTTAGTTGTGGCACGTGGGCTCCTTAGTTGCGGCAGGAGTGCTCCTTAGTTGTGGCATGTGAACTCCCAGTTGCGGCATGCACGTGGGATCTAGTTCCCTGACCAGGGATTGAACCCAGCCCGCCTACATTGGGAGCACAGAGCCTTACAAACTGGGCCAGCAGGAAAGTCCCTCGCTAGGTCTATTTTTGTGTGCGTGTGTGTGTGTGTGTGTGTGTGTGCTACGCGGGCCTCTCACTGTTGTGGCCTCTCCCGTTGTGGAGCACAGGCTCCGGACGCGCAGGCTCAGCAGCCATGGCTCACGGGCCCAGCTGCTCCGCGGCATGTGGGATCTTCCCGGACCGGGGCTCGAACCCGTGTCCCCTGCATCGGCAGGCGGACTCCCAACCACTGCACCACCAGGGAAGCCCTAGGTCTATTTTTATACACAGGAATATCAGGCTTGCTTATTCCCACAAGCCCTCAAAAAAATGGAAGCAATGGTCATGCTTGTCCCTCTCCACATTAATCTTTAGTAAAAGGCAAAAGATTCATTTGATTATGAAGAGAAGTACGAGTATAGATTAAAATAGTTTTGAAATGGTGTGGAGCTGATCACGAAGGTATGTGATATACTGCGCTCTTGGAATATTGATGGTTAACCATGTAGAGGAAGCTCACAGAGGGATAGCATGGTCATGAAAGCTTCGTGGAAGCATCAGGAATTGAGAGATGGAGGGATTGGGGGAAGGGGCAAGAAGAAAGGCAAGAGGAAGGCAGCTTTAGCAATACCCTGAGCGAGGCAGGGAACAGAGAAGAGGGATGTGGCTGGGGGAGGAGTGGTCAGTGCGTGGGACAGTCTACCAGGAAGGGGCTGGGGCAGGCTGTCTGTTGGGAAGGCCATTGTGACAGTCCAGTGAGAGGTTAGAAGGGCTTGTACATCTGGAAATGAAGGATGGAAGTGAAGAGCAAGATCTTACAGAGCAGGACACGCCAGGGCTTCCTTCCCAGAACCAGACGGACAAGATTGAGGAGCCTGCATTGGGTTTCAGAAAGGACTGTGAGGTTAGCAGTTCTTTTATTCATTCATAAATAATTATTAAACACTTATTAAATATGTACTCTTTTAAGCATAGGGCCATAGCAGTGAACAAGATCATGAAACTGTGTCCTCAACAACCATGTTTTCTGTAAGGAACTATCTAGGAATCTCCCTTGGGATCCTAAAGGCAAGTGCATGCTAGGAAATGGATTCTGGACTTCCTCAGAGCTGTGTCCTCAGAATCAGTCACAGCTAGTTCTCCTTGGTTTGCTCATTCCAAGTTTCCCCACAAAATGTCCTGTTCCCTTTGGCTGCTCTCACCTTCTGCTGTGGTGTACATCATACCCTCAGCATCACTCATTAACATCTGTTCATTTGCGTGGATGTCTTATTGTCAGTGTGATTACAGCCATGGTGCATATTAGGGAAACAGGACTTGGTGGTTATTCATAAAATAATCAGAAGCCTAAGACAGTGCCAGTGCCATGCCTGTGACTCAATACAAGTTCAAGTTCAAACTCAGCAGTATCCAAGTGGTATGCAAGGCCATGCAAATCATCCCTTCATCTTAGCCTCCTCCTCTTCTATCCCCATGGAACCACTTGAGATTCTCTACACATGTCCTATCCTTCCAGGCCTGTGTGTCCTGGCTCATGCTTTTCCTGGAAAGCCCTACTTTCTCACATATTGAGTACTTACTCATTTTCTGAGCCTCAGCTCAAATCCCATCTCTTCTTGGAAGCACTCCTGGAATGAGTTGCTCTCTGCTGTATGCTGTGAAGGCCTCTGTTTGCATCTTGCTTGCAGCCCCTTGATGCTCCCTTTCTTGTTTTATAGTTCTTTGGACAGGTTTCTTTCTCATAAAGAGACTGCAGGCTGCTCAAGGGCCCAGGTCTTATTTTGGTATTTCCAGGTGCTCTACAATAGTGGAGATTCAGTGTCATCTTGGCTAAATCAACAGATGGAAGGCATGGCTGCTGCTAAAGCTGATGCGCCACCTTGACCACTGATGCTGAAACTGATCAGCTTATCAGATGGACTGAGACTGGCAAGGTCTTGCTGCCTGCTAGCACTTGAGGGAGGTGATGATGCTATATGGCTCGAGGGGTGCAAATGTGGGTGCCCTGGCATTGGCACCTTATATTATGAAGTCCCAGCACAGGTGTCCTGCTCCATTTTTCAAATGCATGTTTGCCTTCCCTAAGTTCTCCACAGGAGACGTGAATCTGGGGAAAGTCCTGAATGCAAGCCCCATAGTGCTCAGGCGGCCTGTGTTTGTGTTACTCTTAGTCACTTAAGTCCTTACATTTGGAATCATTTTCACTTCCTTGAAGATGGAGCTAGAAAGATTCTTTGAAACTTCAGAGTGGGAAGTCTGAATCTGACTTAATAGTTTAGGAAAATAATATTTGCAAAGAGTTTATATTAAAAAAGGCCAGGGCCTCTTAAGATAATGGATTTAGAGGCCTCCTTTACCTCTTCAAATGCACACGTTTTTATCCATGTAAAAAATGCTTATTAACTCTAAGCACTTCTCTTATTCTTTGATCTTCTCTTATTCTGAGAGTCACCCTAAAATCAGACAAGGGTTTAGAATTTCTGATCACTGCCTTAAAAAGTCGGGTCATATACACTGTGCCAGGCCTGGTACTAATCCTATCCTAAGTCTGTGATTTCATCCTCTCCATGGGGTCTAGGTGTTGAGTCAGTAGAGGTAGAAAAGCAACCAGGCCTTTTCTCTCTAAGATTATAAGATACTTATATCTAGTGTTTGCAAAGTGTTTTCACAGCTATTATCACATTTGCTTCCTAAGACTAAGGAGATTTGGAAGATTATCCCATTTTATAGGGAGAAAATTAGGGTTCAGAGAAATGGAGTGATCCATCCAATATCACACAGCTTAGAGTGGTAGAGCCCAGTTCTTTTGACCAGTATTCAATGCCCCTTCTGGCAGGACCCAAATCTGCCTGTGATTCCAATCCAGCACTCCTTTCAACACCTTTCTACTTCCTACTTCATGCTTCCTTATAAACACGCATCTTGTATCCTTTACCTCAGTTGGCTGTCAGCCGGCCTCTGTATGGGGACAATGGCTGAAAATAGCTTATGGTAGGACACTGCCCAGCAAGATTTCATTTTTCCCCAAGAATTAACAAAACAGAAGCCTACATGGGAGAGTTTGGGTTTGGTGACAGGTCCATTGTGGGGTTGCTTTGGTGGCCAAGGGGTCTTCTTGGTGTCCCTTATGACAAACATATAAGGAAGCATGTATTCTCATAGGTCTGAACCCCAGTGTTGATGGCACAAGAGAAGAGAAAGAAGGAGGAGCTGAATGGGTGTCTTGTGAACAGTTTCACGTTGTGGACCTTGGTAGGTCCTGGGGGACGAGACCTTAGAGCCCCCAAGTTAGTTGGCCTGCAAGCTAAGCTGAATGCAGAAACAGCATGGCTTTTCAGATAGACTTTTCTGTATTTTCTCACCCCCTTGGATGAGGCCAAAGAAAAAAACAACCTGTTTCTTTATTAATGATGCTTTCTGCACAGCTAGATTAAGCACTGATTAAAGGCAGATGCTTCCAAAGTATAAATGTAAGTACCATCTCAGTCACTCTCCGGTTACAGGGTTTCCTACACGATTCTTTAAAATCACTTTGGCTCTCTTCCCATTTCCCTTCCTCTATGCTCTCCACCCAGCTTTGGAGCTGCCCCTCCCAGAAGGGCTTCAATTGCCAGGAGCAGGAGCTCGGACTCTGCGAGAGACTTGCTCTGCGGAGAGCTTCAAGAGGTACCACAGGGGCTGCTGCCTGGAGCCACCTTACCAGGAGGCAGGTAAGTCCTCTGGGCTGGGGGCAGCCCTGTTCTTCTGTCCTTTCAGGGCTGGACCTGCCACTATGGAACTTGCTCTGTTTTCTTCATCAAGACAGAGTACAGGCCTTTTGTAACCTTTTCCTGCTCAAATCAGAGGCAGAGACCAGGTATAGGATACATGACTCAGGTGATGGGGTCCATCAGGTGGTTCTCTTCCTTTCAAATGCTCTGAGAGGGCATGAACGCATGGGGACAGGAGATGGCTGGCTGGCTGGCCTGGTAGGTGCTTGCAACCCTGGACTTTGTGTCAGGAATTGGACTTTTCTAGAAATGATGTGCTCAAGTCTTGTGTCCATCTGAGGCTATGGTGCAAATCCTCCAAATATTTTCTGAATTCCCTGTGGCCAATTAACTTAATCAGAAATTAATGTACATGAGGGGTTTTGTTTGTTTGTTTTTTGTTTTGTTTTTGTTTTTTGCTGAAGAGCTAGCAACTTAATCTTGGGATTGGCTTTGGACTGAGATCAAACTGTGTTAAAGTCTGTTCAAGTTCGCTTTCTTTCTGATTTTCTTATGGGATCTATGAAGGAGGAAGAGTATATATATATTCTTGTAATCCACATTAACGTACATGGTTTATGAATCACCAAAGTTAGGAACTTGTTATGCAGACCACCACCCAAAATGGATGAAGGGGCATCCTGTAGGATATATCCACCATTGGGTTGTCTGGCTTGGATGAGTGGGAGGGTGTCATGGTGGGGCCAGTGGAATGCCTGTGGGAGTGACGTGAATGGGGCGGTGGTGGTGAGGCTGATGTCCAGGGAAGAACGTCACACGCAGTGAAGGTGCCGTCAACCCAGTGCAGCCCAGCTGGAAGCTGTGTGGCTTTCTCCTCCTGACTCCCTTCTCTCAGGAAGGGGTGTCTTAGTTTGAGTATGAAGAACTAGGCAGGTAGGTGGAATTGCATGGTCGTGACTGTTTGGGACTGAGATTCTCCAGCACTTACGGGATCACAGGCAAGTGTCTCCATTTCTCTAAGCCCTAATGTTTTCTTCTGTAAAATGTGGACGATATAATAATATCCACCCTGTAGCTCTCTTGGGAAATTATGAGAGATAATCCATTTGAAGTGTTTGACAGTGCTTAGCCTGTGGCTCAGAACTCTTATTAACCTCAGTGTGGACCTTTGGCATTTTAGGTTGTGTGGACCAGATCCATGCCAAAAGGTTCTGGTTGTGCAGCTGCAATCCTTTTGTGACTTCCCCTTACTGGTTAGGGTAAAGTGTAAGGGTCAGGTTGTCCAGTTTGGCTTCTTACCTGGAGAGAAAATTAGAGAGAAACACTAGTCAAAGGCAGATGTAAGGTTAAAATCTCTGCCTCTTAGGAGAAGAATTCACCTTAATTCCAGATGAATATTTCCTTTCAGAAATCCCCCAAGGATAATATTTATCTCATGAGGTTGCTCTGAGGATTAAATGAGATAATAATTTTGCCTGGAACAAGGTAGACATCCTTAAATGACATCTATCATTGTGAAAATGTTTGTGATATCATGTTAATTGAAAAGTTCATAGGGTAAAATTGCATACCCTACATAATGACAGCTATGTAAATATATCCACAGAAAGACTGCGGAAAAGAAATACACCAAAATGTTAAAATTTGCATGTGTTAGGTGGCTTTGGTGAGTGATCATTTCCTTGACTTGTTTTCTAAATTTTATTTAATGGATGATCCTATCAGCCCAAGCCCTGGCAGGAAATAGATGGCACATTCAAACTGGGCATTTTGAGGATGTTTTATTGAAGGGACATTTTACAAAAGTTCAGGCAGAGTTACAGTAACAGAAACAAGTGACAGTGCCGTTCTCAGGTGTGCTGAGAGTGGGGAGCCATTACACCCTGCATCTGAAGGGGCAGGGGGAGGTGCTGTATAACTGGAGGAGAAGCTGTGTGGATGGGCCATCTGATAGGAGCTGTGGTGCGTGCAGCCATCAGGGAGAGAGTTGGGAAAGAAGTCTCCAACCTCATTCTCCCCTATTTTCTGGGTCTCTTGCTGGTGCCTCCCATTGGCCAAACTCAACCAGAAGCCAGAGTTCAAGGGACCCCAGTGAGGGGTCCATGTGGATCAGCTTCATGGGCACTGAGCAGGGTGGGGAAGTATGGGGAGAAACCTGTAGGGCAAACTGAAGATGGCCAGCACAGTAAGGTTATGTAGCTTTTGTAATTATAGGTAAAGTCATAAATAAGAAACAAAAGCCCTTTGCTACCCTCAGTGCTTTCACACATGCATACTCTTCCCTCTTTCCTTTCAGCTCCATGACTTCCAGTCTTTGTAACCATGCCCTCCTCTGGGCTCCCACAGCACCTGGTGCTTCCTCATTGTGTGGTTTCATCCTTTGTCCTTAACTTACCTGATTCCCCACACCACTGTAAGACCCTTGAGGCTGGGATGGTGTTTTATATCACTTTGCATTTCCAGCACCCAGCACATGAGTGAATGAATGATTGGAGTTCAGATCTAAATACCTCTATAAAGCTATAGATTTGAATTAAGGTCTAGAGCTACCTAATCTTAACAGAGAGTGAATTCCCAAAGAATTTAGGACCTCTACTTAAGGAAGTGAGGTTTGGCTTTCTTTCCTAGATGAGTGTTTGTTTACTTTCTATTTAGCGGGAGTGGGCCCGTGAGCCTGCTGAACACAGGCTGGACCTCAGAGACCCTGACAGATGGCTCCCCACCTCCCTTGCCAGTCTAGCCCATCACCTGACGGAGGTCTGGCAGAGCCTCCTCGCAGGCCTCCCTCTCTCCCATGATTGCCCTGTGTCAAGTCATAATTCACATGTTGCTGGCCTCCTGGTTTAGGACTGCAAATTGAGATTAAGCTTGCTTCCTTTCTGACTCAAGGAGATTTAGAGCTTGTCTTCATACCTGATATTGACTCTCTATTTTGATCCTCTGTTCTGACTCTCTATGTTGAATTAGAGGATGTTTTGAGCCCTTGAAGGATTTTTACAATCCTTTCGCAATCCTATGGGAGTAACATACATGCATATAATTCAAATAGCTCAGGAAGAAAAAATGTTGGGAAGGATATAATATGAAAAATAAAATGTCTCCACCATCACCTATGTATCCAGTCGCACTGTTAACCATTTCAGTTTTTCAGTCTTCTGATCATTGTCTCACTTAACTCTAAATAATTCTCTTATTCTTCTATTTCTTGATTTATCAAGTTTAAGTAAAAATTATTGAATTGTCCCTATGTGTGATGAGGGATTTAGCTTATTGACAGTAATCCTTCTGCCTTTCTCATGATTTCTTCCAGTTTTTGTTCCTTATATTTCTAATTTGGTTTTGCACTTGATTACCTGTGTAATTTTAAGGGATAGACTTATACTTGTATTGCTCGATCCGTTGACCTTCCATAGAACGTCTTAATTCTCCACGTGTTTAGGATGAGGAAATTAGTGCCTCTGAGCTTCCCTTCACCTTTTCTCACCACCTCTTCTCTTCTGCAGCAAAATTTTATAACATTGATAACATTTGAAGTCTATTCTGTAATTATAATTAATTTTGCTTTATGTATCAGATTGTTAAAAATCAAAAACTAATATATAACCTTTATGATATAAAGATTTTGTAGCTACTAGTCTCTAAAACCAAGTACTATATTTGGACCCATAAAGAAGAGGATGGACTCTGATGTCACTGACCTTCTGCTGCATGAAGGAGAACGTTCTAAGTGTCAAGGTCAAGTGGACTCTCTTTTTTTCCTGTTCTTATATTCTGTCGGCTGCTCAGATCACTTAGTTGGCTTCATATGTAAAATGTGACTTTCTGAAGAACATTTTGTTTCCATGGAATTTCTAATTACCTTTCTTTTTTACCTATTAATAAACCAGTTTTTTTTTTTAATTTTAATTTTTTTGGCTGTGTCGGGTCTTAGTTGTAGCATGTGGGATCTTTCTTTGCAGCATGCGGGCTCTTCGTTGCAGCCACGTGGGCTTCTGTCTAGTTGTGGCACTCGGGCTCCAGAGCGCACGGGCTCAGTAGTTGCAGTGTGCAGGCTTAGGTTCCCCGAGGCTTAGTTCCCCGACCAGGGATCAAACCCGTGTCCCCTGCATTGGAAGGCAGATTCTTAACCACTGGACCACCAGGGAAGTCCCCATCTATAACAAATTTTGACATGTGCAGTTTCAGGGGTTGTCAGTTTTATTTTGTATTATTTATTTTTATTAAGTCTCTTTTCCTCAAGGACCCAGTCAAAATACCCCAGGGTCAGAACAGCAGGGCCAGAGTGTCCATTTTCTTCGTTAATAGTCTCATTATTATGGCAGCAGCCCTCCACTGAATTTCTTGCTGCAACTTAGCATAAGGTCCAGTTTTTGCCATCCAGGGTCTTTCCTGGCTCATCCATTTTATAGGATCAACTAGCATTCATATGCTGTTTACTGCAAAAGACTTCATGCTTGTCTTAAATATCTTTTATGAGCTCTAGAGCCAAATTCAGTAGAGTCTCATTATATGCTCACTTCATTTATACAAATTCAGTTACATATGTTTATGAGAGAGGTGAGGGAAGAAATAGAAGGGAAGAGGAACAGAGGGGAGAGGAGAGGAGAGAGAGTAATTTAAATAGTACGGCCAATTCCATTATCCAGGAGCATCCATAAAGATCTTGACCCTGAATGAATGCAGGACAGAATGCACTGAATCTACGGTCCCATATTTGGTTTCTGTTGACATATGGCTCACACCTTGTGAGTACTGCATTACCCTTAGTGTGTTTTAAGACACGTATGTTGCCCTTATCATGGCCCTTAAACAGAATCCAACTACTTTCTTCACTGAAGAAAGAGGTTCTATTGAATTTGTTGACCAGTGAGTTGGGATGCCTCTTCAATATGGTACCTCCCTAAGGGATTTGCAAGGGAAGTTTTGACTATGTTTTTTGTTTTTGTTTCTTTCTTATGTGCTTTTTTCCAGAGGCTAACACGTGTAAGCTGTGATTTCTCTGTATTCAAGTGCTTCCCGGTTCTCTCCACTTGCAGGTCCCATCAGTGGCTTCAACTCCATGTGTTTTAATCTGAATCTATTCCCCCAAAGCTTTCTCCTTCCCTAGTGCTCTCTATCTGAGCGAGTGGCACTGTTGACTCACTTGCTGAAGCCAGGAGCCTTGGCTCCTTCCTGTCCCTTAAATCCCTCTCTTCCCATGAATCACTTGTCAAGGCTATTTTTAAAGAGACTCTCAAATCCATGCACTCCATTAGGTCATCCTCAGTGGTTATGACCTGTTGCAACAGTTTCCAATCTCATTCCTCCTATTCTGGCCTTCCCAACTCCTTCATTCCCCTATCCCAAGCCTATCCATTCTCACCAGTAAGAGGGATATTAAAAAAATGATAGTGTTACTCCTCTGGAATAATAATAATAGTAATAACCCACCCTTCAGTAACACTCTGCTACCCTCAGGGTGAAGTCCATGATCTTTACTAAGGATTACAGGCCCCCACATGCTCTCCAATGCTGACTGACCATTTCACTCTGCACAATCTCCATTCTGGGCAAACAAAACCTGTTGATGGACACCATGTTCTTTTTCAACCAAGTGTCCTCGTACATGTTCTTTCTTCCCCACTGTAACACTCTAATGTCCCTTTTTTTCTTCTCTGAGACTTACATCTCCTTCAGGTCTCAGCTGAGACATTAAAGCTTTGGTAAGCCATCCCTGATTCTGCAAAACTGCTTAGATGCTTATCCTATGAACAGACATAGCACCCTCTATTTCTTTCCTATAGTAGCATTTGTCTTACTCTACTGTAATTTCATGTCTTTTATCTGTCTTCTCCGCTACAGCAGGCAGTGTAACTGTAGGGCCTGGAGGAGAGACTGAGGTTTTTTCACCGTTAGTGCCTAGCACTGTGCCTGGAACAGGCTCTGAGCACATGGTTGTTGAATGAATAAACCAGTCCTGTGCTGGGTTCCCCATTGTAATTCCTTGGAGTGGTGTGGGAGTCAGTCCTAGATTGGCATTCAGTAAATTAGAAAGGAAGAAGATGCCTAGCATGGGGAATAAATGCATTCAACTTAAACACTACTGCTTTTTCTCAGAGTCTAGTTTTAAGCCTGAGGCTGTAGAGAAAGTCCTTGTAGAAAGGGCTGTCAGGGATAGGGGCTGGGAGAGCTATTATCCCATGATAGAGTGACTTATTAGCTTTGGCAAATCGTTTTTGCTTTCTTGGGGTCTAACTTCTGCCAGGTCTGGGTCTCAGAAGTTAGGGAGCTGGCAAAGGATCATAGATGTTAGTGTAAATGTTCACGCCTGTGTTTATGGCTCTTTTGTTTCCATCCCATCACATTTCAAGAACTTTGCCGACCAAAGGTGAAGACTCATGCACTCATAGTTTTGATTTTACAACCCCCAACTATGGCCCACTTGATTCCCTATTCCTTCCTCTCCTGTTCACACTGTGGCCACTTGTCTACCATCTGCAGGTCCCATTTCAGTAGTTCAGCTGGTTCAGTCTTACTGTCTTCCTTGATGCTTGGGTCTCATTTTTAGAGACTGAGCTTCTTCTGCTCATTGATCCTGAACTCAGCTTCCCACCTATTTCCAGGTCCTCCAGGAATGATGTCCTGCTTTGGTCTCGCCTATGCCCAAAATTCTTTTTATATCCACAATAGTGGTCACCACTTCTGACCTTCTCCACAGCTAGTGAGTTCCCAAGCCCCCTCACCTCAGTCTCAACTCTTGTAGACCCCATGATATGGTCCTTGGAGAGTGGAATCTCAGGGCAGACAGTGTAATTTTCTACCTCCCAGAGCTCTCTGAGGATCTGCTGCTTGTCTCTGCCCCGAGGGTGAAGATGGATGACAGGCGCTACCCGGTGATCTTCCCAGATGCGAGGAATTTCCGCCCCTTCACTCCTGACTCTTTGGCTGCAATCAAGAAGCGGATCGCCATCCAAAAGGAGAAAAAAAAGTCCAAAGACCAGACAGCAGCAGAACCCCAGCCTCGACCTCAGCTTGACCTAAAGGTGTCCAGAAAGTTGCCCATGCTCTATGGTGACATTCCCCATGAGCTGATAGGGAAGCCCCTGGAAGACTTGGACCCATTCTACAGAAATCATAAGGTACCCTCTGTGGGGAGGCTGGGGTGTTCTAACCATGTTCTAACCACAAGCTGTAATTGGCATTGCATGGATCTCCAAATATTGATCTTGGTGTATAAAGAGGCCAGACCCCACTTCTCCTTTGCTGTCACCCCCTGTCATTGCTTTCACAGTCCTGAGAATGGCTTTCAGTACTAATTTTCTCTCTGTAATAATGCATGTCTTGGAAAAGAAGGTGAATGAGGACGAGCAGCAGAAGGGTAAAAGGAGAACAGAGAAAACATAAGATGGTGTCAGGAAAGAGGACTGGACTAGCAGTCAGAAAAGTTGGGTGTAGGCCATTTCAAGTAATTGGATTTATAACTTTGGGTAAATCTCTTCACTAATCTCACTTTTCTAATCAGTAAAACGGGAATAATCCCTGCTCTCCCTACATTACAACATAGGCATGCTATGGAGCCTTTAAAAACTGTAAAACATTATAAACTGTAAGGCATTATACTGATATGAAGAATTAATATCACTGTCCATGAATGTCCATTTCAGCAACTAGAGTTTACCTTGAAAAACTCTTAGGCAATAGGCTTTTTAGGCCATTAAATGAGATTTATGAAGGTCAAAGCCCTAGACCAACACTTGGCACATAAGAGGAGCTCAATAAATGAAGTTTAAGAATATTGTAATCAAGTAGGCACATGCAGATTACATGTAAACTCCATGCCGATATGTGATAGGCTTGCTGTTTTATCTACCTAGATGTAGGGAAATTCTAGTAAAAGTTCTTCAAAGGGGTTCCTGGGTGAGGAAACATGAGCTCAGGTTCTTCTGATGGCTGTTTGAAAGCCTGGGGCAGTGAGGAAAGTCCTCTACAGACCATCCATCCCCTTTCAGGAAAGACTCAGAAGACCTTGCCATCATCATCTCACTGTGTGATCCAGCAGAGAATGGAAAACCCACTTTGCCAGACTGAAGACAGGGAGGAAGGAGGCTGGGGAGTTTGGGGCAAGTCCTGGAAAATATGGGATGCTGAGAGCATCCCTTTCTGGCACCCATGAGAAATTGACCTCTCCAAAGAAAGATTGCCTGGTTTGTATGTCCTTGAATTGGACAGACTTGGGGTTACCAGGCCGAATGGGGACTTGTGCGATGGAAGAAAGCTGGGTATGAGTGGGAAGGACCAAAAAGGGGAAAAGAGACGAAGGAGCAAAAACACTCCAATATTTCTCCTTCTCCTAATGCCCCAGAATTCCAGGGGCTTCTAGGAGGCAGAGTAGTTGGAGGTGAGGTAACTCCTGGAGGCCTCCTTCTGCCTCTAGGCTGGGTAGGAGATCCAGGAGGTAGGCAGCAACTTGGTGTTTTGCGGCCAGTCCTGGGAGGACAGGCTCTGATACAGCTGGGATGGATGTTCTAGGACCATCTCTTCTCAGCCTGGGTCCTCCCTTTAAATCAGGAGACGTGATACTTGTTCAGAGCTCTGCACACCCATGACCTAACACGTCAGTGCTCTCAGCAGTCATGTGAGCTATGTGTGGTGTCATTAGCACTTCACCTTACAGATGAGGAGACAAAGCCTTGATGGGGAAGTGGCTTACACCAGGTCAAACAGCTAGTTAGTGGTGGAGCTGGGACTCAAACCCAAGGGCTCTTTCTGTAGTCGCAGGTCACTTCCTCTCTTTTCAAAGCTTCCATTTTTGAAGAGCTACAGGGAAAAGAGTGGAGATGTGTCAGCAAGCAGACAGGTTTAAATCATTAAAACCCTGGCAAGTGTAGTTAAATACACTATTAGTTGAAATATTTAAAGCAGTCAGAGGAGGCATTAATAAAATATCAAAATCAAAGGGCATAAAATGGATAACTAATAAGAACCTGCTATATAAAAAAATAAATAAAATTCAAAAAAAAAACTCAAAGGGCATAGAAGTAGAGCCATATCATACCACCTATTAATCTGGGTGACCCACCTTAGGAAGAGGTTTGCTCACTGCCCTAAAATCGTCTTTCTGTCCAAAGGAAGGGCACAGAATCCCCAAAGTGAGTCTTAGACCCCTGGGCTCATAGCTTTTAAAGAAACCCTGTGACCCATTTCATTTTGTTATGGAGGAAACAGAAAATATCCTAGTCCACATTTTCCCTGCAGCCAGATGGCCAGCAGACAAGTAAGTTCCAGCAACTCAGTGAAGGAAGTTGATGTTTGGCAGTGGTTGAAGTTCTGGTATCTCAACCAAGGCGGCAGCTACCCCACTGTTTCTGGGCCTGGGTGACAAGACCTGTCTGTCCTGTCTGAGAATATGCTGGATTACATGTCAAGTAGTACTTTTCTGCAAATCTGAAAGGAGCAATGACACAGGAGACAGGAATGACCCTAGTTCTATGAAGGCTTTTATAACAGCCTTCAGGACACATAAGGGGACAGCCAGATGACAGTTAAATGGAAAGGGAGAGGTCTGAGGGTTGATGTTAGAAGCCTGTGAGTCATTGGTTGTTGTCCAGGTGCAGGTTCAGGCCCAGAGCCCAGGAAGACATGCAAGGAGGAAACGGGCGCAGGTTTGGTGTTTTTCAGTGGGGCCCAACTGGACACTTTGGGTGAACAGTGCACCATTTGGTGTGTCTGTCCTGGATTTGGCATCCCAGGACGTACCCACTACAGGCCAGTAGAGCCTCCAGTGATTGTGACAGATAACCAAAAACACCCACACACATTTCCATTGCCTTCTGTAGGCCCTCTCCTGTCAGTCGAGAACCTCAGGCAGATTTGCCTTTGTCCAGGGAGGTGGGGGGAATGGGAGAGCAAGTCTGGGAACCGTGATGACTTTTTATTGAAAATCCTCAAGGTTAGAAGTGAGTGGCAGACTATTTCATGTAGGACAGCTCAGGTATAACAATATAAACTCTCTAGGTACCTGACTATTCTAGGATTCATTACAAAGTTTTTATTTAATTTAATTTTATCTTTTATTGAAGTATAGTGGATTTACAATGTTGTGCCAACAAAGTTTTCATTAGTAATCAAAATAATTTAAAATAATCTGCCGAGTGTGAATGTTCAATTCTATTTCTGTCTCTTCAAGTTCTCTTCTAGTTCTTGTCTCCATAAATATATTACCATGGAGTACAATACAGAGGGTTTTGTTTGACCCAGTTATTACTCTTCACCCCTTTTTTCTTTATTTGCAGGGCCCATGCGCTTCATTTCTGGGGCTTCGAGAGTATTTCACTGGTTGAACAGTCCACAGCTCAACAGTTATTTTGGGAGTGAGGGATGACTTTCAATAGATCAGAGTCTTGGGACTCTGAGTGAGACCCAAGCCACATGGGGAGATCTCTTGGTTTCCAGAGTGACAGTGTAGGCTGGTCAGAAAGTACCTCTGGCTTCAGAAGACAGGTCTCCAATCAGAAGCTACAGTCATCATAATAAGACAAGCCATACCTCAACCTGTGGGTCCACCGAATTTTCTCTGAATGAACTCATGATAAATATTGTTTGGTCACTGCATGTAATTCCTGTTGTGTTTGTTTATTTTGCAGACATTTATGGTGTTGAACAAAAAGAGAACAATCTACCGCTTCAGTGCCAAACGTGCCTTGTTCATTTTTGGGCCTTTCAATTCAATCAGAAGTTTAGCCATTAGAATTTCAGTCCATTCATATCCTTTTGTTGTTTCTTTTACCAAGTCCAGGTCATGTGAAGTGTGCAGAAGCCCTAGGGGTTCACATGTTTGTTGAGTGGAAATAGCTCATTCTTTTAACAAATACTGGGTGAGTGGCCCTGCTGTATGGCAGGGCTGTTTTGGGACTGGCACCTGTCTGGGATCCTGTGGCCTCAGAGGAGACAGGTCAAAAGGCAGGCAATTTCTTAGTGAGATGGGAAGTCTGGAAGTGGGAGTGTGGAGAGGCTCTGTTGTGCTTTGGAGGCATCAAGAATGGCCTCCTGAAGAAAGGAACATCTAAGTTGAGACCCAAATAAAGGGTAAACTGGCAACCTGTGCACTGTGTTTAGCTGATAAATGAGTTGTGCTAGAACTACAGTGTTTAAAGCTTTTTTTAGAAACACTTTCTAGTGTTAAAAGTCCAGACTTTCAGGGGGTGAGGAGACACCAGGCAGTTTTAGATGGGGGGAAGAGGGGTGTGAAAAAGACGTGGGTTGGTAGACGGAAGTACTCAGGAAAACGGGAAGGAATATCTATTTAAGGTGGGTTCCCTAGAAGCAGAGCCTGAGATGGGATTCTTATTTAAGTGATTTAGTGGGGGAGTGCTCTCTGGAAAAGGAAAAAGGGAAACAGCATGGAGCAAAAGGAGGAGCCAAGCAAGGACAAGGGCTCAGCTGAGCCCACATCAGGCATCAACCGGAGCCACGGGGATCTCCAGAGCATGAATCTATCACAGAGCTGCCCCGCCTGAAAGCCAGAGGCCGGGGTTTTGTAAATCTGTCGGTCAGACATGTGGAAGGGGAGTGTAGCCCTCCAGGGTGAGGAGGCTGCCATTCAGGCTGAGGACAGTTCTTTAAGGGAGGGGACAGCTGTGGGTTGTTCTCAGCCAATGCTCACAGTTAGAGGATAGATGCTCCTGCAGAAAAGGGGCCCTGCAGGGACCCCCACAGCCTCAACTACAATAACTAATGACACATGCCATCCTGCAGTGTAGCTGCCTTAACGGCCCTGGTCACATTGTTCAGCATGTTCATCATCTGCACCGTCATCATCAACTGCGTGTTCATGGCCATGACTCGTGGGAAGGACAGCATTAACGTAGATACTGAGAGTGCTGAGTAAGTGTTTGTCCTGCACGCATTTGTCCTACGTTTTTAAGCAAATAAACGTAAAAGAATTATGATTACCTCAGATTTTAGCTATGGAGAGAAGAAAACGTCACCCATAATCCCAGATCCCCAGCACAAATGCTGGCAGAGTCAGTTTCATTTTCGTATATGTACATTTACAATTGTCTTTAAAGGCCTTTTACACTTACATTTATAATAAACAGCACACATACTAATTTTATGTCTAGTTTTAAGTGGTCTTCTTTGTCCTTATGTAGGCTTAATAGGAGCTCATTTTGATGCCTATACAATATTTCATCAGGTGACTATACTATAATTTACTTAACTACTCTTGTATTTTACTACTATAAATAACATTGCAACAAGCATCTTTTGGTATAAAGCTACTTTAAAAAATCATTATTTTCTTAGAATAGAGTCTTAGAAATGGGTTTACTAGCTAGACAACCATGGTCCTGACTGGACACCCTAACTATGGTTGAACTGACAGTGACACACCCCAGAGGGCCTGATTTGCCTGGTGGGTTGAGGTCTCCCTATCATGGAGATCTCAAGCCCTGCTTCCTGCTGGTGGGCATGGCTGTACTCCACAGCAGATGTCATTTTGGTCCACATGTCCTACCACTGGAAGGCTTCTGCTGGAAAAGAGAGAATGGCAGGGTGGGAGGTGGAAGGCTAAATGGCTAGGCAGAAATAGCAGTCAGAGGTGGCTGTCTCATTTGCTTGAGATCTAGATGAAGACTTGCAGAATCCCACACATCTGCAATTACAGCATTTTTTCAAAATGCCTATAATTTTATAAATTATACTTGAGTTTAAAAGATGGCATTTCAGGGCAGACATTAATTAATCTTCTGTGTTTAATTGTCACCTAAAAGGTGAGCAGTTTAGAAAAAAGCTGAAACAGAAGTAGCTCTTGCCCAAGGCAGCCTCATGACCATTTCTGCTCTTGGACTTAGCTGCTTTGGGATTCTTCGAGTTCCCAAGACCTTAGTTCTTTAGCTTTGAGGGCTAACAATGGTTGGACATTCTACCAGAAAAGGTCCACTTTTTTTACTCTGAACCAGCAGAGTGTTTGAAATGACTGTTTCTGTCCCAGATGTGGGACCAGCATGTGTGTGTGTGTGTGTGTGTATGTGTGTGTGTGCACCAACCAAGCATATTTTTATTGGGATTATAACAAGAGAGCTAGAGTATTGTCTTTTGGAGGAAGAGGAAGGGGAAGAAGGGAAATAAATTAGAAGAGAGAACATGATGAAGAACTAAAGGAATAAAATGGAAATAGTTTTTTTTTAAATTGTGATAAAATACACATTACATCACATTTGCCATCTTAATCACTTTTAGGTGTACAGATCAGTGGTATTAAGTACATTCTCACAGACGTGCAACCATTGCCACTCTCCATCTCCATAACTCTTTTAATCTTGCAAAACTGAAGCTCTGTACTCATAAAACAATAACTCCCCATTCTGCCCTCCTCTCCAGTCCCCTGGAAACCACCATTATACTTTATGTCTCTGTGTATTTGATTACTCTAGATGCTTCCTGTAAGTGGAATCATACCATATTTGTCTTTTTAAACTAGTTTATTTCCCTTAGTATATGACCTCAAGGTTCATCCATGTTGTCACATGTGACAGGATTTCTTTCCTTTCCTAGGCTCAATAATATTCCATTGCATGTATATACCACATTTTATTAATCTATTCATCTGTCAATGGACATTTGGGTTGCTTCTACCTCTTGGCTATTGTGAATAGTGCTGCTGTGAACATGGGTGTGCAAATATCTCTTCAAGACTCTGCTTTCAGTTCTTTTGTATATGTACCCAGAAGTGGGATTGCGGGGTCATATGGTAATTCAATTTTTAATCTTTTGAAGAATCTCCATATTATTTTCCATGGTGGTTGCACCATTTTACAGTCCCACCACTAGTGCAGAAGGATTTTAATCTCACCACATCCTCACCGACACTTGTTATTTTCTGCTTTTTTTAAAAAGTAGCCAGCCTAATGAGTACGAGGTGATATCTCATTGTGGTTTTGATTTGCATTTCTCTGATGATTAGTGATATTGAACATCTTTTCATATGCTTGTTGGCAATTTGTATGTAATCTTTGGAAAAATGTCTATTCAAGTCATTTGGCCATTTTTAAGTGGATTATTTAATTTTTTGTTGTTGAGTTTATAGGAGTTCTTCATATATTCCAAATATTAACCTCATCAGATATATGATTTGCAGATATTTTCTTCTAGGAGCCTTATAGTTTCAGGTCTTTTTTAAATATTCACAATTTATTTATTTATTTATTTATTTATTCATTCATTCATTCATTCATGCATGCCTGCCTGCCTGCCTGCCTGCCTGCATTGGGTCTTCGTTGCTGTGCGCAGGCTTTCTCTAGTCGTGGCAAACGGGGGCTACTCTTCGTTGCGATGCACGGGCTTCTCATTGCAGTGGCTTCTCTTGTTGTTGAGCAGGGGCTCTAGGCGCGTGGGCTTCAGTAGTTGTGGCATGTGGGGTCAGTAGTTGTGGCTCGCTGGCTCTAGAGTGCAGGCTCAATAGTTGTGGCGCACGGGCTTAGCTGCTCTGTGGCATGTGGGATATTCCCAGACCAGGGCTCGAACTGGTGTCCCCTGCATTGGCAGGCTGATTCTTAACCACTGCACCACCAGGGAAGTCCCTAGTTTAAGGTCTTACATTTAGCTCTAATCCATTTTGAATTAGTTTTTTTACATGGTATAAGGTAAGGGTCCAGCTTCATTCTTTTGCATGTGGATATTGTGCTTTCCCAACACCATTTGTTGAAAAGACTGTCCATGTTGGCTGAAGCTTCTCTCAAGAATATGGCTGTGAAGCTAGGTGTTTAAAAGCAGCTTTACAGCTTTATCCATGGGCCTCTTTCTCAGAAATCCCAAATACCAGAACGTGCTTGAGGACCTTACCTTTCTGAACTCTGATTTGCTAACACAAGAATGTTAAATGTCACATTAAAATGGAATCAGACCTCATGAAGGTCATATCAGACAGATGGGCTCTCTGTTTTTCACATAGCTTATCATATTTCTTCTTGTTCTGAATGATTTGCTTTGTAGGTATGTCTTCACTGGGATTTATATATTTGAAGCATTAGTTAAAATATTGGCAAGAGGTTTTATTCTGGATGAGTTTTCTTTCCTTCGAGATCCGTGGAACTGGCTGGACTCCATTGTCATTGCAACAGCGTAAGAATGTTAAGATTTTTACCAAAGAGACTAGGGGTGGGAAAGAAGTCCCTTGGCTTCCAGCAGGGCCCTGTGTAGATCCACATGACTGGCTGAGTGCAGCCAAGTAAAGCCTAGAACTCTGAGTGCAGTGTTGGTTGACACTGAACTGCACCATGTAGCCAACTGACCAGAGGCCTTCACACACACAAATCCATTTCTGGCCGCACCGCAAGGCTTGTGGGATCTTAGTTCCCCAACCAGATATTGAACCCAGGCTCATGGCCATGAAAGCACCAAGTGCTAACCACTGGACTGCCAGGGAATTCCTCACAAATCCATTTCTAAGCCAACACTCATGATCTTACTTTTTCAGCCATTTATTCACCAAACACTGACCTGTTATGGGACCAGGCTCTGTGCCAGATATAGGGCTTGTGATAATGAAAAAAAATATATCATGCATGGTTCTCACCCTGTTGGAGCCCGCAGGTCAGAGGGGAAGTGAGGCATTTAATGACCATTATAACCTGCTACAGTGAGTGCTAGCATAGGAGCTGTGCATGATTCCAGCTGTCAGAGCATGGAGGAGGAATAAAGGGGCCTAGAACATCTTTGTCTACTGAACGGTCACAAAGAGTTTCTCTCATGTTTTCTCCTAGAAGTGTTACTGTTTTGGCTCTTATGTTTAATTAAGTTTGTGGTCCATTTTGAGTTAGTTATTGTATATGGCATGAGGTGAGAGTTGAAGTTCTTCCTGAAGGAGAGGGCATCAATTTGGCATCTGAATGATGAGATTCCAAATGCATGAGTCAGCAAAATAACAAGCAAGAGGAGCAATGGCCCATTGCCAGCACAATTATAGTAAACCCAACCTTATTTAATTTGTGCCAGCCATTGTCTTAAGCACTTTGCATATCTTTTTCTATTTAATATTCACGAAAGTCCTTTGAGGTAGTTACTATTAATTTCAGAGTTTTACATTTGAAGGTCAATGGTCAGGTGTTCCTGGTTATTGAGAGATGGTGTAGTATGTGGGCTCTGGAGCCAGACTGCCTCGGTTCCTCCTGGGCTTGGCCACCTGGTGAGACCTTAGGGAAGTGTACTGAGGCCTGGAACTTGGTAGCAAGTCAATAAATGTTTAAGTTGATTTCTGTAATCCATGGATGTAGCCACAACTGCAGTGACTATTTCAAGGAATCCTCATCTATGTCCAAGTGTAAAGATTAGCTGAGAGCAGCCTCCTGTGCAATCTGTGGTCCATAGGGTCCATAGCAATAGAGCACTAGTGGTATTGCCAGGTCCTGACATGAAGGTGGGATTGGAAGGGGAGGTTGCAGATTTCATTCTGGTGGACGCACACCTCAGGCTGTGCTTACTTGTGACCTTTGTGGAGATGTGCAGGGCAGACGCATGCCTGAACAAGCCTGGACTTTCCTTGTGCTTTGTCTTGTAGGTTTGTATCATATTCACCATATATCAAGGACAGCAGCATCAGTCTGTCATCCCTGCGTACCTTCCGAGTGTTCAGAGCTTTGAAAGCAATTTCAGTAATTTCAGGTAAGTCACTCTAACTTTCAACACTGGCTCTTAGCAGAAGAGAATAGTTAAAATTTCTCAATATGTCATGTAAACCACAAACTAACAAACTCTGCTTTATTCATTTATTTGATCATTCAACAAATATGTATTGAGCACCTAATATCCACTGTGCTAGCTGCTTGGGATATATCAATGAGCAAACAGACAAAGGTCCCTGCCCTCATGGAGTTTACATTCTAGATGGGGGGTTGGGAGACAGACTTAAGCAGTAACTATAATAAATAAGTAAATTATATAGCGTGCTGGAAAGTAACATATGCCATGGAAAAATAAAATGGAAAAGTAGGCGATGTGGTGGCTCTTGGAAGTCACAGGGGTTCAGGGAAGCAGGTTGAAATTTTTAGTAGGGTGGTCAGGATAGGTGTCATTGAGAAGGTGAGATGTGAGTAGATTTGAAGGTGGTGAGGGAGTTTCACAAGCAGATTTATGGGAAAGAGTGTTCTGAGCATAGGAAGCAGCCAGTCTACAGACCGAGGACTATAAAATATGTGGGTGGGGCTGGAGCAGACAGAATGAGGGGCCAGGTGGTGGAGGAGGGACCACAGAGGTGAAGGGGAAGCACCTAAGTACCGGGAAGACTTGGGCTTTGCTCTGAGAGAAATGGGAGCCATGCAGGGGCTTTGAGCAGAGGAGTCATGACCTGACCCAGGCTTTAAAAGGATTATTCTGGCGGTTGTGTGGGGAACAGAATGTGCGGGAGCGAAGGTAGAAGCAGGAAGACCAGATAGGAGGCATGTTGGTCACCATGGAAATGTGCTGCTCAGATCTCCTGCTGCAGGGAGTGCAGTTGGCTAATGGTCCCAGCTGCCCCCTCTCTGGATTCACCACTGCATTCATGTTCATGCCAAGATCACGCTTTCCCTGCATGTGGGGGCCGCTAGTGCAGGCCCACCCCTGAAGGGTATGGGACTCCTCTATGCGGGACTTTGGCTCAGCGGCTCCTCAGCAACCAGGGTGAGAGTGTCTCACAGCAGCACTGCAGTCTGAGGCACTTCCTGTCTATCCTGCTTCCTTCCTGATCTCCTTTCCCAGGTGTCAGCCCTGTGTCACAGTCTGAGGCTCTCTCTGTCCCTCCACTCCCTCCCTCCAGATTATTCCTCACAGGCATTTCCCCAAGAAATCTCTTGCAATCTGGTCTCAAAGTGTCTGCTTCTCAGAGGGCCCAAACTGACACAGGGGGCCACTGCCGTAATCCAAGCAAGAGGTGGTGGTGCTCTCAGATCAGGCAGTGGAAGAAGAGTTGGTAAATGGTGGTCAGATTCTGTATAAATTTGAAGGTGGAAACAAGATGACTTCCTGACAGGTTGATTGTATACATGATATGAGCAAAAAAAGAGTAAAGGATGAGTCAAGGTTTTTTGTCTGAGTGACTGGAAAGATGGAATCATCACTGAATGAGAAAAGGAAGGCTGTGAGAGAAGCAGGCCTTGGGGGTCAGATAAGGAATCAGCTTTGCATGTGTTCTGTTTGAGGTGGCTGTGAGACATCCAAGTCAAAGTACCAAGTAGGCAATTAGATATATGAGGCTGGAGTTCCAGGGCTTCAGATATCATTTTGGAGATTATGAGCCTGTAGATGATATTTAGAGCCATGGAATCTGATGAGATTACCAAGAAAATGAGCATAGATGGAAAGTAGAAGAGGACAAAGGACTGAGTCCCAGGCACTGAGACCTTAAAGGGGAGGGGAGAGAGGAGAAAACAGCAAAGGAGATGAGCAAGAGCCACCAGTAAAGGAGGAAAGAGAGCAAAAGTGGTCTCTTGGAAGCCAGGCAAGGAAGGAGCTCTGTGGATCAGGATGAAGCCAAGGACGGGGTTGTAAATATGAATTCCAGTTTATCAGAAATGAGGTTATTATGGCACAGTCTTCTCCTTCCCCTTTCCTCCTTTCCTTTACAAAATAAAACTTTATTAAAAAATATTCTCCCTCTGGACTCCTTCCTTCCCCCCTTCTTCTTCCCTTCTTCTTCTAGTCTCTTCTATCAAAACTTCAGGCAATTTGGATCTTTTTCATACAGAGGCAGTGGGGTTATTTTTGGAAACTCCAGAAGAACAACTGCATAGTGATAAAGCAACTGGCAGTCAGAGGACACTTTATGTAGAACATGTCACTCTTTCTCTTCCTCTTTTGCAAGGTGGACCTTCGTTTCCCAGGTAGATTTAGGGGCTTTCTGCCTGAGCTGAGTCCCTCATATTTCGCGTGGGTAAAATATACATTCAGGGAGATACTTAGCAGCTTTCATGTTCCCTTCCTCATCTCTAAGCAGGTGAACGTACTCTCCATTTTGACTCATGAAACACATGAGATCCCTGGATGCTTTTTGGAAGGAAGAGTATGAGATACAATCTTTTATGGGACTATGTAAAAATAATTCAGGAATCATAGCTATCTTTCATCCAAATCATCTTGCTTTGGAGAAGACTCGAGCCTCTTGTTACAGATGAAAAATCAGGCGTAGATGAGGTTACAGTATTTTTGTGTTTGGTGCCCCTGACCATGCAGGGGAAGCGTGATCTTGGCATGAACATAAGAGCACTGGTGAATCCAGTGGATGTCCCAGCTTGGCCTGAAGTCTCCTCCTCATGTGGCATCACCCTTGGTGGAAGGTCATCTGCTGTGGGCTTGGCCTCCCGTCAGATGCTGCTTTGTGTTCTCAAGTCTACCATTCATGGTTTATGCTGATCAACTGAAACTTTGTCACTTAGTGTCATCCCACACATTACCAATGCCATCTGCTGGTTTATCTCTCCAGTTGTGTTGAGAGCAGAGCCTGTGACTCAGTGTTGTGCTGGGACTGACTTGTTCCGACTCCTCAGCAGACTGTGCACATCTTTTCCCAGCTCTGCATCCAGGGACGTCATGTTGGTAGCTTGAAAGCAGCTGGGGGAGAGGGGTGTGTGGAGGGAGAAGAGGGATTTACACTCCGGAATTCAGCAAACAAGGACATCTGTAAATGCTGCAAATGAAGACTTTCTCTGTCTCCTCCCCTCCCTACAAGAGCTGATTTTAAACATTTACCAACAGACTACAAGACTATGTCCTTTTTATTTTGTAACTTTGGCAGCCTGACAGTGTACCATGGACATAGTAGGTGCTTGGTAAATATATTTCTTGAATGAATTTTTAAAAATCCTTATTATAAGTAGTAATCTGAGTTTCTTTTCCTAAGACATCCTTATTATTTGGGTCCAGACAAAGCTCCTTCTTCCAGCTCCCTGACCCCCCAATTTAGCTATATCTCATGGCACCTCGTGTACCTTATAGTAGGTAGTAGCTACCAAATGTTAAATACAGCTCCGTTCCTTCTCTCAGGAGGCCTCACTTTGGCCTTAATGCTGCCTGTGACCCCCAGCCGTGGAGGTGCCTGCACAACTGTCATCAAGTTATGTCTTGTGTCTCTGTGGCATGTTTCTGCTCAAAGTCTTCTCACTTGCCCTTCAGAGCAACCCTGTGGCATCTGTAGAGCAGGATAAAGAGGCCGAGTCCTAGACTAGTGGACCACTCTGATGACCCATAGCTTCTAAGGCACAGAGTTATGGCCTCAGAATCCTAGGTCAGGCCAGTTTCTGATACCAGCATGCAATCAGACAACTTTCGAGGCCTTGTTGCTCCCTCTCTGTTCCTTGCCTGTGTCTGGTGTGTGTGTGTGAGTGGGGGGCTTCTCCCCACATCTGTCCTCTTCCCCAGGTCTGAAGGTCATTGTTGGGGCCTTGCTGCGCTCTGTGAAGAGGCTTGTCGACGTGATGATCCTGACTCTCTTTTGCCTCAGCATCTTCGCCCTGGTAGGTCAGCAGCTCTTCATGGGAAATCTGAACCAGAAATGTGTGAGGAAAGACTGTGACTCTGACTATAAAGGTAAACACCCCACCTTTCACTCCTTGGTTTGTGCATGGTTAACTTTTATTTATCCCCACTCATATGTCTACTGATCTGCATTACAGGGTGTCTTAGGATCAAGAGATGACTAGTCCCTCTAGGGTTCTCAAGTGGGCAGATGCATTTCTTAGAGAACTGCCTCATTCTTTGGGTTTCCATGAAGAAGGAAAATCCTGAAGCCACATCTATAGGCGTGGTGTCATCCTCCATCTCTGCCCACTTCCTTGTCATGTTTTGCAGAAGTCTTCAGAGTGCCTGGCTTTGGCCAAAGGGGACCAGCAACTTCCCACAATGCTTGCCCCCACCCAAGTATTTTCTTCAATGATATTGCTCCTCTTATGTTGCACCCTCTCCACTCTGAGGTCAACCCTATATCAATTTCATGTGTCCTGAATTTTATGTGGCCACACTTTCTCCATGACTGTCTTGGTTTATGAGCTTCTCATGGGCTGACCCTGTTTCCAGCTTCTCCTAGGGGTGGTCTCTGGTTCAGTTCTATGTACTGAGAGGCAAAGTGGTGGTGGTGTTACTGCTTCCTCCTCTTATTTCTCCTTCCTTCTCCTTTTCCCTCTTTTTCTCTTGCATCTTCCTGAGGGCTTAGGTTCTAGTTCCTCTCTGGATCATTTCATCGAGATCACTTTGATCACTTTGATCATTTTGGAGGATTCTGAACCATCTGTTTCGAACATAATCTGGCATATTTGCTATTCTTTTTCCTTTCGATGTTGTTTTTTCAAATCTGAATTTATAATTATTTCCTTCTCAGACTATTGCTTTGAAAAGAAAGAGTCCACTGAACTCAGAATATGTGGCACATGGATGGAGAGCAGGTAAGATGTTTATACTCTTCATTCTATCTTTTTGAAGTGACATGGCAGACAGTCTTTATCTAATGACTTGTCGAAGCAGTGGTGGTAGTTCTCAAACACTACTATTTCATGTGTCTAAGAAAGTTTATTTTATTTTATTTGGGTTTTTTAGCATATTTATTTATTTGGTTGTGCTGGGTCTTAGTTGCAGCAGGCGGGCTCCTTAGTTGTGGCTCTCCAACTCGTTAGTTGCAGCACGTGGGCTCCTTAGTTGTGGCATGCAAAATCTTAGTTGCGGCATGCATGTGGGATTGGTTCCCCGACCAGAGAATGAACCCGAGGCCCCTGCACTGGGAGCGCAGAGTCTTATCCACTGCGCCACCAGGGAAGTCCCTCTAAGCAGGTTTAGATGTGCATTACTAAACTAAAAATTATTTCCAAGTGTTTAGAGCAGTTCTCTCTCCCAAATTATATTGAATTTGTATCTGATGAGAAACCTACTGAAAACATAGGGATATTTTGACACTATGGAGCGGATATTCAAGGCTATCAAAGGTAAGAAAGGATGTTGTGACTGAAAGCCCCATCTAGACCTATTTCCTGTTCAATGACATGGCCCTGATGGAAGACATCTCAGCACACGTCTTCTGTTTGTTGATCTGTGGCCCCCACTGCCTCTAATTGCACACACTGTTGTATGTGTGTTCATACACAGTCACTTCAACAGCTAGTAGCCCTCTGACCCTTTGGGGATACTGTTCCTTCTTCCAGGATATTAGTACTCTCTGTGGTGAGAGATTCATTCAGTGAAGGTTTATTGAGTGTATTTCAAATTAAGATAATATGCTAGGCACTTTGATGAAATAGACTACATTCATCTCTCAATAACAAACAGGTATCAAGGGCCAACAGTGTGCCAAGCTCTGTGTTAGGCCCTAGGAATCCAAGTACAAACAAAGGAGTGCTGCCCTTTTGAAACTGACATCTTTCAGGCAACAGAGATGTACAGTAAATTCTTGAAAGTGTGATGAATGTTATAAGAGAGATCTGTAGATACTGAGAGAGATAACAGAGACGTAACTCTGCCTGTAAAATTAAGGAAGTCTTCTTGTGGTGGTCACAGGTACTGATTAGGTCAAACTCACAGACTTATTAGGTTTTAATACAAGGTTTATTGAGCTCTCTAGAATGATCCTCGGCAGGACATACTGCACCTACAGTGTTTTCATGCAATGAGGAGCTCAACAGCTGTCACAACAGTGCTTCTTTGATCCATCATCCATGCAGGGCAGGTATGGTTACTATAAGCAAAATCCAAGGTGGGGTGGGCCATCTAAACATACAGATGCAGAAGCCTTGGTTTCCAACTGTGTGCCAGTCACAACTCTCTCAGTCTAGGTATAGTCTCAAAGCTCAGGAGTTTTACAGTAAGCGAACTCCTAGTACATGACCTTTGACACTGATCATAACGTGGTAGTTTCCAAGGAGATGGCAGATCTGAGGTCACCTGCCCAGACAGGCCTCTGTTCAGGGTCCAGGCCTGGTTTTCAGCCTTTACTCACTGCCTCCTCTGAGGACTGACCGAGTGGTGACTACAACATGGATATGAAGTATGAGTGGGAAGTTCTGGTGGATGAGAAGATAGAGCAAACGATTCCTGACGGTACAAATAGCAAGGATGAAAGCCTCAGGACATGAGGACGTGCGGGGATAGTAAGAAGCCCAGCAGCTTGTTAGGCAGAGGGGCAGGAGACAGGAGCCAACCATGCAGGACCTGGTAGCCCATCACTGCTGAGGATTTTGACCTCAATCACAAAGGAAACAAGATCTGATCAGATTACATACTTTTAAAACTCACTTATGTCTGCTACATGGAGAATGGATGGATAGAGTAGACGAAGCAGTCACTTAGGAGGCTATGTTAATACAGATGAGAGTCATGAAGCTCTTCAGCGGAGATGAAGAGAAATGGATGGATGAATCCCAAAGACATTTAGGAGACAGAACAAGACTTGTGGAGGGGTGTTGGCATGTATATGTGTGTGCAAATGCATGTGTAGGATAGTGGTGAGAAGTGCAAGGGGGAGAATAGAAAAAATCAATATAGAACTAAAAGATAAAGCAATGAAAGAGACAGAAAATATGAGAATAAATATCAATCTAGAAGTTTCAGCTTTTGACTAAGTAGGAATTCCAGAAATAGAGCACAGAAAAAGCAAAAAGGAGGAAATTAGCAAAGATAATACAGAGAATTTCCCTGGGATTAAAGATGCAAATACCTCAGTGGCCCATAAAGTAGCCAACACAATGAATGAAAAAGGACCATGTCAGGTGCATTTCCATGGCATTTCAGAACCTTTGGGGAAAAAGATCTGAAAACCAAAGAGAAAAAGGTTACCCACAAAGGAACAGTATCAGAATCCTCAACAACAACATAGGGATAATAGCTGAGCAGTGATTTTATGTTTCTGAAGAAAAACTATTTTCAACCCCAAATTCTATTTCTGGTCAAACTGTAACTCCATTGTGAAGGCAGAGTGAAGATATACCCATATGTGCAAAGATCACCCAGTCTTCCTAAAAAGCTACTTGAGGTTTGGTCCAGAAAAATGAGGGAGTAAAACTTAGAAAGAGCAACACAAAAGAGCCAAGAAAAAATGTATCTGACCCAGGAGACCCAATGACACAGGCCATGATATTTTCCATGGAGAGTGATATAAGTAGTGGTGAAGTAGGGTGGGATGTTGGAAAACCCTTATCTACCACAGCAGAAAGCTAGTCAACAAAGACTAAAACTGATAAATCAAATATCAGTATAAGCATTTAAAAAAATTATAGTATAGTTGAATTTCAATATCATATTAGTTTCAGGTATACAATATGGTGATTCAGTATTTTCATAAATTATACTCTGAAGTTATTGTAAAATATTGGCTATATTCCTGTGCTGTGTAATACATCCTTGTAGCCTATTTATTTTATACATAGTAGTTTGTATCTCTTAATCCCCACCTCTAGTTTGCCCCTCCCCCCTTCCCTACTGGAAACCACTAGTTTATTCTCTATATATTTAATTCTGTTTCTGTTTTATTATATTCATTTGTTTCATTTTTTAGATTCCATGCATAAGTGATAACATTCAGTATATGTCTTTCTCTGTTTGACTTATTTCACTAAGCATAACACCCTCCAGGTCCATCCACATTGTTGCAAATGGCAAAATTTCACTCTTTTTTATGGCTGAGTAATATTCCATTGTATGTATATACACCGCATCTTTTCTATTTTTTATGTAGGAGTATAGTTGATTCACAATGTTATGTTAGTTTCAGGTGTAAAGCAAAGTGATTTAGTTATACATATTCATACATCTAATCTTTTTCAGATTCTTTTCCCATATAGGTTATTAAAGAGTATTGAGTATAGTTCCCCGTGCTCTACAGTAGGTCCTTGTTGAATACCTATTTATGTACGGTAGTGTGTATATGTTAATCCCAACCTCCTAATTTATCCCTCCCCCCCACCTTTTCCCCTTTGGTAGCCATAAGTTTGTTTTCTAAGTCTGTGAGTCTGTTTCTGTTTTGTAAATAAGTTCATTTGTATCATTTTTTTAGATTCCACATAAGTGATGTCATACGATATTTGTCTTTGTCTGTCTGACTTATTTCACTTAGTATATTAATGTCTATGTCCATCCATGATGCTGCAAATGACATCATTTCATTCTTTTTTATACCACATCTTTTTTACCCATTCATCTGTTGGTGGACACTTAGGTTACATCCATATCTTGGCTATTGTTAATAATGCTTCTATGAACATTAGGGTGCATGTATCTTTTTGAATTAGTGTTTTCATTTTCTTCAGCTATATACCCAGCAGTGGAATTGCTGGATCATATGGTAATTCTTTTTTTTTTTTTTTTTGTGGTACGCGGGCCTCTCACTGCTGTGGCCTCTCCTGTTGCGGAGCACAGGCTCTGGACGCGCAGGCTCAGTGGCCATGGCTCACAGGCCCAGCCTCTCCGCGGCACGTGGGATCCTCCCAGACCAGGGCACGAACCCACATCCCCTGCATCGGCAGGCGGACTCTCAACCACTGCGCCACCAGGGAAGCCCTGGTAATTCTATTTTTAATTTTTTGAGGAACCCCATATTGTTTCCCACAGTGGCTGCACTAATTTACATTCCCACCAGCAGTGTACGAGTCTTCCTTTTTCTCCACATTCCTGCCAACATTTGTTATTTGTAGACTTTTTGATCGTAGCCATTCTGACAGGTTTGAGGTAGTATCTCTGTGGTTTTGATTTGCATTTCTCTAACAGTTAGCAGTGTTCTGCATCTTTCCATGTGCCTGTTAGCCATCTGTATGTCTTCTTTGAAAAACGTCTATTCAGGTCTTCTGCCATTTTTTAATCAGGTTGTTTGTTTTTTTTGATAGAGTTGTGTGACCTGTTTATATATTTTGGATATTAACCCCTTATCGGTCATATCATTTGCAAATATTTTCACTTATCTAGTAGGTTGTCTTTTCATTTTGTCAGTGATTTCCTTTGCTGTGCAAAACTTTTTAAGATTAATTAGGTCTATTTGTTTATTTTTACTTTTGCTTCCTATGCCTTAGAAGAAAGATCAAAAAAATATCGCTATGATTTATGTCAAAGAGTGTTCTGCCTATGTTTTCTTCTAGGAGTTTTATGGTTTCCGGTCTTACATTTAGGTCTTTAATCTGTTTTGAGTTTATTTTTGTATATGGTTTGAGAAAATGTTTTAATTTCATTCTTTTCCATGTAGCTGTCCAGTTTTCCCACCACATTTATTGAAGAGACTGTCCTTTTCCCATTGTATATTCTTGCCTCCTTTATTGTAGATTAATTGACCATAAGTACACGAGTTTATTTCTGAGCTCTATATTCTATTCCATTGATCTGTGTCTATTTTTGTGCCAATACCATGCTGTTTTGGTTACTGTAGCTTTGTAGTGTAGTCCGAAGTCAGGAAGCATGATATTCCCAGCTTTGTTCTTTTTTCTCAACATTGCTTTTGCTCTTCAGGGTCTTTTGTGGTTCCATATAAATTTTAGGGTTATTTGTTCTAGTTCTATGAAAAATGTTATGGTTATTTTGATAGGGATTGCATTAAATCTGCAGATTGCTTTGCGGTAGGATGGACATTTTAACAACATTAATTCTTCCAGTCCATGAACACGGTATATCTTTCCATTTCTTTGTATCATTTTCAGTTTCTTTCATCAGTGTTTTATAGTTTTCAGAGTATAGGTCTTTTACCTTCTTGGTTAAGTTTATTCCTAGGTATTTTATTCTTTTTAATGTTATTTTAAATGGGATTGTTTTCTTGCTTTCTCTTTCTGATAGTTTATTATTAGTATATAAAAAGCAACAGATTTCTGAATATTAATCTTGTATCCTGAAATTTTACTGAGTGCATTTATTAGCTCAAATAGTTTTTTTGATGGAGACTTTAGTTTTCTATCTATAGTATCATGTCATTTACAAATAGTGATAGTTTTACTTCTTCCCTTCCAGTTTGGATGCCTTTTTTTTTTTTCTTGGCTGATTGCTGTGGCTAGGACTTCCAATGCTATGTTAAATAGAATTGGTGAGAGTGGGCATCCACCTTATTCCTGAGATTAAGCAAGCGTGTGCATATGTTCTTCATGAGCAGAGTCTCAGTTTGTTACAGCCCTCTTGTAAGTCCCACTGGTTTCCTAACCAGCTAAGGGAACTTGTCTTCCTGGTGTTGGACCCCAGGGCTGGGGTGCCCAATATGTGATTCGAACCCCTCACTCCCCAGGGAGGATCTCTGAGCCCATGATATCCCTCTCTTCTGTGCCCCTGACTAGGAAGTCCCAACCTGATTGCTTCTCTTTCCTTCCTTTCTGACTCTGTGTGGATCTTTCTTTACAGTCTTGTGTCCAGTTTACCGCCAGTATCCAGTTTGTTTTCACTGAGAATTGCTCCACATGTAGATGTATATATATATATATTTTTTGCAGTAAGCAGGCCTCTCACTGTTGTGGCCTCTCCCGTTGTGGAGCACAGGCTCCAGACGCGCAGGCTCAGCGGCCATGGCTCACGGGCCTAGCCGCTCCGCGGCATGTGGGATCTTCCCGGACCGGGGCACGAACCCGTGTCCCCTGCATCGGCAGGCGGACTCTCAACCTCTGCGCCACCAGGGAAGCCCGTAGATGTATTTTCTTAATATAAATTTATTTATTTGTTTATTTCTGGCTGCATTGGGTCTTCGTTGCTGTGCGCGGGCTTTCTCTAGTTGTGGTGCATGGGCTTCTCATTTCAGTGGCTTCTCTTGTCGCGGAGCATGGGCTCTAGGCATGTGGGCTTCAG
Source organism: Mesoplodon mirus (assembly GCF_964341445.2). Taxonomy (NCBI): domain Eukaryota; kingdom Metazoa; phylum Chordata; class Mammalia; order Artiodactyla; family Ziphiidae; genus Mesoplodon; species Mesoplodon mirus. Next base: position 43,324,660 of record NC_138988.1, on the reverse strand, counting down.
TAGTTGTAGCACTCAGGCTCAGTAGTTGTGGCTTGCGGGCTCTAGAGCGCAGGCTCAGTAGTTGTGGCACATGGGCTTAGTTGCTCCATGGCATGTGGGATCTTCCTGGACCAGGGTTCGAACCCGTGTCCCCTGCATTGGCAGGCTGATTCTTAACCACTGTGCTACCAGGGAAGTCCCATGTAGATGTATTTTTGGTGTATTCATTGGTAGAGGTGAGCTCAGCAGCCTCCTACTCCGCCACCTTGATCTTCTCCCAGTAAAAGCACTATATTTAGAGATAATAGACCTAAAAGAGCTAAAAGTTGTTGAATTTGAGGTGTATAAATGACAGATGAAGAATGATGGAATGGTTTTCATTACAAGCCTTTTAGTGCCATGTGACTTTTTTTAAACCACATGTATGTGTTACTTTGATAAAAATACTATGTTTATTACAAATTAAGAAAGTACATACTCATAGTATATTCGATAGATGCACTCAGTGATGTGTTTTTGGTGATGTGGACAAAGACCTATATGCAAGATATCTACTGTTTTTAAAGTAAAACCTAAATGTTTGTAAGAATAGAGGACTGATAACAATTGATACCTAAATATTTAGCATTAGCAAAGCACTTATATAAATCCCAGAACTGTAGGGCATGAAAAGAAATGAGATATTTCCTTGTATGCTGGTGGAAAAGACCCCCAATCAATACCATACCATGAAAAAAGCAAAGTGCAAGAGAGTGTTCAAAGAATGCTCCCATTCATATATTATAGAAAATGTATATTGATAATATGTGCATTTATATTCATAGAGGACTTCTGGAAATTTACTAAAGTAACTGTTAAACTGTGCCTCTAGGAAGTGGGACTGAGTGGGGAGAGAGGGAGACATCATATTCATTGTATGTCCTTTTTTTACTGTAAAGTGTTCACTATGTCACTGCACTTAATTTTTCAATGAAAAACTGCCGATGTGAACTTCCTAATCAATCCATTTGAAAAGAGTCTATGAGTGCCCATGTTTAGATATAGAAAGGGAGGCTTGGAAGATGGAGGATGGCCAACTCTATAAATATTCTCTTCACCTAGGACTTTTGAGTGTGAGCCCATGGTTCTTGGAACAATCAGTGCCCTGGGCAGGGTGTCGAGGGGAGGTGGGCTGCAGGGTATGTAATTCTTTCTCTGTTCCTTTGTTTTCAATATCTAGGGCTTGTTCTGAACAATTTGAATGCAAACATACCAATAAAAATCCTGACTATAATTACACGAATTTTGACAACTTTGGCTGGTCTTTTCTTGCCGTGTTCCGGCTTATGACCCAAGATTCCTGGGAGAAGCTTTATCAACAGGTTATCTATTTATTCATTCTCTCTCTTTATTTCCCTCTCTCTCTCTCCCCCTTTCTTCCCTGCCCCTCTGTCTCCCTGCCTCCTCTCTCCCTTTCCATCACTTATCTATCTCTTCATCATTTATTTATAACCTACCATCTCTCCTTCACCTTTGTCATCTATTTCTTATCTTTAACAGTTGTACTGTTAAATTGTGTTTTAGAAATTCCATTAGAAACATCAAAAAAAAGACTATAAATGTGATATTTGGAAGAAGAGTACAAAAAGACTCCTCTTCCTAGAAATATCACCCCTCTCCAGATTCTCCACTGACTGAAGTTCCACCACTAGTGCTTCAGCTTTCATGCAGCATTGCTCTCTCTCTTGCCTTTTTAATTTAAAAAATGCAAATACCCTTGAGGAAGTCACAGTAAAGTCACTATGACTTCTGTGTGGATGTACAGATGGCATTTCCTTGCTGAGAGATAGGGCATCAGGAGCTCTAGGTGATGGGGGAGGCAGTAGATGATGCTGCAGGTAGCTGAGCTAACCAGGGCTGGGGAGAGACCAATTGCTACAGTGTATAATCTCCACTCGAGGTCAAGTCACCCCTCTGCAGAGGAAGGATTCAGACGCCAGCATGTGCTGTGTCCCTTGCAGACTTTGCGCACCTCAGGGCTCTACTCAGTCTTCTTCTTTGTGGTGGTCATCTTCCTGGGCTCTTTCTACTTGATTAACTTAACCCTGGCTGTTGTCACCATGGCTTACGAGGAACAGAACAAGAATGTGGCTGCTGAGACAGAAGCCAAGGAGAAGATGTTCCAGGAAGCCCAGCAGCTGTTAAAGGAGGAGAAGGAGGTAGGGGCACGTGGTGTCAGACAGTGGGGTCTGCTTGGGAGGACCCCAGAGGCTGTGGGGTCTGACACTCAAGGTTTCTGTATAAGGCCTAGTCTCAGTGCTTTCCCAACTGGTGCTTTTCTGAGAATTTTTAAGCCCCTTGCAGCTGGCTCTGCTACAGTCTCCCACTAAGATGTCCAGGCACAGGGCTCTTGAGGAAGGGAACCCTTGGTTTTGATGATCTTTGACCTTCTGAAAGCTGAGCCTTCAAAGATAGATCCCAAATGGCTGGCTAGAGGATAAAATGTATGTGTATGTAAATTAAGGCTCTGCTGCAGGCTTTCCTGTGGGAAGCTGGAGATGTTTGTGTCCAGGGACTTTGCTTGCGAGAGTCTGGGAAATCAATCATGGTGGCTGTAGAGATGACAGTCATGATCCTTTCTTATAATTCTTGTTATATTTACAGGCCATTCTTATTGTTTCCCTGGCATCTTTACATTTTTTTCAGCTCTAAGATTCTAAGATTTGATTCTAAGATTTCAGAGCAGGGCCATATTTTATGCTTTTTCTCATCCTCCACAGAGATCTGTCAGGAGGAAGCCCATCTTAAGTGCTTGATATCTGCAACGTTAAGTGCAAACATTTACTGAATGCTTAGCACATGCAGGGCACTGTGCTAAGAGTTAGTGACACAGAGATATCTAAGAGTCAACCCTGCCTTTGAGGGCTGCAATCTCGTGGACAAACAGGACATGTTCCCCACATAAACAATGACAAAGCTAGCATCTCACATAAACAATGACAAAGCTAGCATATTACAGTTGGGCAATGAGCAATCAAAATGGTCCAGTGCTACCAGAAGAGAGGAGAGAATGCTTACTGAGGTCGAAGTCATTTACAGTGTTCTGTGGGGAGTGTGATCTGTTCATTAATTGCTTTTTTTCACTTTTTAAGGCTCTGGTTGCCATGGGTATTGACAGAAGTTCACTTAATTCCCTTGAAGCATCATCTTTTTCCCCGAAGAAGAGAAGGCTATTTGGTAATAAGAAAAGAAAATCCTTCTTTTTGAGAAAGTCTGGGAAAGACCAGGTTCCAGGATTAGATTCTGATGAAGATTCTTCAAAAAAGGCAAGTTTGGGCCAAGGGATTGATGATACTTTAGCACTGTTCAGGGGGACAGGTCAAGTTGTCAATCTAATTGAAAGGACTCATTCATTCACTCAATCATTTATCCATTCATCCATTTGCACATACTTCCCTGCATCCATGTGTCTATTCAATTATCCATTTATTTACAGATGTCTATTTAAAATGTTGACAGTGTTTATTTGGCACTGGGGTAGGCACTGGGGATACGTGGGATATATAACACAGGCAAGTAATGATGAAGGCACACTGACAAGGAGGCAGTTACTGTTCAGTGTGATGACCGACATGATGATCACTGAGGGAGAGCAGAGCAGGAGCATCGCCTTAGGGGCAATGTTTGTTCCCCGCAAGGCAAACCCTGAGACATTAGAGTGCAAGTAGATTATTTGGGAAGTGATCTTAGGAAGCAGTAAGAGGGGAGGGGAGAAGTGATACATGGAAGAGAAGGTGGCCAATTAATGTGAATTATTAAGCCAGTTTAATCTCCCTGGAGTGAGGGCACTAGAGTATTTATACACCAGCTTTGGTCCATCATTGGTTCAAGACTTCTGGGGTCAGGAAACAATAATTTTTCTATGTGTTAGGGCAGAAGTGTTTGGGTTGCCAAAGGAAGCCTGAGGACATATGGATGGGGCCAACAATAGTGTCTGCTTCAGACAACCAACCCCAGACTTGGTGGGGGCTGGGAAAAGAGCAATGGATCAGAAAAGAGTTCCCAGAGGAAGCAGTGTGTAAGCTGAAAGGATGAATTAACCAGGTAAAAAGAAGAATGAAGCACTACACATAGAACAGCACACGCATAGGCCTGGAAGCAAAGGAGAGCAGAACATGACCCAGTAGAAAATGTGCAAGTGTGTGTGCGCGTGCGTGTGTGTGTGTGAGATGAGGTTGGGGGGGGGTGGCAAGAGGCTCTAGTGGTAAGATATGGACCATCATAAAAGGCCTTGAAGCCAAGCTAAGGAGTTCATTCTTTACACTGAGAGCAAGTGGTAAGCAGTATGGAAAGGTTTTAAGCAGAAGAGTGATATGACTAGATTTACATTGTGGAAATCCTGGATGCATTGAAGAGAGGGGATTGGAGGAGTGCGAGACTGGAGGCAACCAATTAAGAAATTGTTGCAGTGATCCAAGTAAGAGGTGACAATGGCTTAAACTATGGTTAGGGCAGTGAGGATGAAGAGAGATGAACAGGTTACAGTGATCTGCAGAGGAAAAGATTTGGCAATTGACTAGATGTAGAGGGTGGGGTTTATGGCTTGGGTAGCCGACTTGTTGGTGGGTAATCTACTGAGATGGGCAAAGAGCATGTTCTGGGGGTGAGGAAGATAGCAAGTTAAGTTTTGCATGTGCCAGTTTTGAGGTGCCTATGGGGCATTCAAGTCAGGCTATTGAGTAGGCAGCAGGATATGTAGAAAAGAAGCTATGGGAGGATGTACTGTAGAAAAAGAAAGCTTATTCTTTTTTTTTTTTTTTTTTTTTTTTTTTCTTTTTGCGGTATGCGGGCCTCTCACTGTTGTGGCCTCTCCCGTTGTGGAGCACAGGCTCCGGACGCGCAGGCCCAGCGGCCACGGCTCACGGGCCCAGCCGCTCCGCGGCATATGGGATCCTCCCAGACCGGGGCACGAACCCGTATCCCCTGCATCGGCAGGCGGACTCTCAACCACTGCGCCACCAGGGAGGCCCCAGAAAGCTTATTCTTATCATTTAAGGTGGGGGATGTTTGAACATGTTTTAATTCTGGAGAAGAGAAGTCAGAAGAGAGGAAGATGTTGGTGATACAGGCCAGGGAATAATGGCTAGAGCCTCTTTACTGAGGTAGGGGGAGGATGAAGCAGGCAGGAGGTGGGTGTGTGGGCCTGAGCCTGGGGTGGGGAAAGGGAGTTCAAGGGCCTTTGTAGAAGTAGATGCACGGACCTCACCCACTGCTCTGAACAGTTATCTGATGGAGTGACAGGTCAAGATCTCATGATTTAGAGGCTTCTTTGCCGTCAGATCACAGTATATTCAAGAGACTGCATATATTTTTTAATATTTTGCAAGTTTTTCCTCATTTCACAAAGCAATAGACAAAGACCCAGACACCTAACATAAAGTGTCTTTTCCCTTTTACTAGAATAGGAAATAGCTATAGAAAGACGACAGGCTCCCTTTAGAATAGCTTTTCAGAAAGGGATAGTTCCCTCTGGGGCCATGGTTGGTCAGAACTTTGGGGGAATAAGTAATTACGGATACCTGAGTTTTCTGGATAGCTGGAGGTTTATGTCCTTTAATCTCTAGATACTTTAGAGTTGTAGATAGGGTGAGAATCAATAAGCTCTTAGACATGGCCTGAGTGCTTGAAGTTTAGTATATGGATTTTGTGGTATTTATTTTGACTGTTCTTTTTAGTTACTGACTATTTCAAAATCTATTTAGGCAGCCACTTAAGGCACTTCACTATGTGGCCTCAATCCACCTTTCTAAATTTATACACCACTTCTGCCCCTCGCAAACATTGTTTCTAAATCGCACTTTTTATTGCTTTCATACCCTGAACCATTGCGCATTAGTTTTTGTAAAATATTTTTTGCTCTTTGTTGGCAATGAATAAAACACGGAGAAAGAAATGTTTCTGTAGGTACAACTCTAGACTCTAGAAATGGGCATACATAAGAAATATGAATGTTCAAACCATATTTCTCTTATCTATTAAATGTGAATTAAGAAAACTGCACCTTTGGCATGCTATGAAGTTGAAGTTAGTTGAGCATCTTCGCTGCATGTGGCATTGAAACAAAGTTTGTCAAGTTTTGAGGAGAGGTCGCCCCTTCCCTTAGACAGTCCACCATGCCTTCTCTTATAGCCACACCTACTTGAACAAACCAAACGACTGTCCCAGAATCTGTCAGTGGACCACTGTGATGAGCACAGAGACCCCTTCCAAAGGCAGAGAGCGCTGAGCGCTGTGAGCATCCTCACCATCACCATGCATGGTAAGTTCTGTTCCAAGACCAAGGGGGAGCCTAACTTCAAGGATGCCCTTCCCTTCTCCCTCTCTCCAGCCCCCCAGAAGCCCTCTGCAACCCACTGTACTTCCTGCAGAGTGACTCCCCATGCTTCTTTGGAGCATGTGAGCAAAATGGCTTGGAAGAAGCAGGCCTTCCTTTTGGGCCCACCCTGAGCTGCCACTTGGGTAGTGGTGGGACCAAGCGCACCAACAGGACTTCTCATTCAGGCCAGGCAGTCACAGGAAGTTTCAGTGACAATGATAGCCAGCCAAAGAAGAGAAGACATAGAAGTTTCCAGGAGGTTACAGTTGTCATTGAAGTTAGAATAGGAATCTGGCATGAATAATAGAAGAAGACTTGCGTATGCAGGCTGGAACCATCTGATGGACCTGATTAACAGGAGGCAACAGGGACCAAACTAAGGGGTTTGTGTTCAAGGGCAGGACTCAAGTCTCAGTAAGAACGGGATCAAATGGGTTCTTAGCACTTTTGAGCCTATTGCATCATCTCATGAGGCCTTGAAATTGTGTGGAAGTCAGGGTGCACCTGCTTTCTGGCCTGAATTCAACCAACTGATAGCATGCCTTTTGTTTCAGTGCTTATAGATGTCCCTGCCTGAATATCTCCCCTTCCCCTGAGCCCTGGTAGCTTCCTGTGCTCTGGTACAGCCGTCACCATAGTCTTCCTTGAGTGAACATAACTTGGGCTTGTGTCTGTCTCTCTCATGGGTTCATAGCCAGTCAGTGTTGACTTCCCCATCTGTATCTCCCGAAGTGCGGCCCTGCTCCCAGATGCTCAATATAAGTATAAAGACTTGAAGTACTTGACTATACCACATGGGAGTTGAGTGTGGGAAACCTTCCTAGCTATGCGTCAGTACCCTTCTTGACTGATCATGTTGTAGCACAGGAGATGCTAGGGAAGAGGGAGGAAGGAATGCACCCAGGCAAAGAACAGCCAGGCTGGCTCAGACCTAACTCCTCAAGTGCTCTTTCAATTCTCCTTCTCCAGAACAAGAAAAATCACAGGAACCTTGCCTCCCATGTGGGGAAAACCTGGCATCCAAATACCTCGTGTGGGACTGTAGCCCCTGGTGGCTGTGCATTAAGAAGGCCCTGAGAACCATGATGACTGACCCCTTTACTGAGCTGGCCATCACCATCTGCATCATAATCAACACTCTCTTCTTGGCCATGGAGCATTACAAAATGGACCAGAGTTTTGAGAATATGTTGTACACAGGGAATTTGGTAACTCTAGGCTTTTTAAAATATAAAACATATTTCAAACTTTGAATTATAACTCTTTCAAAGTCTAAACATTTTGTGAGTGGCCTAACCTAACATAGGTCTTTGGTCCTCTTAGGTGGAGTAGAGGGAAAAGATGACCGTTAGGATTTTATTTTTACCCATTTCAGTAATTTTCCATGGGCCCCTGTTTGCCCTCTAGTACGTTGAGGTGTTTCTTTAGTCATCTTAATGGATGACTAAAGAGTCATTCAGTGGTAAGACAGAAGCAAGTAGACATCTTAAACGGTCAACTATTTTGGATAATCAAGAAAACATTAACCATATCCAGAGACCCATGGTAATGAGTACCATGGTCCCCAGTGATATTGACGACATCATTTGTCACAAAACAGTGTGACTGCCATTACTAAGTTTTATTTTCCCTGGAAAGGTGAGTCAGAGCATGGAAGCTGTAGGAGGTTCTTTCCCAGGAATAGGTGTGAGAGGCTTGTGGGGTGGGGTGGGCGTGGGGTTCCAGACTTGAGCCTGCTTCAGTGTGTTTGTTATTGGATGAAGCTACTCTCAGTTAAATTGGGAACATTAAGATAGGGGAGCAGATTTTTCAAGAACTGTTCACTTTAATTCATAGCTCCTGCAGAAGGCCCAAGGGAAAATTAGTTTCCCAAATATCAGAAATAATAAGTAAGTACCTAGTGAATGTTCTACCCTAATTTGCTAATGAGTTAATTAGCTAAAATTCTTACCAGAATGTCTAGCCTTTTCTTCTTACAGTTTTATGTTATTTTTCTAATTTAAAAAGCAATACATGTTTTATTAATTTTAAAAATAAGTAAAAATACAAAGAAGGGAAATACAAAGAAGAAACTCATTTCCTATGGTCTTACTAGCAAAGATGATCATTTTTAGCATTGCAGAGTATTTCCAGGCAGTATGTATGTATGTAGGTATTTTTAAATTTTCCTTTTTTTTTTTTTTACTTTGACAAGAGCCCACAGTACGTATTGAATCAGGAGTTGGTCCACAGAGCTGCTTCCATGCATCAGGTTTAGGATGGTGTAGAACTGTAGACAGGTGCCTGTCACCCTTGGTTCCACATCCCATGCAGGAAGGGTAGGGAACTGCAGTATAAGAACAGGGTGGATCTCCTTACAGACAGTCTGCATTTAAGTTCCTTTTCCCATACCGCCTTTGGGAAGAAGTGCCCTGTGGGTGTGCATAGGTCAGATTAGATTCCATGTTGCACAATAAAGCTAACACACACAATACCTTCTAACAGGCTGGCATCTTCTGGGCTCCAGGCCAGGATGTTTAGCTCTCTCCTGTTGAGGTGTCCCAGAATGGCCTGAAGGTTTAGTTTCACTTGGAGGCAGAATGCTGTGCCCTCAGGGCAACAGTCCCTACCTCGACAGAGTTAGCAGGACCCATCTTTCAGCATCTCCTGGTAGATGGAGTTATTGGATAAATTCCAGAGAATATGCAAAGAACCCAGAGTTATCCCCCTGGACAGGGCTTCCCAATTGCAAAGGTGTTCTGTCCATCACTTCATCTGCTGGTCCAACTGTGGGAAGTAGCCAAAGCCCGCCTCTCACATTTCCCACTGACCAGGCATCCTGGGTGCTGAGGTGAAGTTGCATTTTACAGTTGGAAGCTGGCAAATTAAGTGACATTCTTCTTCACTCTCTCCAGAGGCAGAAGGAACACAGGGACATTGTTAGTGTCTGAGAACACAGGCAGCAGCTGGACCCTGGGTCCTGAAAATTGAAGAGAAACATGCAGAGCTGGTTATGTAGCCTGTGCATCTATTCCATGTGCCCCATTCCCTAGACATGCAAAAAAAGGGGCAGCCACCTCATCTCTTGTGGCCCTGTGATGGTGGTGCGGGGAGGCCTTGGAGCCCTGAGCTTGAAAGAACACATTCAGACCTCTCCCTTCTGATGGATGGACCAGGATTAATCTGGCCTGTGGAGTTCTGTGGACTAGACTTAGAAATGGACTCTCTAGGCTTCAGAATTGCTTGAATCAAACGAGTACATTGAGCTCCCAAGAAGTCATAAATAGCGATTGAATTGGATTGCAGAACCAATGGTCCCAAAGCATCTAGGGACGCTGTTGGGCTCAGACACCTAAAGCCTGAAGGAGACAGGAGGAGGAAGAGTGGGTCAAAAGGGGATGGAGATCAGTCCAGCACAATTAACGGGAATGCTCACTACTGCCTGCTTTTAGGTGCTGGTTATGGCACTGGGCAGGGATAGGCAGCAATGTTTAAAGGGAGAAGATAGGTATAAGCTTTGATTTTTCTTTGCCACCCTTGATTTCTTTTTATTTGCCTATTCTGTGTTTATTTATGCCTATCCTTTTATTTTAACTTGTGTCATTTTATTTTAGGGATGTATTTTATAAATAGTAAGTCATTGAATTATTTATAAAGATAGATCACGTGTTACTTTTTAATAAGGAAATTTAATCATTTAGGGGTTGTTTTTGTTGTTTCCAGAACTAAAGAGGAGAGTCTTATAACACAGCGGTCTCCAACCTTTTTTTTTTTTTAATGTTGGGGGTAGGAGTTTATTAATTAATTAATTAATTTTTGCTGTGTTGGGTCTTCGTTTCTGTGCGAGGGCTTTCTCTAGTTGTGGCAAGTGGGGGCCACTCTTCATCGCGGTGCACAGGCCTCTCACTATCGCGGCCTCTCTTGTTGTGGAGCACAGGCTCCAGACGCGCAGGCTCAGTAGGCTCACGGGCCTAGTTGCTCCGCGGCATGTGGGATCTTCCCAGACCAGGGCTCAAACCCGTGCCCCCTGCATTAGCAGGCAGCTTCTCAACCACTGTGCCACCAGGGAAGCCCCAGCAGTCCGCAACCTTTTTGGTACCAGGGACCGGTTTCGTGGAAGACAGTTTTTCCACGGACTGTGGAGGGGGAAGATGGTTCAGGTGGTAGTGCGAGTGATGGGGAGCGGCAGATGAAGCTTCGCTGGCTCGCCTGCCGCTCACCTCCTGCCTGGTTCCTAACAGGCCACAGACTGGTACTGGTCTGCGGCCCGGAGGTTGGGGACCCCTGTTAAGACGGACATTTTAGGGGCTTCTCTGGTGGCGCAGTGGTTGAGAGTCTGCCTGCCGATGCAGGGGACACGGGTTTGTGCCCCGGTCCGGGAAGATCCCATATGCCGCGGAGCGGCTGGGCCCATGAGCCATGGCCGCTGAGCCTGCGCATCCGGAGCCTGTGCTCCGCAATGGGAGAGGCCACAACAGTGAGAGGCCCGCTTACCACAAAAAAAAAAAAAAAAAAAAAAAAAACATTTTAAAAGACTTTAACCCTTTTCATATTACTGTATTACTTTCATACTGTTGTTTTTCTCATTTCTATTTAATGTGTGTGTGTGTGTGTGTGTGTGTGTGTGTGATAGAGAAAGTGCTATTTGCTATGAAGGAATGCTTTGCTTTATCTTCTGCAAAGAATAGATAGATTTAGTTTTGAATTTGGCTACTGTGCTACATTTTGCAAATATCTTAAGCCTGTATTATCTAATTGTTAAAGACAGATAATTATTTTTCCCTTGGGAAAGACATAGTTTAGTGCTTTTTAAGCTCTTGCCCCTCCTTTTAATTCTTTGATATTTTGTTCTGGAATGATGCGCCCTGCATTCTAGTGAGTCTTTAGGATTATATTCTGACTCGCTAATCTTCCTTTCAACCATGACCAATCTAGGGTTTATCCTCTATATCAGGTTGCTCAAAGACATTTTTCTGCGCCTGGTAGTGTTTTTCAGTTCTCTGCTCTGGGCCCTTTTAATTTTTTTTTTTTTTTTTTTTCTGATCAAGGTGTTGAGATTGAATGGTTAGGTGAACTCCTCCTGCATTCTGGTTTATGAACGATATTTATCTTTAGTTTTCAGAGCTGTTGTGTATTCCCCCCACTTTGGAGTTATTAGTATCTTAAAGAGAATTCAGAGGAGGAATTGCTTGACACTTCCTATTACTCTGCTATCTACCAAGAAGCCAATTTTGCTTTATTTTTTAACAGAATGGAAAATAATATTTATTCTCCATCCTGATGTCTCTTAGCTTGGTGACACTGGAGTGGAGGCCATGGAGGAGGACAGAGAGAGGGGCAAAGGTAGAGTGAGGTTCATACTACAGTGGTAAACGTTTCTTTTTTGTGGATTGCAGGGCATATTGTATCAAGCATGAGAATACATTTTATTTCTTTGTAACCTCTGTAATTCCCTTGGACCATTCTTAAAAATGTATCTCCAAGAAGAGGTAGCTTCCTTTTCTCATTTTTCTTTGTCTTGCTGTAGGTTTTCACTGGCATTTTCATGGCTGAAATGTGCCTAAAAATCATTGCGCTGGATCCCTACCACTACTTTCGTCGAGGCTGGAACATTTTTGACAGCATTGTTGCTCTTCTGAGTTTTGCAGAGGTGATAATAAATAGTATGTGTCCAGGAAAACAAAGTTGTATGTCACTTCGTTCCTTAAGAGTGGTAAGGCACTTTCTTTCCTTCTTTTTTTTTTTTTAAGGGGCTGTCAGGATGATAATCCAATTTAACCAGCTATTTATTTAGTTAGTTAGTTAGTTAGTCAGTTAGTTAGTTGCACCAGGTCTTAGTTGTGGCATGTGAACTCTTAGTTGCAGCATGTATGTGGGATCTAGTTCCCTGACCAGGGATCGAACCTGGGCCCCCTGCATTGGGAGCGCAGAGTCTTATCCACTGCTCCACCAGGGAAGTCCCATACTGAATAACTTATCTGACAGGACTGAAGAGTCTTGAGTGAGTTCAGTAGCTAGTTTGTATTAAACTTTACCATCTTACCTTAACCTGAGAACCAAAACTGCACTCCTCCTCCCACCCAGGTCTTTAATACCTTTGTGAGTCCCAAGGCGTTTTCTCTCAGGTGAACCCCTACTTTCCTCCCTCTCCCTCCACAAGATGATCCTCAGGCAACCAGATGCAAAATTGTGTCTTCTGGTATCAGGACTCTGCTCCCTGCTTCGTGTACAACCCCTCCAATGATCTCTTCCCCCACAGAGCTCTGAGCCAGGCATCCTCACAGCTGGGCTCACCAAGGGGGTGTAGACTACAGAGCCCAGGACGAGGGTCAAGTGCTGCCTGCAGGTGTTATCTCACAGGGTCCCTCCTCATTGCTGCCAGTACCACATTCCTTTTCTGTAGTCTTTGCCCTCCATCCACGAACCATTGGAGGCATCCTGGCAACCTTTGCCGAGCACCTGATATGTACATGAGGGAAGGTTCAAAGGTGAGGAAAGCACTGCCTTCAAGGAGTTTGCAGTCTTGGGAAGATATAAGACAGGCCCAGAAATGACCATGAGGCAAAATGGAGTGTGACAGACCCCACAAGAAGTATGGACAGAAATCACAGAGAAATCACATGTGGGAGGGTAATAGGGAAACCACAAAAGGTGACCTCTTGTCCCCTTTCAGAGATTTACTTTTTTTTTGGCATGGATAGGATTTCTAAGCCTGTAGAATAAGACATTTGATTCAGTTACTTAAGCATACATGTTATACTTGGCATATGTTAGAAAATCACACTGCTTAAAGTCAGGCGTTATTAGGCTGCTCCCTAAAGTGTTATTGGTGCTTGGGTGAGCAAAATTACATTCGCTTTACTATTGTTCAGACTTATTACAGCCATGCTATGAGGCAAGGAGCTCTGTGGCATTGCCTGTGGATAAGAACAGAACCACAGTTTCTCCCTGAGATGCCCTCAGCTCCCCTCTAAGTAGACAGTGGTGGTCCTTCTCTTGTGATAAGTCATACTGACCTGCAGTATCTCCCCACCCCCCAAATAGTTGATACTTAACAGGATTGTACTTTGGAGTGAAACCACTGGTTTACATTGAAAGTTAATATAAGAAATAATCTATAAACTAGTTGCTGTGTTTTTTCTAAGGTTATTGTCTCCTGTAAGGTCTGTAAGTTTCCATGGAGAAAATTTCTCGTGGAAAAAGAGTGTGTCTTGACTGGCTGATTGCCTTTTCTCTCCTGGGTACAAAACATCAAGTTACTCTTGTCATCCTTATGAAGTTTAGATTCAAACTTGTGACCTCAAATATATAATACAGGAGTTAGCAAACTTTATCTGTAAAAGGCCGGATGGTAAATATTTTCAGCCTTATAGGCCATATGGTCTCTGTCGAAACCACTCAGCTTTGCTATCGTAGCACAAAAGTAGCTGTAGACAGTAGAGAACACATGTGCGTGGCTGTGTTCCAATAAAACTTTATTTATGGACATAGAAATTTGAACTTCATGCAATTTTCATGTGTAATGAAATATTTTAAGAAATTATTTCCAACCATTTAAAGATGCAAAAAACATTCTTACCTCTCAGGCCATATAAAAGCAGGCAATGGGATGGATTTGGCCCTGGGGCCAAAGTTTTTGACCCTTGGTATACTATATAGGGTTCCAATACATTCATTATATTTAATAAACACGTATGCTCAATTCCACCATCATGATCCCAAAGTCTTTATCATTTAAAATATTAGACCAAAATATTCCATTTTTTAAACAAAAAGTAGATACAGGTGAATATTAGATTGGGACATGGAGTTGATGACCATGTTTAGGATGGATCTGGCTTTGAAAAGATTTTTGAAAGTTATAAATGCTGTGGTTTGGGAACATGTCATTTAAATTATAGCTGAGCAGATGGAATTTGTTCTTAACTGGCTTTTCTTCCATCTTTGTTTATTGTCTGTTTTTACAGCTGAGGGTCTTCAAGTTAGCCAAATCCTGGCCAACTTTAAACACACTGCTTAAGATAATTGGCCATTCCGTTGGAGCCCTTGGAAACCTGACTGTGGTCTTGGCCATTGTGGTCTTTATTTTCTCAGTAGTTGGCATGCAGCTTTTTGGCTCTAAATTCAATTGCATAAAGAGTAATTCAAAGTCCCATGATCCTGCAGTCCCATGTTTACGACGCTGGCACATGGGGGATTTCTACCACTCCTTTCTGGTGGTATTCCGCATCCTCTGTGGGGAATGGATCGAAAACATGTGGGAATGTATGCAAGAAGCTAACCAAGCACTGTGCATTATTGTGTTTCTGTTGATCATGGTGATAGGAAAACTCGTGGTGAGTGTCTTAGTTTTGTTGTTGTTGTCATTGTATTAAATACATGGACTAAACAAATGCATTGGCTTCTTTTGTAACACTTCACTAGTGAAAATTGTTACTCTAAGTATAGTATTATAAATGTAATGTTATATATAATATTTTAAAATCTGCATTTGAATTTTGTTTGAAGACAGTACAGTAAGCATGAAAGAAAACCTTGTCACGTAGTGCTCATAAAGATGTCCCAATGTCTATCCTACTCCAGGTGGTTATTCAGATCACCATTGATTGGCTGAGGTCGGGGTTTTTGACTTAATTTGTTCAATAGATGTAAAGAAATGTCCACTGAGGAAGGTTTCTTGTTGTTTAAAAGAAGAAGGAGGAGAAGGAAGAGGAGGAGGAGGAGGAAGGGGGAGAGAAGGAGGAGGGGAGGAAGGAGGGATGAGGAAAAAAAAGTGCTCCTTTTACTTCCTCTGGACCTTTTATGACCGTGACTCTTGGTAGAACTGCAAACATTATGCAACCATGAGAAGAACTAAACTAAGACAAAGTAAGCACTGAGGAAGATAGAGGGAAGGTGGAACAAACCTATTGTCAGGTCATAATTGGTCCCCTGTTTAAAACGTTTCAAATATCTTGTCATGTGACATTTTCTTACTGTGTAAGCTGCCCTGAGTCTGTTACTTGCAGCTGGAAACATGGCTATTTATGGAGAGGCTAATTAGATGTACACCAGTGAGGGTATGAAGAGACAGGAGACAGACAGGGATACCTGAGCATAAGATCTTCAGAACTGAGTTGGGGCTATCATGCAAATATAATTAACAATCCACATAGAAATACAATTAACTATCCTAAATACCTAATAAGTGATGTTGATAGACAGTAAAAGATACGAAAGATCAGAAGGGTAGGGTATCACCCAAGGGAGTGGGAAGGGAGCACTAAGAAAGGCTTTGTGGGAGACACAGTACTTGAGAAGGGCACTTAAGAGGCAAAGAGGACTTAGCAAATAGAGGAGAGCTTGAGCAAAGATTCAGACTTGGGAATTCTCCTGGTGAAGCTGAGGAAGAGTGACTAGACCCGTTAACACCCACAAGACACTTCTCCCAGAGAGCTGTATATGTTTGAGCTGGCAAGAGCCACAAACAAAACAGATTTTTAAAAGCCTGCACAAGTATACCATCTCTCACATTGTGCAGACAGGAGAGGACCTCCTAGTACAGCAGTCTTAGACATCAGACCCATATCGCTGTGGGCAATTCCAGAAAAAGTGACTCTGGCTGAACCCCAAGGAATATCCACTTTTGATTTTGCCACATGGTTTCGCCATTTAGCCTTACCCTGGCCAGGGTCTACAGTACGTGCTGCTTACACACAGACAGACTGGATATGGCTGTCTGCACTCTTTAACTTCAATTTTTCTTTGGTCTTATCTTGATGTCCCTATTACTTCCTCAATCTTCTCTCCTTTTATTTATTTTACAGATGAACTTTCTTGGGAGGCAGGACATAGAACTCTCATTTGATTTAGTTTTGGGTCTTGGGGAAAAGTTGTTGTGGAAACCTACTGTATTCTTTTCCTTTGCTAAATTTTTCATTCTCCTTATGTCCCCCCTCCCTTTGCCCCTTCCCAGGTACTCAACCTCTTCATTGCCTTGCTGCTCAATTCCTTCAGCAATGAGGAGAGAGATGGACACTTGGAAGGAGAGGTCAGGAAAACCAAAGTCCAGTTAGCCCTGGACCGGTTCTGCCGGGCTTTTTGTTTTGTCATATATACTCTCAAGCATTTTTGTACCAAGTGGTGCAGGAGACAACATTTACCAAAGCAAAAAGAGGTGACAGATGGTCCTGAGGCAGAGAGCAAAGGTGTCATTTCCCTGGTCACAGAGATGAGAAAGGGCCCAGAGACCTGGGAGGAGTTTGGTGTACTGACTTCCGCACCAAAGACCTTGAGTGTTGGGCATGATCGGACTTGGTTGGCCCCACTAGCAGAGGAAGAAGATGATGCTGAATCCCCTGGTGAAGATAAGGCACAGCCTGTCACACAACCTGAGGCTGGAAAACAGGTATGAAGGTTCACACATAGACTTAGAGGTTGTACAAAGCTAGAGTTGCCATAGGGCACTGGTTGCCTGCCCTGTTCTGAGCACTATGCAGAGATGATAAGGGTATAAAATGTGGCAGCTGCACATCCGGGACTGGTTCTAATCATGGTCCTGCACTTGTGGCCCAGGTGGGTGGTGTCAGAGGAGTTCAGAGGGGAGCACAATCAGAGTGGGCTGGGGCAACAGGGGAATCAAGTGCCTTTGGTTGAGCCCTAAAAGAAGAAGTATAGAGTTTGAATTGGCTGAAAGGTGAGAAAGGGAGTGTGGAAGGTGAAGTGAATAGCACAAAAAGAGATTTTGTTTCTTATGAATTGCCTACCACCCTGGGAAGGATCACTTAGCCATAGCCGCTACCCTTGGTACTCCGAGGGGCAGTAGTCTCTCATCTCTCAGCCTCCCTCTTCCTTCATGGAACCTCTGCCCTGCAAACTAGCTGGAGTAAGGGTGATCAGGGCCCCAGTATTCTCAAGCTTTTGAACCTGGAATAGAGTCTCTGTCCTATGGGTAGAAACTGAATTGATAAAGGAAATCCAACTTCTTGGCCACATTCACCAGAAATTTAGCCTCTTCAACTCAGAGTTGGAGGAGATGAGAAAAGTTGGTGACCTGCACCTTCTGGTGAGATATATATCTCTTGATTGGGAGCTGAGGGTAAAGGGAGCCCCATCTTCTTGGTCACATCTGCCTAGAGTGGAGCTTCTGTCAAACTGAGCTGGGGGTGGGAAGGAAGAGAGCAGGTCATGGCTCAAGTGACATAGACTCCTGCTGTTATTACTGAAATGTGTAGAATTTTTTAGTAAATATTTCTTCATTTGCTGTATGCCTTTAGGACAATTTCCAGAAACTTAAATGATTTTTTACGAATATTTTCCACCGCTTATGTTAATTTTCCTGTGGAGCATGTCTGCAGAGCTTCTTACTTTACTATCCAGGAAGCGAAATTCTGTATATCTTTTTTAAATTAAATTCTAAACTTGTTAATTTTAATGATGCTTTCGGATTACTATACTAATTTCATTTTTTTCTCAAGTAAATTCACCTCCCTGTAGCTAATTTTTGAGGGCTACTGGTTTTATGTTTGTCTACTCATACATTTTGGAGTGTGAATTTGAAAGCTCATCTTTGTGGGAGGATCTGTCCCTCTCTTTGCAGTCTAAGTTCTGTGGTATCTTTAATTGACCCTCCTAGGGGATACATTTCAGAACTAAGTCTTGTATTGCCAACTTGGGATTCTTGTCTAATAGTGATACTAGGCATTTTGCAGATCCCGTCACTGAACCAGTGGCTCCTTTTGCCCAGGTCTTGTTTCTGAGGCTGTGCTGCCTCCTTCCTCTCTAGGTATGCAGCTTTGTATAATTGTAATCCCAAACATTGTCCACAGCTTCTTTTATTTATTTATTTATTTATTTATTTATTTATTTATTTATTTATTTATATTGAACATCTTTATTGGAGTATAATTACTTTACAATGGTGTGTTAGTTTCTGCTTTATAACAAAGTGAATCAGCTATACGTATACATATATCCCCATATCTCTTCCCTCTTGCGTCTCCCTCTCTCCCACCCTCCCTATCCCACCCCTCTAGGTGGTCACAAAACCACAGCTTCTTTTGACTTTCTCTCTTAAGTGCAAGAACTTCAACCAGCCCACAGTTTCAAGCTTTGGACATAACTGTGGTTTCCTTCCTCACACAGGGCACTTTTATTCACCATTACCTGCTACATGCTTTAAATTGTTATTACTTTATCTTTTTGTTCTGTGTTTGGTCCATAGATAATATGTACCTGTTTATTGTGTGTATATGTTCAAAGGGGAAAGTGTTCTTAAATCATGACCTTACAGTGTCACATTCACAGGAACCCTCACATAGATTTTAGGATGAAACCTTCATTTAAGGTGTGACTTTGCATATCCTTCTTGGATTTAGCTGCAGGTCATAGGACAAAATTTAGTTTTTATTTTTATGTTGTGATATATTTTCATATTTTCTTTATGTCTTTCAGTTACCTATTTTGCTAAGCCAGCCCTCTGTACCCAACAGAGTAAAAAATTATTTTCCAAGTTATTCTTCTAATATTTTTATACATCTATTTTTACATCAGAATATCAAATGATTATGGATTTTAATTTTTACTATATTCTGACATTGTAATATTTTTTCAGGGATAACTAATTATGCCAGTACCGTTTATTAAACAATTTATTATTTTGCCATTGAATTGAAAGGCTACAGTAAGTTTCATCTCTTAATTATTTGGTGAATTTTGTATCCAAAGCATATTGTTTTGATTATATTACTTATGAGTAAGTTTCCTATAGTAGTGTTCCAGAATTATTTTATGTTGAGTTTTTCCAGGATCAGTTTTCAAAAGTAAAGCGAAAAAGGTTAATAATGTAATAATTTTCATGACAAACAGAAAACCAAATAGAATTCAAACTTGTTTCGTCTCAAGTGAGATGTCCAGGAGGAATATTAATTCTACTCGGGGTTTCTCAGTGTCAGGCCAGTGAACTCCATCAGAATACCAAGGAGCCCACCAGTCCAGGAGCTCAGAGTGTGGAAATGGACATATTCTCTGAAGATGATCCTTATCTGTCGATACAGAATCCCCGAAAGGTAATTTTCCCAGGGTGTTCCCAGAAGAAACATCGCTCATCCATACACCTTCTCCAAGATAGCCACTGTGGAAAAATATCAAGATTAGTACAAAGCAAACTGCCAGAATTAGATCTTAAGCAAAGGTCTAGGCCAGAGTTTCTCAACCTCTCCACCATGACATTTGGGACAGGATAATTCTGTGTTATGTGGACAATTCTGTGTATTGTAGGGTGTTCAGCAGTACTCTGGCCTCTACCCACTAGATGCCCATAGCATCCCCCCATTGTAAAAATAAAAAATGTCTTTAGACATTGCCAAAATGCCTCCTCCTAAAGGGTAAAATCAATGACATTGCCAAAATGTCTCCTGGAGGGTAAAATCAATGAGAACCACTGTTCTAGGCCTATTATTCTGGGAATTGAGGTAGCTGACAATTTCAGTCTCAGTAAAGAAGCATCCTTCTTATCACCTGGCTTCCATATTTGGGGTTAGTCAGCAGATCAGAGGTAAGATTTGGAGGGAGGAAAAGGTTAAGGCACTGTGTCTTCATGTGCCTTATCTTTCATCAACCAAGGGAGAGCAGTTAGAGAATTCTTTCCTGAAGTCAGGGCTGGTCAGAACATGTAGGAAAGAACGCAACAAGAGGTATACTTTCTAGACACCCCTCATACCTTTGCCTAGCTAGTTTCATGCATAAAAAGTCATAAAATAAGGTATTAGGTATTAACCATGGTGAAAGAGGGTGTTGGAAGTGATTCCCCCTTTCTTTGTTCTGATGTACAGAAGTCTGATGCTGCGAGTGTGCTCTCAGAATGTAGCACCACTGGTCCACAGGATCCCTTTAGGCGGGTACTTGAAATGGTTCCCAAAAAGGAACCAGAGAGATGTTTGCCCAAAGGTAAGTGGCAGTATTCCTACCTTCAGTTCATGGAATATTTGGATGGGATTCTGTTATTCTTTGAAGATGTATGGTTTTGATAGAGGCCTTCTTTCTGCTTCTACTGGAGACAAAAGTGAAGAGTCTTCCCTGGATTCTTGGGACCATTTCAGGAAATTCTTGATTTAGGTGGGGTCAACTTGTACAGCCCAAGTACCAGGGTAGAAAATCTAGAAAACTTTCCCAGAAAGCCCACTGGGCCAGTATTTTTGCCACTTGGTAGAGTTCCCAGTACATCAATTGTCAGGATGTACTAGAGGTCATAGACCAAGAGAACTTGACCACAAGTCTGGGGTTGACTAGAGCCCTTGCCAGGCCCTCAACTCATCTCTCAAGATTTTTCTCTGGGAGCAGGGGTCCAAGATGGTGGCGTAGGAAGACCCTGAGCTCACCTCCTTCCATGAACACACCAACTCTACACCTACTTATAGAGCAGTTCCTCCTGAAAAAGACCTGGGGGTTGATTGAACAGCTACTGCACATAGAAAGACCACATAGAAACAGGTAGGAAAGACGGAGACATGGTATCCATGGGAATCCCACCCCCAACTTAGTGACCTACAGTAGGAAGGAATATTGCTGCGGGGCCAGAGCACAGACTCACCTACCTTGGGACGCAGCAAGAAAATAGCAGTTTAAAGGGCATCTAGACTATACTGGAAGGATATCCATGTACTAACCCTAGAGCTTCTGCCAAATGATCAGGGACGTACTGGAGCCCTCTGTGGGGTCAGAGGCACCAGAGAGCGCCTTTGTTTGAGTTACCTCTAGAACTCCCCCTAGCCCTCACTCACTCTAGCTCTAGCTACCCCACCAAGGCAGCCTTGGCCTCAGCACTCCCCAGGGACTGACTCCAGCCCAAGCCTGCTCTAACCCCAGCTGCCCCGCCTGGGTGGCCTTAGGAGGAGTGCTCCCCAGAGATTGCCCCTGGCAAGCTCCAGTCCCAGTTGCCCTGCTAAAGCTGCCAGGTGCAAGCCATCTACACAGGGGATACTCACACACGAGTCCACTCCTTCGAGACCAAGATAGGTAGCTGTTTCACCTAGTTCATAGAAACAAAAACTGAAAGTCATAATGAGGAGATAGAGGAATGTATTCCAAATGAAAGAACAAAATAAAACCCCAGGAAAAACCCTAAAGAAACAGAGGTAAGTAATTTACCTGATAAAGAATTCAAAGAGATGATCATAAGAATTCTGACCGGGCTTCCCTGGTGGCGCAGTGGTTGAGAGTCCGCCTGCCGATGCAGGGGACACGGGTTCGTGCCCCGGTCCGGGAAGATCCCACATGCCGCGGAGTGGCTGGGCCCGTGAGCCATGGCCGCTGAGCCTGCGCGTCCGGAGCCTGTGCTCCGCAGCGGGAGAGGCCACAGCGGTGAGAGGCCCACGTACCGCAAAAAAAAAAAAAGAATTCTGACCAAACTAGGGAGGAAAATGAACTTCATCCCAGTAAGAACTTCAATGAAGACTTAGAAAATGTAGGAAAGAATTGAATAATACAATAATAATACAATCCACACCAACACACATTATAATTAAAATGTCAAAAATTTGAATATATTGTACCAGTCCCTTTGCTCTGTAAAGTTTCTGCTGAAAAATCATCTGATAGTCTTATGGAGGTTCTCTTGTATAACGCTAGTTCTTTTTCTCTTGCTGCTTTTAAGAGTCTCTCTTTATCTTTAATTTTTGACATTTTAATTATACTGTATCTTGGCATGGATCTCTTTGGGTTCATCTTGTTTGGGAATCTCTGTGCTCCCAATCTCCAAACTTGGATGTCTGTTTACTTCCCCAGGTTAGGGAAGTTTTCAGCCATTATTTCTTCAAATAAGTCTTTTGTCCCTTTTCTCCTTCTGAGGCCCCTATAATGCTAATGTTAGTATGCTTGATGTTGTCTCAGGGATCCCTTAAACTCTTCACGTTTAAAAAAATTCTTCTTTTTGCTGTTCTGATTGGGTGATTTCCACTACCCTGTCTTCCAGATCACTGATTTCATTCTTCTGCATCCTCTAATCTGTTAGTTCCCTCCAGTGCATTTTTCATTTTAGTTATTGTATTCTTCAGTTCTGATTGGTTCTTTTTTATATTTCCTATAGTTCTATATCTTTGTTGAATTTCTCACTGAGTCAGAACTGGCACATATGACTCCTATTCTGCTCTGTTGGCCAAATGTTGTCACATGGCTGAGCCCAGATTCAAGGGGTTGCAAAAAGACTCCATCTCTTTAGTTGGTGGATTTTCAAAGTCACATGGTGTGTACAAGGAGGGGTGAAGAGTTGGGCTATTAATGCATACGTATTATAGACACTAATGATAGTGATGCTAATTCCTTGCAGGCCTGGATTGCTGCTCTCCGTGCTGTACTATGGACCAGAGGAAGTCCCCCTGGATCATTTGGTGGAACCTGCGGAAAACCTGCTACCAAATAGTGAAACACAGCTGGTTTGAGAGCTTTATTATCTTTGTGATTCTGCTGAGCAGTGGGGCACTGGTAAATTATCATGGTCTTGTGGGGACATTTGGGATCAAGGCAGCTGGGTGGCTTCATTCTGACTTGGTCCCTCACGGGGCTGTGAATGTGGGGAGACAAAGAAGAAGTGGGATCTCTGCTGTTGTATCCCCTTAGGGGACAGGGTTTTGCACAACAAGTTCTGGAGGAATGCTACAACCGGGAAATCCCCAAGCCGAAGATGCTTTACCTGTGGGAAGGATGATCCAAATTGGCACTTTTTCTTCCTTCCTTCCTTTCTTCCTTCCTTTCTTTCTTTCTTTCTTTCTTTCTTCCTTTCTTTCTTCCTTTCTTTCTTTCTTTCTTTCTTTCTTTCTTTCTTTCTTTCTTTCTTTCTTTCTTCCTTCCTTCCTTCCTTCCTTTCTTCCTTTCTTTATATATTGGCTGCACCACACAGCATGCGGGAACTTAGTTCCCCTACCAGGGATTGAACCCATGCCCCCTGCAATGGAAGTGTGTAGTCTTAACCACTGGACCGTCAGGGAAGTCCCCAAATAGGCACTTTAAAGTGGCTATTAGAGTCTTGCCCTTGACTCCAAGTCTGTCCATCATTCCTGGAGGATTTCTAGACATTTTCACTGTATCCTACATGTTTCCTCCTCTAGACAGCAATGTTCCTATTCTTTTTTTTTCTGAAGACCATAGTGCTGCTTTCTAAAAGGTAAAACATTAGGAGGAGAAGTCAACAGGGACCAGATTAGGATATAAGTTGCCTTGGTACTTTTCACCACTCATGATCCCTTGAGAGGAGAGACAAAGAGATACCACTTTATGTGTATGACAGATCCTTCTAAATTGAGGTATGGTGTGATTTCCAGTGAGGTTTGGAAATAACTAAATCCATCAGCCTCCCTAGCCGTATAGTCATAAACTCCTTTCTGCTCTCTCTTCTCACCTTGTAGTCCATCTTTCCTCCTCTGTGCATATATCCTCACCTTGGGCAACAGTATGTTCTCTCTTATCACCTACATGTTTCTCTCTCTCCCTCCCATTATGTTCTGTGTCTCCTCTTAAAATGGCCATAATATAAAACTAAATTCTCTTATTATTTGTCATGTCAAGTGAATGGAGTACTGAGCTATCCCTTATGGATTTAGAGTCACAGAACATTTCACAAGTTGCTAGGAGGGACAAGGACATGTCTTGTTCCTATACCCCTGCCTTCCTGGTTAGTGCTTTACACCTATGTAATCTCTAGGTGAAAGGAGAAGAGCACACATGGGGGCCCACCAGAGCCTGTGATCAACAGGCATCCCCATTTACCTGCTTACTGCAATATAAATTATCCCTGAAACAAACAAGAAAATTTCCCTAAGACCATCCCAGAGAACTCCCTTGATTAATTTTTATCGCTCACCCTGTAGGGTTCCCTGTAATCTTCTGGTGATCACATCTCACCAGCTGTCTACACTTCCAAAAGACAGGGTTCTTGCATTTATTCCACAAATGGTCACTGTTGTCTGCCACGCCCTGTGTTAGTCAGTAGAAAAGCAGTGGTGTTGTCACAAGGTCACAGACACACACCCCATGCACCATGTGAGAAAACTTATAATCAGAAAAGTAGCAGAGGGCACACAATCCTCCTAGTTCTCATCTGCCTTCAGATGAGGCAAGTGTAGGCCGGGCAGAGTGATACTGAGCACACAATGCAGAGGGTTCCAGGAGAGGGACCCAGGCCCTGTTTCACTACACATATTTATAGAGAAATGGAGACAAGAAACATCTAGTCCCTCACCACTGTATGTGGTATATGAACCAGCAGCCTCATATCACCTGGCAGCTTATTAAAAATGCAGAGCCTTGGGCCCACCCCAGACCTGCTGAACCAGAACCTAGGTGATTTGGGGCTCATTAGAGTTTGAGAAGCTCTAATTTGGGCAACTACTTAATAATGGGAGCTTCCTGGATTAGGAAATGGCCTAGTTATATTATGGGAGCTTCCAAAGCTCAGTTGCTGATATCAGCCTGCTCTTCCATTGGGCAAACTCAGACCTACTGAGCCAGCTTGTTGCTAAGTTTTCAAAATGAGAGAGGAAATGAGCTTCCAACACCATTCAGATTTGTCTCTCCTCAAGAGGCAAACAGACAATCCCTGACCTTCAGGAGCTTGGAGGCTAGTAGGGAAGACAGATGGAGTCCAGAAGATTATAGACCAGGGCCATAGTGATACACTCAGAGAAGCAGTGGGTGACATGGGGCCATGTAGGATGGCACCTAACCTATTCGTGTGGAAGAAGGACAGTTTCCTATAGAAGATAGAAGCTAAGCTGAGATCTTAAATGCTGACCAGGAGCCAGTGGGGCAGAGGAGGAGATGAAGGGCCTTCTTCAGTCAAAAGCCCACTTGGGGGTTGGAAGTGAGACTGTTTTATTCTTTATTCTTTTTCCCTAGGGTTGTGGGACTGTGGGATTACCTTAGTCCCTGACAGCAGGGCTGATGTCTTTCTTGCCTTCATTTGGCATTGCCTGCCAAATGACTTGGCAGGTTTAGTGCCTCTTCTCTCTTTTCTTTCATCCTCAGTAACACTGTAAAGACCAAAAGGACAGCTTATACCCTAGTAATATAGACCCTGAAGAGTCACACGCACACATACTTCAGGTGAAGAAAGTTTGGATGTAGCATGGAAAAGGGTCTCTCCAAAAGCTTGGGTATCTAATTTTCATAAATCACACTTAATGAAGTTTAATATTCAAAGTAATTTACATTGGGAGCTCTAGCCCAGTGCTTCCCAAACTTTTGCAAATCATGGTTCACATACAAAATGATCACATCTGTAGGGGACACTGGGGTAAACAGATAATGCTGTTTGTGGTGGAAGATGACGAGCCTCAGGGTTGGCAGGATCCAGAGTGTGGGCTAAGGTGTTTGGACTTGATGTTATAAGCAACAAAGAGCCACTGAATAGAGCCACCAGGTAACTAGGGGGATGAGAGAGATGGTGTATGCCACTGGGAGGGTCTGGAAAAGTTGGCAAGATATTGTTGGCAAGAGTTGAAAGGATTAGGAAGACCAGGAAATAGTGTGGTGAAGATTTATTTTTTAAATATTCCAGGAGCCAGTGATGAGAGCCTGGGGAACTATAGTGGCAACAGAAATCTAGAAATAGGATTTTCCTTCTTCTGGTTTTACTTACTCAAGGAATTGTTTCTATTGGAAAAGTTCAGCCTTAATACCTTTTGAGCAAAACCTTGTCACCAAGAGAGGTATTAGTTTATTCAAATAAGGAAGAAAAATAAAAGGTATAGTCAGCAGAGAGTTCAACTTGGTCTATGGATGTGCTTTATCATTTCAGGTATTTGAAGATATTTACCTTGTTACCCAACCCAAAATCCAAGCAATACTTAATTGTACTGACAGTATTTTCACATACATTTTTATCTTGGAGATGGGTCTGAAATGGGTGGCCTTTGGATTTAGGAAGTATTTCACCAGTGCCTGGTGCTGGCTCGATTTCATCATTGTGATTGTAAGTTTAACATCTCTGTGTCCCATGCAGGTGGGGGTTGAGGGGGGGTGGGTAGGGGTGGAGGAGGGGATCACATGGGAGCTTCTATTCCTGTGTGCCTTATATGAGTCCCTCTCCAAAATATTTTTCTTCACATTCATCCATCAACAGTCCAGCCTTTCCTCATTCCCATTCCTCATACGCTGCATCTCATATGCTCACCACCTCAACACTTTCCATGATAGTACTCATTCACTTCTCTCCATAAGCACTGCTTATGTCTGATGTAAATCTAGAATAACTTTCCGTATTCTCTACTTTTACTTCTCCTTCCAACTTTTCATTTCTTTTCAAGACTTCTCAAAGCAGGTCAGCAGCGAGCAGATTAGACTGGTCTCCGTCTTGATTGTCAAGCAACAAAGAGGATTATTCACATACATTTTTTCATTTAATCTGAACAACAATGTTCCAAGTTAAGCAGACCTATATATCACCTACCATATTACAGACAAGGAAACCTGAAGCTCAGAGGGTTAGCAATTTGTTTCAGGTGAAATTGTAATTCACACCTTGGTCTGTATGATGCTAAGGCCAGTAGTAGTAATAGTAGATCACATTTTCGACTGCTTTCTCTGTACCAGAGAAAACAGTACTTTGCCATATGTGTCATATGCATTCTATCTTTTAGTTATCACAGCCTTTCCATGTGGTAGTTATTGTTATTTTTCCCAGATACAAAGGAGTAAACTAAGTCATAGAGAGGCTAAGAAACATGTTCAAGCTTGCCCAGCTAGAAGTGATGGAGGTGAGACTCAAACCTAGTAAGCCTCACTCCAAAGCCCTTGATTTTAACATCTATCTATATCCTTGCTACCATGACCTAATTAGTTAGACTTTGTCCCTGCTATTTAAGGAAGTAGATACGACAAATACATAGCATAAGCCGTGTGGTCAGCACACCACACTGGAGAGCCATAATTTTGTTGGTTGGCAGAAATAAGCCGTGTGGTTCAGGAATTTCAGAAAAGCATCAGTGCCATTGGGGCTCCAACACAAGCAACCCCATGATCATCATGTCGATCCCTATCAGTTTCCAGAGTGCTAATCACTCTACACCCATTGTCTTATTAGATTATAGTGAAAAATGCATACGACAATGGAAAGATTATTGGTATTTCTGATCTAGATCCTGTGGTTTACTGGCCTAAACTTAGGAGACTAATTCTAAATCTTCTTTGTTTACTCTCTTTCTGTGTAACCTCAAGCAAAGTGCTTGAAGTTTTGACATAAATTTTCATATGGATAAAAATGAGAGTGTAGATGCTAAATTGCCCAAATTTGACCAGATACAAAATTGAAAACATAAATCTAACGATAGCCATTTAAATATCAAAACAGTAGTTGAATGCTACACTTTCAAAAAGGATATTAGGCCCAGGTGGTTTTGAAAACAAGTTTAGCAAACTTCCAAGGAGCAGTGGCTATAGACTGAATGTTTGTGTCCCACCCCTGCCCCAAATTTGTATGTTGAAACCGAATCTCCAGCGTTTTGGTGTTTTGGAGGTGACTAGGACATAAGGACATTTATCCTGAACCCTCATGAGTGGGATTAGTGATCCTATAAAAGAGACCCCACAGGGTTTTCTCACTCCTTCTGCCATGTGAAGACAGGGAGAATATGGCTGTCTATGAACCAGGAAATAGGCCCTCAACCAGACACTGACTGCCAACATTTTAACCTTGGACTTCCCAGCCTCCAGACTGTGAGAAATTTCTGTTGTTTATACATCCAGGCTATTGTATAGTATTCTGTTATAGCAGCCTGAACTGACTAAGGCGAGCAGTTAACTCCAACCTTGTTCAACTTTTTACAAAGAACAGAAAAAGAGGGGAGGCTCACAAACTTATTTAATGAGACAAACATAAAGTTGACAATGAAATGAATGGAACAGAAATGAGTAGAGCAAGAAAAGAAATAATCCTGTAAATATATATCTCTATAAATCCCAGAGAAAGCACTCAATAAGTGTGGTCCACTATTACTATTATCAGCTTTAGCATCATACAGACCCAATTCCACCTGAAACAAGTTGCTGATCCTCTGAGCTTCAGGCTTCCTTATCTGTAACGTGGTAGTGATGTACAACACTGCCTAATTCAGGGCATTGCCGTGCGGATTAAATGAGAGAGAGTGTATGTGAATAATCCTTTTATGTTGCTTGTTACTCAAGATTATAAAAAATGATCTCTATAATTTTGGAGTAGGAAAATGCAAACACAACCACAAATACATATATACATACATACAGACATAAGTTTAACTATTTCAAAATGTAAAACTTTCTTTTTGTTTTTGTTCAACAATACCAGAATTATAGTTAAAGACAGGCTAGACCCTGGAGACAGTATTTGCCATATACATAACAGATAGTTATTGTCTACAGTATGTAAATACTCCCTACAGATCAACAAGAAGAAGACAACCCAGTGTAAAAATGGGAGAAGGATGAAAATAGGCAATTCACAGAAGGAGCTCAAGTTGCTAATAAATGTATAAAGAAATACACACTAGTCATATCACCAGTTAGCACAGAAGTGCATATTAAAATGAGACACTTCTTTTTACTCATCAGATAGACAAAAGTTTTTAAGTTGGATAATAGCTAATATGAGAAAGATTTAGGAAAATGGAATTTTTAGTCACTGCTAACTATCGTACAGTCAGTTTGTGGAAAGTTTTGCACTACTAAGTAAAATTACAAATGAGCCCAATTTACAAACCCAGAAATACCACTTCTAGTTATACATTTAAGGAAGACTTTTGTGTATGTACCCAGGAAAAATGCACACGTCTGTCCAGTTTGCTATTGTTCATAGTAGCAAAGAAATGGAAATAATTTATATATTCACCAAGAGGGAATGAGTTAATAAAATATGAATATTTATATGCTGTAATATTTCATAACAGTTAAAAGGAGCAAACCATGAGAATATATATCAACATGATAGGAATCTCAAAAACATAGTGCAGAGTGATAAATGCAAATTAGGTAGAAATAAAATAAAACTAGTGAAGACTTCCCCCCTGGAAGAATGCCGTAGAGTGGGAAAGAATGTGGATGTTTTTATGTTTGTGTGTCTCATCAATGTCTCCCAATTGGTGGAACAGAGACTGGGGGTGAGGTTCCAGGCGAAAGGGTGTACAATGCCCCTCTAGGAACATCTTCCCCACCTATGGTAACAGTCATTTAGTAAAGCCAGAACTGCTAAGCTTTGCCATCCTTGTCCCTCTGGCTAGGAACAAAGTAGGTGTATTTGTGGAAAAGCTGATTAAATAGGTCTCCCAACAGGCAATGCTGTCACAAACAAAAGAACAAAAAAACCTACTTGAAAAAACCATTATAAACACATTTTGAATTGGTGGTGATTTTTTAAAGTTGATTACAAATTTTAAAATCTGGTTATTCTGTCATATTCACTCAATTTCTCTCAATTTGCAAATATTTTACTTTTACAATGAGATTGACAGGATAATTCACTTCCTGTCATGCTGAGCCACTCCCCTTCTAAGCTGAGCCTCTGAAGGGTCTGCATAATCAATAAGAATGGCTGAAGGTCTGCAAATAGTGCCCTTCAACTTAAGCTCAGCAGGTTTGTTGAATTTTAAGTTAGTGTATTTACAGAGTTTTCCAATCCTCAGTCCTGTCCCATTGGGAAGAAGTATGCTAGGAGAGAAAATTGGATTTAATTCTCCAAAAGAGAGCTATTTGAATGGAGGGAAATATTAGCAAACAAAGAATTATTTCTTCATAACTTGATTTTGATATCATTTCAAACATATGGAAAAATTGCAAGAAGTAGTATAAGGAATCCCTTATACTCTTCCCCCAGATTCACCAATTGTTAGCATTGCAGCGCATCTGCCTTATCATTTTTTTCTATTTTTTTTCCCTCTAAACTGCTTGAGATTAAGTTGCAGGCATCACACTCCATTAGCCCTCCACATTTCAGTGTGTATTTCCTAAGAACAAGGATATTATCTCACACAGCCACAATACAGTTATCAAGGTTAGGAATTTAACATGGTCCAATACTAAAACCCACATCCATTTTCAAATTTTCTCAATTGTCACAAGGTTCTTTATGGCTAATTCACCCTACCCACACACCATCACCTTTCCCCTCACGGCAATCCAGGATCAAACTCAAGACCTCACATGACTTATCATTGTCATGTCTCTTTGGTTTCCTTTAATTCACAACAGTGTCTCAGCTTTTCTTTGTCTTTCATCAAGCAAATCATGTAAATGCATTGTTCTCACCCATATGGGCTGTAGCTTTGCCAGGCAAGGAGGAAAATAGCCTCTCACCTGCCCTCCCCTTCCAGCAGGGTCTGGCTGGCTTCTGTGTCTGGATAATCCACTGTGGGCACAATGAGTTTGCCTCTCAGAAAGACAGCTCTTAATCCCCACTGGGTTCTCTGGGCACCAAGTCAGGTGCACTACCTGTGGCTTCTTTTCCCACCAGGTCTCTGTGACCAGTCTCATCGACTTAAAGGTCTTGAAGTCCTTCCGGATTCTGCGAGCACTGAGGCCTCTGCGAGCGCTGTCCCAGTTTGAAGGAATGAAGGTATGTTCTTCAGATGGATGGGAGGAAAGTCAGCTAGCAGGGAAAGGCAGAGAAGCCAACTGCTCTTCTTGGGCTGGGCTTCCCTTAAATTGCCAAGCTTTTCCTGGACTCCTTCCCATCCAGCCCACTGCTTAGAATTTCAGAGATGGAGAAAAGAAAAGTCTAAGATACAGTCTTCACCTAAAAGTGCTTCTGTGACAGCCGAGATGGGCTCTGGCTTCCCTTCAATCCTAGGGTAGGTGTCCCATAAGTCTCGTAACACCATCATTAGAGGACACTTCTCAGGTGATCCTGTGGCAACAGAAAGGACCCATTATGTATGGAGCTGAGAGCAGGGCTTGCCGTGGGTGTGGGTTGTAAATGTAAAGACGGGGCTGGAATGTAAAGACGGGGCTCCAAGAAATCCAGCCCCACACGTTAGACCCATCCTGGGAAGATCAAGAGCTTGTTGAGTCTCACAGGTCTATTATATTTTTCTTCTGTTTTGCTTCCTTAAGGTGGTAGTTAATGCTCTCATAGGTGCCATACCTGCCATTCTGAATGTTTTGCTTGTCTGCCTCATTTTCTGGCTCATATTTTGTATCCTGGGAGTAAGTTTGTTTTCTGGAAAATTTGGAAGATGCGTTAATGTAACAGATGGAAACTCAGTTATAAATTACAACATTGTTGCAAACCGGAGTCAATGTGAAAGTGGAAATTTCTCCTGGTTCACCCTGAAAGTCAACTTTGACAATGTGGGAATGGCTTACCTCGCACTGCTGCAAGTGGTAAGCGCTGTGGGTTTGTTTTTCACTCTGGGGAAAGAAACCTTAAAAGAATCATAAACCATTTCTCAGCTAATAAAAATACAGTGACTCTATTGAGATAAGAGAATCAAATCCCAGTTTCTCACATGGGAGCTAATGCCCTCTGGAATTGTTCTGCACCGAGCATCTCCAACCTTATTTTCTACTGAGCCTCAACCTCCAGGAGCTGTCCCATAAGGGTCTGGACCTCTCACTCTGTCCTAAATGGTGCCTTGCTCTCCTGAGCTCCAGCCAGAGAGACATAGAGCCTCAGATGCTAAGCCACTCCATTAGTAACAGTTCCCTGTGGGAAGTCAGTCCCAGGTCAAATCGTGGCTGCAAGGTTTTGGACAGATAGTGCAAACAGATGTGGAATCAGGAAAGAGCCTTAATCAGGCTCTTTGCAGCAGTTGGTTCATAGCTTCTTTAGCAGTTTTTAAGGCAGAAATTTTCTCTTGTTTTTAAACTTTTTGTCTTGTGAAAATGAAGAAAAAAAAAATCCAAGACATCTATCCTTAAATTTCCTTCTGCTGTTCTTTTATGTGGACATTCTGTCCTGGAAGGGTGGGACATTGTCTTATGTACATCTGCCCACTGGACTTGCTGGCTTTTGTATGGCACTTGTCTGTTGATGGCAAGTCTATAATTACGTTCATGTTTCTCTGCCTTCATTGCAGGCAACATTTAAGGGCTGGATGGATATTATGTATGCAGCTGTTGATTCCAGAGGGGTGAGCTTGTGTTCTACCGTGTTCTAGAGTGCTAGGATCAAATCAGGAATATCATGACTAAATGGACAGCCCAGAACTTCCTGCATTATAATTCCAGTGGCCAGGATTCTTTGCCTTGTTTTCATTAGGACAAACACTATGAAACAGGGATTAAAAGGATTCTTATTCATCCTCCTGTGAGTATTACATCCTAGCATGCTACAAAGTCAAGTCCTCTTTCTCCATACTGACCACTCATGTAGGAGGTGGAGCCAGAAGCAACAGAATCACAGGATGCCTTGATTTTCCTCTCTCACCTCTTCTTCAAGTGAGTGGAAAGGCAGAAGCCAAA
The DNA here is from genome assembly GCF_964341445.2 of Mesoplodon mirus. Classification (NCBI taxonomy): domain Eukaryota; kingdom Metazoa; phylum Chordata; class Mammalia; order Artiodactyla; family Ziphiidae; genus Mesoplodon; species Mesoplodon mirus. The sequence goes on along the minus strand of NC_138988.1, from coordinate 43,291,950 downwards.
TTTCAAAGAGTACCTGCTCTTTACTGTGGGAGAGAGAACCTTAAGATTGGACTAGGTCTGAGCAAGAGACCCTTCAATGGCTCCAGGTTCCCCAGAGAATAAGGGGATTTCTAGTAATTGCCAACTGTCAAATTATAGTTAAATAAAAAGTGATCATGGATTCCCAAGGTTAGAAGAGTACTCAGCAAAATAGTCCATTTCTATTTCCCAGTTGGGAAAATTGAGGAATAGAAAGGAAGAGTGTTGCCCAAAGTCATAGCGAGAGCAAATGGTTGAATCAAGAATGGAATCAGCATTGTTTATTTTTTCCTACCATCACACACATATGTGTTATTGTTTGAGAGTATACAGAGTTGATGCCTGGCACATAGTAGATGTTCAGTACAGCTGGTAGTAGCAGTAGAGGTGATATGAATAGTGTTATAGTAGTAGTAGAGGCAATTTATAACAAAGGAAATATTTAAAAATATTAATGTGCTTATTTTTTTGTCTGTATGAATATATGAACTTCACCTCAGTTTACCTTAGACATCCATCTGCCTTGAGGTGGAGCTAGGGGATAGGGAGGAGATCTTATGTATGACCAAAGAAGTATATGTCTCATATATGTTCCTTGAGTGAATAATGGGTGGGTGGAGGTGTGTGGAGGTGTGCCTGTCCTGTTGTGGTCCTGGGATATCCTAACTGGTGTGTGCTAGTATAATGGCCTTTGTCTGTGTAGTCACAGAGCATCCTACTGTTCTCAAATATTGAAGCTGCAACTGGTGAAACCATGGGCCTTTCTCCTCCTTCAACTCCTCCTAGCCTCAAACACTGACTCTCTGCCATATCCTTCATATGGTCTCCTGGCTCAGCAGTCTACTCCCATCCCTTACTAAGAAGCCCACAATGGCAGGCATATGGCTGTCAACCCCACATCCAAGCCACAAGAACTAAAGAAGGTTCAAGAGACCACTGTCTGCCCAATTATGCTACTCCAGTCTCTTAAGTCATCCTGCCTGCGCAACGTATCCCAGGCCTTCCCAGCAGTAGTTTTCTCTTTGAAAAATACCAAAGTTGAGCCAGAACACACATTCTTTGCTCTCCATGTTCCCCTCGATTTGCTGGGCCCCAAGCCCCCTCTCCAAACCCAAAGAAGGGAAAATCAGGACACACATCTCACAGCTCTGATGTTCTCTCTCTCTCTGTTTCTCTTTCTGACAATTCCCTGGGTACAAGTGAGGTGATCCTTTCTGTGTTCCTCTTTCTGTCTGAACCTCCCTTTGCAAGATGATTAGCCTGCTGCATAATCTTGTTTTCAATGTCAGATACTGAATATTAATTCTTCTTTCCATTACATTGTTTCTAGACTAATGCCTATCCTTAATTCAAACAAGTAGATGCTTCCAGCCAACTGGGACTAAGGTCAGGTACTCTTCAAGGCAAAAGAGAAAAATAATTGTTTCAAATATTTACCTCTAATACACTAGTCTGTATGGTGGGTTTTGAAAAACAAGTATCATGAGTACATTCAACACATAACAGAGCTATCAACATTCATCTCTATCTTTGAATGTGATCAGGGGAAAGAAAACAGAGATGCTCCTGCCACCTATCCCCAAAATGAATAAAACCAATGACCATGTGAAGATCTTGGACACTTTTGGTCATGCCTTAAGCTAGGGCAGCTTGATTATAGTCCATTCTTGTCCATTCTAGAGCTTGATCATTCATCCACTCACTCAATATGTGTGGAGAACCTACATGTCACAAGCTGTGCCAGGCACTAGGAATTCAAGAGTGACAGGATGCAAGCACAGACTAAATACAGTAGTGAGCTCTGTTTGAAGGATATAACCTTTCAACAAGGGCCGGTAGTCAACCTCCTGAAGTGAACATGTCCCTTCTCTGGTGGATATCTCCAATCTGGCTCCCTCCAATTATGTGTCCATATGGACATCCTAGAGAGCCTTATCAGAGGACACATATGATCATGCCACTCTCCTCCCTCACAACCCTTCAATGATTCTCCATTGCTTAGAAGGAAAAGCCTAATCCTCCACCACACCCCCTCCCCACTGTATGGTACCACTCAAGCTGCGCTGGGGGAAGCTGAAAGAGGAGAGAGAGGCTCCCTGCAGGGCCACGGCTGACTGGAGGAGGCTGAGTGGTTAATGCTGCTGCTACCAGGCAGTTAAGATGGCTCATGTTTTTCTCCAGTAATTGTTTTCTTCTCTCATTTAAAAAATCCCTAACAGGAAGGACAGCAGCCAAGGTTTGAGGAGAACTCATTAATGTATGTTTACTTCGTAGTTTTTATCATCTTTGGCTCATTCTTCACTCTGAATCTCTTTATTGGTGTTATTATTGACAACTTCAACCAACAGCAGAAAAAGATAAGTATGGGGGTTGTCCTGATTTGGTATTTTTACCTGTCTTCTCCAAAGAGCTTGAATGGAGCATAAATCTGTTCTAAATTGTTGTGCAAAGTAGCCTTTATCATCTGCATGAGAACAAAGAGGGAGCCTCCTGGAGAAGAGGAGTCTTGAGGATATGGCTGAAAAGGAACTAAAACAGCTGGGTTTTATTAAATCATTGTTTTTATTCTCCACTCTACCCTCTTAAACAAAGGAACTCTAATAGAAAAATTATTACCAGGATTAGTATTTATGTCATATTTTAGTAACCTTTTAAGCATACCTTATTATCCAGGATAAAAGAGTACAAACGATTCCCGACTTAGGATGGTTCAATTTACATGACTTTAGCTTTATGATGATGCAAGAGTGATACTCACTGAGTAGAAACTTTACTTCAGATTTTGAATGGTGATCTTTTTCTGGGCTAGAGATATGCAGTACAATACTCTCTTGTGACACTGGGTAGCAGCAGCCACAGCTCCCAGTCAGCCACGCACTCATTGAGGGTGAACAATCGATATATACTTACAGCGTTCTGTACCCATACAACCATTCTGTTTTTCACTTTCAGTACAGTATTCAATAAATTACATGAGGTATTCAACACTTTATTAATAGGGCTTGTGTTACATGATTTTGCCCAACTATAAGCTAAAGTAAGTGTTCTGAACATGTTTAAATTAAGGTAGGCAAGGCTAAGCTATGATGTTCAGTAGGTTAAGTGTATTAAATGCATTTCAACTTACAATATTTTCAGCTTACAATGGGTTTATCAGGATGTAACACCATTGTAAGTATAGGAAAATCTGTAAACGCTCCTTTTTCAGTAAACTTGTGTCTTGCCTCTCAACACCCAAATCTCAGCAGATTTACTGAACTTACTTGGAAAGAAGATGGTTGGGGAAGAGGCAGGTTTTTTTAGGGAGTTTTTTCCCCATGCATTGTAACAACAGATATTTATTTTTCTGATTCTACAATCTATAGGAGCATTGTAGTAAATGTGGAAAAAAAGGAAGAGAAAAAGAATATTTAAATCACCCATAAGATGACCGCCAAATAATAACCATTTTAGATTACGCCTCATCATTTTGGTACCATCTTTTCCTGTTACTTTTTAACTAAATATTTCTTTTACACCGTTGAAATTATGTAATACTTTTAACTATCCTCTCCATTAGTTATGAGTTCATGTCATGAGATCATCTTTGTTCTAAGAATTTTCAGGGCTGAATTTCATCCCATATTATGGATCATAATTTGTTCTAATCATTCCCCCCACTCCCCCTTTTAAGGACATTTAGGGTCATTTCCAAATTTCTTGCTCTTCTAAAATAATCATGAACATTCTTAAAATTCTCTCTGTGTATCTCTGATTGTTTCCTCAGGATAAGTTCCTAGAATTTAAGGCATTAAAGATATATTGTCAAATTACCTTTCAGAAATGCTGTTCTGGGTCCCATCCTTTTGCAAGATATGAAGATGCCTGTTAACTCTGTTCTAATCATTCTGACTTTTGTAATTATTAATTATCTTTTCCAGCTCGATGGGTAAAAGTGTTATCTCATAGTTTTACATTCATTCATTTGACCATTTATGAAGTTATACACTTTTTCGCAGGTTGATGGCCATAAGTATTTCTTCCTTGAGTTATCTGTTTACTGTCTTTGTCTCATCTTAAAATTGACATTATCATCTTTTTCTTATGTTTTTATATAGTAACTCCAATTTGTGACTTGCTTCTTACATTTTTGTAATGACAGTTTTAACTTATAGACATTTAGCATATTTATGAAGTCAAACTCTGAAGCTTGTCCTTTTTGGCTTCTTTTCTTGCATTTATATACTGAAGGCATTTCTCAGTCCTAAAATCAGGTAACTAAATATTCACCTTTGGTTTTCCTAATTGTTTTGTGTCTCTCTTTTATTTTTCTGTTGAACTTTTTAAATTCATCCAAAATGTATCCTGATACTGTTGAGCTTTCTTAGTGTCTGCTGGGAGAATCATTCATGGTCCCAGGCAACTATATGGCTGCTGTTATTCAGGAGTGTACTATGTGGTGTCACCTCTGTAATATGCAGCTTGATTGCAATCAATACCTACAATTTGAATGTTAGGCCTTGTGATTTTAGATTTAAGCTTACATTTGAAATCACTGTTTTGATCAGTCCATAGCATTTTTGTTCTGTTTTGTTTTACTTTTTATTACAGAAAATTTCAAACATGCACAAGAGTATGGTAGAGTGAACCTAAAATATCTATCACCCGGCACAACATTTATTGATTTAAGAACGTCCTTATGCCATCTATGCCCTTACCCAATCCTTCCACCGGATTTTTTTTTTTTTTTTTTTTTTTTTTTTTTTTTTGCGGTAAGCGGGCCTCTCACTGTTGTGGCCCCTCCCGTTGCGGAGCACAGGCTCCGCACACACAGGCTCAGCGGCCATGGCTCACAGGCCCAGCCACTCCGCGGCATGTGGGATCTTCCCGGACTGGGGCACAAGCCTGTGTCCCCTGCATCGGCAGGCGGACTCTCAACCACTGCACCACCAGGGAAGCCCCTCACCGGACTTTTTATAGAGCAAATCACAGATAACATTATTTCATTCACCAATATTTCAGAACATATCTCTTTTTAAATATAACTACAATTCCATTATCAAATCTAAAAAGGTTAATATGAGCTCTTTAAACTCATCAGAAACTCAGTCAGTGTTCAAATTTCCTCCAGTCTTTTATTTTCTCAAAATATGTATCCATTCTTTCATTGATTGACTGACTGATATTAAAGTTTGTTTCTTTTCAAATTAGGATTCAAATAAGGTCCTCCCATTGGATGAGTTCCTTGCTCTCTGGAATGACAATATGTTCTAGGCCTTGCTTGTACCCTTCCTGCCCCAGATCTGGAATCAGCCATTTCTCTAAGGAGTGCTGGGAGGTGGTGTTCCAAGACAGTCTAAATGCTTATTGTGATTATTTTGAGACTTTTTCAGTGGACAGAGCTACTTCAAATTTAGGACCACAAGGAAATATATATGTGGAAATATGAATACTCATCATTCAAATTCAAGACTACAAGGTTTTCACTTAACCAGTACATCTATATCTCCTCTTTTCCACACTGAGAAAACTGGTTCTCATGGGTACAAAAGATGATACCTTAAAATTTTCCATAACTACTCATTTTATTTATCTCACGACACACACATAGGACAGTCTCATAATAATAGTATTAATACTATCATGATGCATAAGATTATTGAAGACACTTGTGTCTGCCAGGCATCCTGAAAAAACCTGGTTAACTTCTAGGGCTGTTTCTTTTTTGCAATTTTTTTTTTTTACTGTGCAAAACACTCATATGTAAAATTTATCGTCTTATCCATTTGTAGTGTACATTCAGTGGTATTAATTACATTCATAATGTTGTGCAACCATCATCACCATCCATCTCCATAACTCTTCATCTTGTAAAACTGAAACTCTACATGCATTAAACAATAACTCCCCATGCTCGCCCCCAGCCCCTGGTGGCTACCATTCTACTTTCTGTCTCCGTGATTTTGACTACTCTCAGTATTTCATGTAAGTGGAATCGTATAGTGTTTGTCTTTTTGTGACTGGCTTACTTCATTTAGCATAATGTCCTTAAGGTTCATGCATATTGTAGCATATTGCTGAATTTCCTTCCTATTTAAGGCTATGTATATACTATGTTTTGCTCTTTCATCCTTCTGTTGATGAACAATTGGGTTGCTTCCACATTTTAGCTATTGTGAATAAAGCTCTTATGAACATAGGTGTGCAAACATCTCTTTGAGACCCTGCTTTTGATTCTTTTAGGTCTATACCTAGAAGTGGAATTGCTGGATCATATGGTAATATGTACAGTATACAAAGGTTCTAATTTCTCTACATCCTCACCAGTACTTGTTTCTGTTTTTTCAATAGTAGCCATTCTAATGGATGTGAGGTGGTATCTCATTTTTTTGATTTGCGTTTCTCTAATGATTAGTGACACTGAACATTTTTTTCATGTGCTTACTGGCCATTCATATATCTTCTTTAGAGAAATGTCTGTTCAAGCCCTTTACTTGTTTTTTGTTTTTTGGTTTTTTTTGCGGTACGTGGGCCTCTCACCGCTGTGGCCTCTCCCGCCACGGAGCACAGGCTCTGGACGCGCAGGCCCAGCGGCCATGGCCCACGGGCCCAGCCTCTCCGCGGCACGTGGGATCCTCCCAGACCGGGGCACGAACTTGTGTCCCCTGCATCGGCAGGTGGACTCTCAACCACTGCGCCACCAGGGAAGCCCCCCTTTACTGGTTTTTGAATAAGGTTGTTTGTCTTTCTGTTGTTACATTTTTGGTGTCCTCTATATATTCTGGATATTAATTTCTTATCAGATACATGATTTGCAAATATTTTCCCCATTGTGTGGGTTGCCTTTTTACTTCATTGATAGTGTCTTGGATGCACAAAATTTTTAAGTTATTATTAAGTCCAATTTGTCTATTTTTCCTTTTGCCTTTTGTGTCATATCCAAGAGATCACTGCCAAATCCAGTGTTATGAAGCTTTTGTTCTATGTTTTCTTCTGAGAGTTTTATTGTTCTAGATCTTACATTTATGTCTTTGATCCATTTTGAGTTAATTTTTTATATGATGTTAGGTACTGATTCAGCTTCATTCTTTTGCATGTTGTTATCCAGTTTTCCTAGCACCATTTGTTGAAAAGACTGTCCTAGGGCTGTATATTTTTGGTCCATACTGGTGGTGTAAATTCAAACCCCACACCCTCATCAAGGCAGGTTTGGATTCACAAATTATCAGGGAAGACTGGGTTTTTACCCATAGTACAGACTGGGACAGTGTTCTGGTTGTCTTCCATTGCCAACAGACAGGTTTGGTTTTCTTCTTCACCCTTTAATGGCAGCACTTGGAGAGTTCCAGATTCACACAGGGTCCTTGGCCTAACCCCACTGCCTTCTCCTCATGACCCCCTTGTAGTTATTAAATCCCAAGATTCTTGTTTTTACAGAGATTAGCAAATGCCATTAGGCCAGCCATGGCTTCAGAACTAATTTACTACTCTTTCTTTTTGATCTCTCTTGATTTTCAGACGATGGAGATGTTCCTTACTTTTGTACAAGTTCAGCTATGTCTTTTTTTTTTTAACATCTTTATTGGAGTATAATTGCTTTACATTGTTGTGTTAGTTTCTGCTGTATAACAAAGTGAATCAGCTGTACGTATACATCTATACCCATATCCCCTCCCTCTTGCGTCTCCCTCCCACCCTCCCTATCCCACCCCTCTAGGTGGTCACAAAGCACTGAGCTGATCTCCCTGTGCTATGTGGCTGTTTCCCGATAGCTATCTATTTTGCATTTGGTAGTGTATATTTGTCAATGCCACTCTCTCACTTCGTCCCAGCTTACCCTTCCCCCTCCCCGTGTCCTCAAGTCCATTCTATTTGTCTGTGTCTTTATTCCTGTCCTGCCCCTCGGTTCTTCAGAACTGTTTTTTTCTTTTTAGATTCCATATATATATATGTGTTAGCATACAGTATTTGTTTTTCTCTTTCTGACTTACTTCACTCTGTATGACAGACTCTAGGTCCATCCACTTCACTACAGAGAACTGAATTTCGTTTCTTTTTATATCAGCTATGTCTTTTAAAGGAATTCTGTTCCATTTTATCCCACATTTCTAGATGTTTTACAACTCCCCCAACCCCTATTTCCAGAAATGAAAATCCTACTTCATTTTTCTATTCTTTCTTCCCCAGTAGTAAAAACATTTAAAGCTCTCTAATTTTTTTTTTTTCCTGAGAATGGCTCTGGACAGATTATTTGAAATTTTATTAGTAGTGATATATGCATTCACATATTTAGGAGAATTTTAATTGTCACTTTGTAGGATTTTTTGTTTAAATTTTTGTTACTAATTTCTATTTTTGTTTCATTGTGGATTGATTTACACAACTTGAAATATATTCAGTTTTTGTAAAGATTCTGTGGATGTTTGCAAAGAATTTGTAATCTTTGTTTATATTATAAAAAGAGAAATGTAACTGGTAAAAGTAACATTTTTCCTTTCTTCCTTAATTTAAACCCTATTTCCTTTCAGCCCTCCCCCAGAGTCTCTTTCTGCTTCCCATTGGAATTTTAGGAATTGTTGATAGAAATGTAATATAACTTTAAAACTATTTCTGAAAATTCAGAACTTTTTTCCAAAAATCCATTAATGATAATTAGCTCTCATCTTCTCCATATACTTAGGTGGCCAAGACATCTTTCTGACAGAAGAACAGAAGAAATACTATAATGCAATGAAAAAATTAGGATCCAAAAAACCTCAAAGGCCCATCCCAAGGCCTCTGGTGAGAGCACTTGATTGATTCTAAACACATAGATGCATTAAGTGGTTATGAGGAACTCAGATATCTGCAGTGCCATTCTCCTTTAATTTTTAAATTTGTAGACTTTACCTAAGAAGTCAGTATGACCCCAGGTACACTGATGTATGGCTCAAGTCCTTCGGAAGATTAGACATTCAAATTCAATAGTAAGAGCTTGGGCAACAACTTTAATTTACCTTTTAGTGAGCACACAGTAGCTGCTTAGTATATACTGATTGCAATGATGTGAATTTAGCAGTTATTTTTAATTTACTCTTGGCCAATTGAAAATGTATTTATAATATCTTTTACCAACTTTTTCTGGTATGAAGTTGAGATCATGCATACTCACTTCCACTTCACAAGTATGTATGATAAACTTTCTATATCAGGAATGTGCACACTTTTTCTGTAAAAGGTCAGACAGTAAATATTTTAAGCTTTGCAGGCCATGTGGTCTCTGCTGCTACTACTCAGCTTTGATGTTGTAGCACAAAAGCAGCCGTCGGCGATATAGAACCAATGTGCTTGGCTGTGTTCCAGTATAACTTGATTTATAAACAACAACATTTGAATTTCATATAATTTTCGTGTGTCAAAATTTTATTCTTTTGTGTTTTTCTCCCAAAAGTCATCCTGAGTAAAACCCATTCTGAGCTCACGGGCTACACTAAAACAAATGATGGGCCATATTTGGCCTGTGGGCCATATTTTGCTGAATCCTGCCTTACGAGATACTAACAGGGCTGCTCTGTGCTTACAGTCTAATTGAGGAGCTGGAATTTGAGAGCATTAGATTATAAAGTAATACAACAGGCACAGTTGGTAGCTCTGACAAGTGAGTTTGAAGGCTTTCAAGACAGGGAGGATCAGTGGGGCCGAAAAGTCTGGGAAAGCAGTATGGAAGAGGGGCTTGATATCTGATACATGTAGAGGATTTGGAGATTTTCATTCAAACATGAGACCACAAATTATCAAAGGTATGTTTAATTTCCTGCTATTCCCATCAATCAGAACAGTAAAAGTGTGTTCTCAGTAATTATTTGTTGAATAAAGGAGCATGTTTTCGGGCACACACAAAATCCATCCCACTAGGATTAAACAGTTGTGTTGCACTAAAAATGTCTACAAATGTCAGGGCCAAGTGTTTAGAATTTATACAATGAAGAACTTTTACAAAAGGGTTAATGATAAAATTATCAATATATTTGGGAAATTTTCATTTGACGACAGTATGTGGAACTTCATTTTACCTAAGTCAGATCTAGCTTTTAAGTACCAAACTCACTTTCTAGTACTAATTTCACTTTGAAGTTCTTATTTGAACTTGAGCCAACAAAAAATACAATTTTTATTTACATATGCACGCTATGCAACAACTGACTCAATACCAGTTGGTCCCAGATTTGGAATTAACTAAAAGACTCTTGAGACACATATTTACCAGTTTATTTCATGAAGGATATGAAGCCAGCAGTGCAGCACACAGCCGAACAGAAGTTGCAGTGGCATGGATGTAGCTTCTAGGCCTCTCCACTGCACTGGACATGCTAGGATGCAAGAGATGAGTTTGAAGTGGGCATGGACTACTTTAACAAAGGGAAGCTGCCACCTCCATTTCTTAACTATCTTTTATAACTTTTTTGTTGCATGTCTCATCGGGGAGTAGGTGCTATCCCAAAGCCCTTCCTGCATGGCTCACCAATCAAGATTTCACAATGAGTGATTCTGACAACCAAGTACAACTCACCAGTTAATGCCGAACATTTATCTTAACCTCTGTATTCCAGAGAGCAGTTTGCATGAGATAAACCCAAAAGCATATCCCCTGGTGTCCTTGAGTTTGAGCTAAGACTTCAAATCAGCTGTTAGCCCTTAACTCACAACTTTACCTCCCCACAGATTTTTTTTTAATCTCTAAAGTCTACGTATTATCTTTTGGTCTTTGGAACAAAGGAATAGCAATTGCATAGAGGGGAAAATACAGCTGTTTTAACCTGAGAAGTGATGGATATTCTTTCTAGCAGTAAGAGCAAGAAATCTGGAATCATTTCTGATTCTACCTGAGGCACCCCCACAAGGCAGCTTCATTACTGGGGTTAAAAATGATCCTGAGGTATAGGAGTCCCTGTACATCTTAAAATGACATAGAATGTGTTTTGATCATCTACCACGTTTGGTAGCTTATACTTTTAATCTCCATTTTCTAAATATTAGAGTTGAACTGTAAGGCCATTGCTTACCATTCCTTACATTTATTCTCAGCCCTCTTTCTGCTTCCCTGGAGAGCACCCTTAAAAGTATCTTTTCTCCAGGTCCTTTCTGACTTCCCAGATGCATTCTCACATAGGAAATGCACTTGATGTTCAAGTTTCTTCTCCAGACTCCTTGATAAAAGCTTTAGGGCTCCTGGAGCAAAGTTTGAAAGACACCAACTTACGGGTAGTATCTTACCACTGCCGTCCCGACCCTGTTTCTTCTCATTGCCCTTGCTGTCCCTTAGTGATATCATTCATTGTCTTGGTTTTAGTTCATATCAGTACTGGTGCTGTTGTACTCCACATCTTCATTCCAGCTCTCTGCCTGAGCTCCAGACCCATACCTCTACCTGCCCATGTCCCTTGGATGCCCCACTGGCACCTCAAACTCCATGTGCTCAGGATACATTCATCATCTCCCCCTAGAACTCCTCATCCCCTGTTCTCTGGTTGTTTGAATGCTCCACCAAGGAGAAATTACAGCCTCAGCCTTAACTTTCCCATAACCTACTCCATTCAAACATTCTCTGACTCCTGCTGCTTCTACTTCTATATTAGTTCTTAAACCTAAATGCACATGTCTTTCTCCACTGTTACCACCACATACCAACATCATCTCTTGCCTGGATTACCTTAACAGATGCCTGGGGTTACAAAGATGAATTCTTAGGGGGTCTATGAGGTTTCTAAATAGAATACTATATGTATACTTTGACTAGATGATATGTAATATGAAATAATCTAATATATACATATAATATAAAACAACCAGTGTATAGCCAAGTATGCCATACAATATCAGTGTCTGAGTTTGTGTTTAAGAAAAGTTTCCACTTAAGTAAAGAACAAAGTGGTGCGTTATAGATGTTAAATTAAAGAAAATAGTGGAATAATTGAGTCATTTCACTGCACATGGTAGATTAGACATGTAAACCTGAGTTAGAACCTGTACCAGAGCAATCAGCACATTCTTACTTTGGAGCAGGCCATCCATGTACAAACCAATATGCAAGTTCACCATCAGTAATAGAGTGAAATAATCAGTTTTTCTGTTTCCATTTTTAGTAATCGTTGGATCAGAATCCCATTTATCTAGCCTTATCTTTAAGTGAACAAGAATTAGAAAATTGGCATTCAAGAATTGCTTGAATACAGAGTTTTGGCTAAGTCTAAGGTCTGATTATTCTGAACTGACAAATGGAGGCTTGGAGATATTAATTCTCTTTTGTCCAACATAATTAGGTGAGCAAGTATTCTCTGCATTAGTATTATTGAAGTCAAAATACAGAAGCAGGTGAAATACAGAGACCGAACTTCATTTTTTATGATTAAGTCCAACATGAGCTATTTTATTTCAGCAAAAACAAATCATCTACCACATCAAAGTTATGTTGTTACTAAAAATTTAATTAATTTACTTATTTGGTTTCAAAATGGAATTAAAGCTATAAGCCTACAACTTAAAATCAGTTATCTAATTAAATTTAATGAAATTAAATGAAAAAATATCTATAGAAGAATTTCTTGCCCTTTAAAAAAGGTCTGTGCATTTTCCAAGAAACTGCTTTAATTGTAAGAGAGGACAAATGCTGCTGTATGTGCCTTTTAATGTATATGATTTCATTCCTACAACTCAAAATGATCTATGATTCCTGTTTTGTTTTGTTTTTTTTCCTCAGAACAAATGCCAGGGTCTTGTTTTTGACCTAGTTACACACCAGGTCTTTGACATCATCATCATCATCCTCATTTTCCTCAACATGGTTAGCATGATGGTTGAATCATATGGCCAGTCCAAAGCCATGGAACTCTTCCTTGAGCGTCTCAACCTGGCCTTTGTGGTCGTCTTTACAATTGAGTGTCTCATCAAAATCTTTGCTTTGAGGCAATACTACTTCACCAGTGGCTGGAATTTATTTGATTGTGTGATCGTGGTCATCTCTATTGTTAGTAAGTAAAATTGGCAGCCAGAGGGGCTTTAATCTAAGAGCCAGAAGTAAACTTATAAATCTTATCATTTGGAATTATGTCCAGAGTATCCACAAAGCAGAAAATTAAGCTTAATGTGATTTCTGAAAAAATAGATGAACTAATGCCATTCTCTTTGGGGAGTTGCTAGGAGATACAGAGTAATTTCCATTCCCTTGACTATCTACACAATTGAAATAGAGTTAAATAATTATGTGGATAATTTATTCAACGGAGATAGACAAAATTAAGATGACTTAAAAGTTTTTGTGGGGCTACCTGCTTTATCCAGGGAGTTGAGTCAAAGTTCTACCTTTCTTGTGCAACTAAAGAGCATTTCTTGTTTTAAGGATTTGGCATTTAGTTTCCATGTTTTTCCCTAGTTCAAAATCCATGTTGATGTCAGATCACAATCACTGTGCCCCCGTGACATTGCCAGGCCTTCCCGTACCTCCTCCTTATACAGGGCCTCCATGGCCCAGCCGAGATGGGGCTTGCAAGAGTGTGTCATAAGGACAAGTAATGCTTTATCTTTATTCTGTATCTCATGTTAACTTAAACCACAGTGGGAACTACACTTGTCTCAACTGCTCGGATCCCACTCACCAACCAGCCTCACTCACAATCAGCACATTTTTCTTAACCGCAGGCAGAAATTAACTATAAGATTTATGGAAGAAGAATAGGGAAAAAAGAGGGTTATTGCCATATACCTTTTTATAAAACATACACACACACACACACACACATACATCAACTTGGAAATTAAATTCTTCATGACTAAGCTATAAGATTTTACTCTGGGTTTTTGAAGTCTGCTTTTAACTAAACTGATAATTTGACTTTTTATAATTGTGCAAAACTGCCCAGGGGCTCTTCTCATAGTTCAAAGAGCAATGAAGACAATGAAAACTGATTTCACAAGTAGAAGTTTTTGTGCTATCTCAGAAAGGATGCATTAAACAGATATGCTGGATCAAAATATTTTGGTTCCTATCACCACAGCAGCAATGCAGATGTTTCAGAGACCAAGAAAATGAATGGTACAGTTCATAGTCTGTTCTGGTTTCTAAGCCGTAAAGTTTATGTAGATAAGGTTTAGTAATAGATCTTTACACATGGTTACGGTTACATAGACTGTTAATCATTATTAGTCAATTCCAAGCATTATTAATCATTTCCTGGTGAAATCGACAGCAGCAGTAAAGTTAGAAAATGATGATAGGATGAGTCTGGGGCAGCCCTGTGAGCACTTAAAGGGCTCTTCCTCCAATATGCAGAGAGCAGCTCATTCATTTCACTCTTTACTGACCTTCTTCCAGGCAGTGCCAGGCACTGTAGAGTTCATGGAAATATCTCTGACTTCTGTCCTATGAACAAATGCTAAGCGATTGCAGCTACACTGCATAGCACTGTATAGCATCTTGTTCCAATGGATGAGAAGGTCCACACATTGAGCCAAGTCCTACTCACCAATGTGGGCAGCATTTTCTATGCTTTTGCCAGTTGATCTGCCATCCAATCCTTAGCCTCTACATTTTCTCACGCTCTCCCCTGAGCTTTTAGAGAAATACAGAATGAGTGTGAGTCAAAGTTATCCTCTCTATGGGGTTTACAATCCAATTGAGGTATTAAGACCTACCACCTTAAGGGATCAGAAAAAGAGAAACTGATTGAACCGCAAATCACATGGTACACAAAAGAACTGAGCTCAGAGAAAAGACAGATTACTCTGGGCTTGATTACTCAAAGAAATATTCATGGAGGAGGTGGGCCTTAAAGGAGGGACCTCCTCCAGTGCCTGCTGAATTGGTTTGTAGTCAATTCCACATCTCACCAGAGTTGCCTGCCCAATTAGCATATGAATTAAACTTCCTTGATACAATCAGGCAGTCAGTGAAGTATATCACCAACTAGTTCTCTTTAGTCATTAGGTGATAGCAGGTAGTGTTGGCCACCCATCACCCCTAATTACCTTAGAGGATCCCCAGAGCAAGAACAAGGCCATGTCTATACAAGGCAAGCATGTTCCAGCCATTCTATAATATTTGGGCCAAAATGTGAGTTGTTTTAAATTCTTGTATCACTTGATTGCAGAGCAGGCAATGAGAAAACAGGGCAACATTTTAGGCCAAATATTTAGCAGTCTAAAGAAACCTTTGCTTGAGATGCCATTTCTGGTGTATCTACAACATCAGAGAAACTGTCTCCAATTTAGTCCCTTAAGCTTTTTGAATTAGGCCTTCCAGAAGAACTTGGAATGAGCATACTGACAAAGATGAAAGATCCATGGCAGCTTTAGCCCAAAAATGAACATCCCAACACCACCCTCTTTCTCCAGCCCTGTCCTCGCCTGTAGCAGGCTGTGTTCAAATTCCTCTATAATAAGAACCTGTTTGTTTAAGAAGTTTTGGGGCTGGGGTCGAACAACTTCCACTGATAGCTTAGGCTCAAGCTGACCTTCAGTAGCAGAAATTTCTCCTTGCATTCTAATCTAAATAACTCCATCCGTAGTTTGTTTTCCACTCTATATATACAATAAATATGGAAAACTTATATTTGTTACCCCATGAATAACTTTAAATGCCCAACATAGATAATGTACTTCAAGTGCATACGATAACTAACAAAATAACCTGTCATAAACAGCATTTTATTTATTTTCCTTGGGGGTCTTCAGTATTTTAGATGTCCTATCCCATCTAAAGTCCCATCTAAAACTGTACGAACCTTGGAAATTATTCTCCAACTTAAGGCACAGATATATATTTTCCCTGATATAGGTTAAAAAAAATCTTAATTTTGTACATAAATTAAGAAGTAATGATAAAAAGTTGGTCCCACTCAGATTCAAGGCAGGAGAGAGAGGCTATGTCAGTCTGCCTGCTGGAAATTGACTGACCCTTCTCCTTCTCTTAAGGTACAATGGTTTCTGCCTTGAAAACCCAGGCACACATTCCTTTCCCTCCAACACTCTTCAGAATTGTCCGCTTGGCTCGGATTGGCCGAATCCTGAGACTTGTTCGGGCAGCACGAGGAATCAGAACTCTCCTTTTCGCGCTGATGATGTCTCTTCCCTCTCTTTTCAATATTGGTCTTCTACTCTTTCTGGTTATGTTTATTTATGCCATTTTTGGTATGAACTGTTTTTGCAGAGTGAAGGAAGAGTCTGGAATTGATGACATATTCAACTTCAAAACTTTCAAAGGCAGCATGCTCTGCCTCTTCCAGATAACCACGTCAGCAGGCTGGGATGCCCTCCTCAGCCCCATGTTGCAATCAAAAGACTCATGTAACCCCAAGTCAGAGAACTGTCACCTCTCTGCCATAGCCATAACCTACTTCGTCAGTTATATCATCATCTCCTTTCTCATCGTGGTCAACATGTATATTGCTGTGATTTTAGAAAACTTCAATATAGCCACTGAAGAAAGTGAGGACCCTTTGGGTGAAGACGACTTTGAAATATTCTACGAAGTCTGGGAAAAGTTTGACCCAGAAGCAACACAATTTATCAAATATTCTGCTCTTTCTGACTTTGCTGATGCCCTTTCTGAGCCTCTGCGTGTGGCAAAGCCAAATAAGTACCAATTTTTAGTCATGGACTTGCCCATGGTGAGCGGAGATCGCCTTCATTGCCTGGATATTCTGTTCGCTTTCACCGCTAGGGTACTTGGTGAGTCCAGTGGCCTGGATAGCATGAAAGCAGTGATGGAGGAGAAGTTCATGGAAGCCAACCCTTTCAAGAAGTTATATGAACCCATAGTCACCACCACCAAGAGGAAGGAAGAGGAAAGATGTGCTGCTGTTATTCAAAAGGCCTTTCGAAAGTACATGATGAAGACCAAGTGTACCTTGGAAGACAGGCCTCATTCACCCCTCCAGACACTCTGCAATGGAGACTTGCCCAGCTCTGGGGTGGCTGAGGGCAAGGTCCACTATGACTGAGCCCCTCACCTCCACCCATACCTCACAGCCTCAGAGCCTTGCCTCCAGCCTCTGAGCTCCAAGGGGTCCACAGCTCAGTGTGCGAACAAGCAGTGAACTCACTGAACTAGCCATTCCATTTTTCTTTTTCTGGCTAAAAGAAATGGTGTTTCTGAGTTCACTTCAAATGGTTCTTACAGATATATAAGATAAGGCTGCCCGACTATAACCACCGGTACTGTTTTAACAAGGAAAAAGACACTAGAATGGGCTGTAGAGCAGGGGTCTCCAACCCCCGGGCTGCAGACCGCGCTACCGGTCAGTGGCCTGTCAGAAACTGGGCCGCACAGCAGGAGGTGAGCAGAGGGCGAGCCAGCAAGATTTCATCTGCCGCTCCACATCACTCGCGTTCCGCCCGAACCACCCCTCTGCAGCCCAGTCTGTGGAAATACTGTCTTCTGCAAAATTGGTCCCTGGTGCCAGAAAGGTTGGGGACCGCTGCTGTAGGGGACACTAATGTGAGGATTGAAGCACAGTTCAAATTATATCAAAAGAAAATAATAAGAAACAGAAAACATTAAAATTTTAAATTGTGTTTTTCCAAATGTTCTTAAGTACAGTATCCAATACCTTTGATGTTTTTCACAATAAAATATATGGCTTATCACACATAACTCTTCTGCATGCTAAGTGAAAATTCAAAACCTGCCAATAAATACTTACTGCAGATTTTTTTTTTAACCAGCATTAAACTTTGGGGGTTTATTTCAAACCTAAAAGCATGATCATGACTTGTCAGTTACCACCGTATCTTTCACCAGCTGCAATCTCTGTAATATATTTTCGGAGAAAAAATAAATAAATGAGACTTTCAGTTTGCATTTCATTCAGACACTACACTAAAAATCCTCTTGTTTGGCGGTTGTGTGAGTAGTGGTTTAAATGTGGTACTTTGCTTGGAATTAAAGGCGGGAGCCAGTGGTGTGCTGATAAGTGTATAACAATTGCTCTTCAGGAAAAAAAAAGCCATGATTTGTAGCATTTACTGATTTCTGTGGTGAATACTCCCATCATGACTGATTTCAAGCTACCAACATGTTTCTGAACGTAGAGTTGGAAAGAGACGTCCACAATCAGTTCTCGCGAGCTGCCTGGAGCTGGCTCAGCACACCACTGGCTGGAACCAGTAAGACAGTCTCACTTGCCTCTGGTTAAAACATCTGCAATGTGCAACTTGGATGGAGAGAGCAACCCCTTAACAACACCTGGACCCCAGGGAGGGGGAGCCATAAGACATACTGGTTAGCTGGTGACCTCAGGCATTTGATGAGCCCTACATTCAGTTCTGGCTGAATGTCTGCATCAAACACAGCCCAGAGAACAACCAGGTCGATCAGAAGGGCCTGGCCCCAGGAGTAGCCCAGGACCTCCCTAAAAACTGGAGATGCCCAGAGGCCATACAAGACATTAGCTGGACTGGGGACAAAGAGCTACACTGTGATAATCTAGGCTTGGAGGAGAACCCTGCAGAAGTGGTCCTGGAATCCTGTATCTCAGACAGACTGGAGGAGCTGATGTGTCTGTAAGCAGCCTGGAGTCTGAGGCCTGAGCCTCTGCCCTGCCCCTCACTGTCCGGTGGAGGTAAGGCCAATGCCAGATACTGTGGTGCACGGAGGGGGTGCTTATTTACAATGTGCACAAGATCTAACCATGACTTGATGTATTCGTGTCCAGGGCCTGAGTTTTGTAGGCAGCCTTGTGCTTTGGAGCATTGGCAAAAAGTAGTAATATCATTATCTAATTATTATCAATATCTAATTTTTACTTAGCATTTGCTGTGTGTCAGGCACTGGCTAAGTGTTTGCCATGCATAATCTCATCTGTACCTCACAATAGCCCGGTGAGTGTGCTGTCACTCAGCAGGTGGAGCCTGAGCCTCTGTGCCATGCTGAGGCAGGGGAGTGGCCAGAACAAGGGCACTTTTGAGACAGGGCCACAGGGCTCCCATATATAGGGCTGCAAGAGCCTTGTGGAAATCAGTTCTAAAGCCATGGCCAGTTCTGCTTGAGGCCCTGGAGATTACCTGTGTCTTCCCTAAAAGATGCCTCCGATTATGAACTCTGGGTGTTTTACGGATCCCTGCCAAGTTTTCTGGAATAGATGGCTGGCCCTGATTCCACTAGGGATATCCCCTGGCTGGAGGTAAGGGAGGATCTGGAAGGACATGGTCTTGTCTATTCCAGATTACAATTTAGGGGCTTGAATATAATCTGTGCAATAGCTTCTGCCCTTCTCACATACACCTGTCCACCCCCACATGGTCCCCTTTCGCCAGTGCTGGATTCCTGGAGCCAGCTTCTGGGGAGAGCACAGGGTCCCTCCCTCTGGCTTCTGCAAGAGGCTGAGCCATGCTTCCTTCACTAGATGGCAGCAAATGCCCAACATGTTCTTTTCTGAAAGCTGCACAGCATCTCTCTGTATGAGCCTAGAGTTCGAAGAGCCAGAGGGCTAAAGGGGGAGAAGAGAGCCAAGGCAAGGAAGTGTTGAATTACCTTGGATGGGTGCTAGAGACCTCACACTCCCCAGAGATAGCTCTCGCTGTGCAAGGAGCCAGGATACCCCCAAGAGGCAGAGATGTTGGTCTGAGCTCTGTCCTCCTGGGGCCGTGCTGAATGTCAATGGTAGACAGCCCTACAGGCACATGAAGCCAGTCCCCTGTCTTCTGAGCCTTCTTGTCTCCAGGCAAATCAGCCGCTGCTCAATTCAGTCAATAGACAAGTTCCGGAGAGCCAATGCAATACCACCTTGTGCAAACTGCTTCTAACCAATGGCTCTTGACCTCAAGAGTATATATGCTAATTGGGAGGAGAATTAGACAGGTGTTTGATGACAATACAATGCAAAATAACAAGTGCACGAACCAGGACACAGCTCTGCTCTCAAAGTGTGAGTGGAGACAGGCTCACAGGAAGGCATCACGAGAGAGGGGGGCATCTGAGATGAGCTGGGTAATGTGTGGGATTGTGACGGATGGAGGTGGTTCAGGAGGGTGTTTGAAGGGGAGGAGACAGTATAGGCAGCACCCTGGAGTGTAAGGAGTGTAAAAAGTGGAAGGAAGCCTGAGCTCCTCAATTGACTGGGCTCAGAGTGTAGACAGTGGAGCAGCAGCAACTGAATATAGAAATGGACAGTTTTGTGGAGAGCCTCGAATGCCAGAGCGAAGGGTTCTAACATATTTAGGTAATAAGGAGGCATTGACAGTGTTTGAGCAGGGGAGGAAATTAACTGGACAGAGTATTCAGGTGGAATGGAGGAGAAAGAGATCAGAATGCCGATCCTGGTGTGGAAGAAGCACCGAGTCAGGACGAAGGCAGGGGGCAATGCGGTGTGACTCAGATACCTGTGCCTAATGCCTGTCCATGGGGGAGGTGTCTAGGGAGGAACCTTAAGATTTGGGGCCAGGGTGACAAGATAAATGGCAGCACAAGTTACCAAATTAATGAGCCTAGGAGGGATAAGGTTTTTTTCATTTATTTTTGTTTGTTTTCATGAAGGAATAAGAAAATCTAAAAATCAATTCAGTTTTGAACATTTTGAAGGTTTAAGATGCCAGGTCCAAGTGACAATGTTCAGCCAGGCCTAGAACTTGAGGACATGGCCTGGACAAGAGTCCTCAGCACAAGGGTGACATTTGAAACCCCGGGAGCAGACTAAATCGTGGAGGGGTGAGCATACCAGAGGACTTGCCCTGCGGGCCATGCTTTCAGAGAATAAAGGTGAGGAGACGGTTCAGAGAAGGGTGTGGGGAGGTAGGTGAAGGTAATACCACGACACACATTGTGGGCACAGAGCAGGCTTCACAAGAAAGTCATAGCCAACAAAATGAGATACATGATCCCACCTTTTCATCCCTTCCACCAAGAAGCATTCAAGAAGCCAGGGCACAGCGCGGTGGTGTTCCAGGAAGGGGTCCCTACCCTTTCATGGAGCAAGCGTGAGAGCTTGCCTTATAAATAATCCAGACTCAGGAGCCACCTGTTTAGGAGAGCTCTCTTGGAATGTCAGCTACTAGCGCCCAGTGCCCTTAGAGAGGCTGCAATCCTGTACAGCTCCTCCTGCTCAAGGAGAGGGAGCCACTGGTCCCAGATGGTTGTTGCCTGACAACCCAGATGGAACCTCCAGGGTAATTCAGTGGGCAGTCCTGTCCCTCACTGCCCAGGAGTCATCAAAGAGGCGGTGAGAAGACAAGTGCAATAAAAAAACATTTATTGAGCACTTATTCTGGGCTTAGTAGCCACTTTCCAGTATTACCTTGTTTAATCTTCACAACAGCTCTAGTAGGGATAAACTATTTTTAATCTTCATTATTCTGATGAGAAACCTGAGGCATGTAGAGTGAATAAGAAGCTTGTTCAAGGCTACGTAACCAATAAGTGGCCCTGACAGAATTCAAACCCAAGCAGTCTGGCTCCAGTGCTTAAACTATATCACCACTGTAGCACACAGAAATAGTGTGATTGAAGTTGAAGGGAGGGTACAGAGTTTTTCTCATTATGTCCACGGATATTTTACTATCCATTTCTTCTCCTCTGGAGACAATGCATGTCTTCGAAGTTCTTACATTGTGGAAACATCCTCTAGGTGGGAGGTGCTATGCTTCCTCTCTAAATTTAACAGCCTCAATTCTGTGTACTCTGTTCTCTAATACTTTGATGTAGTTTCAATCCTTTTATCATTTTCTCCCTCCTTCTCTAGGCAAACTCTGGTTAATCTATATCCTCTAGCATCTGGCACCCAGGGGGCAAGAGAGGGACTATCCCCTCCCTTTGGACAATATATCTCTATTAACGTAGACTTCAAGTGTGCTAGTCAGACAGTGGTGGTATCAAGAGGTGACAGTGAGGGTGCTGATTTAGTCTTCCTTAATCTCCATCAGTCCCCCAACCCAAGCCACCCTGAACGAGCATGCAGTCTAATTAAAAGCATTGTATCCTCTGGTGCCATTACAGCTTCAAGTCCCCTTACCTCCATCCCATATTCTAAGCTCTTTCTATATTTTAATATCACTTTTGGAGCCAAAACACAATGATGGCTTATACTCTTTTTTTTCCCCAGCTTTATTGAGGTGAAATTGACAAATGAAAATTGTATATATTTAAGGTGTACAGCATGATGGTTTGAAATACATACACACTGTGAAATGATTCCCACAGTCAAGTTAATTCTCACATCAGTCACCTCACATAGTTACCCTTTTTTTCCTTTTGGTGTACTGAGAAAACTTAAGATCTACTCTCATGGCAAATTTCTAGTATGCAATACAATATCATTAACTACAGTCACTCTAGTGTGCGTTAGACTCCACAGAACTTATTCATCTTATAACTGAAAGGTTGTACCCCTTGACCAACATTTCCCTAATTTTCCCTCCCCACCCCCTACCCCCAGCTCCTGGTAACCACTGTTATACTCTCTGTTTCTATGAGTTTGACTTTTTTAGATTCCACATATAAGTGAGATCATGCAACATTTATCTTTCTGTGTCTGGCTTATTTCACTTAGCATAATGTCCTCCAGGTTCATTCATGTTATTGCAAATGGCAGGATTTCCTTCCTTTTCATGGCTAAATGATATTCCATTGTACATATATACAGGACATTTTCTTTATTCATCCATTTATGGACATTTAGATTGTTTCCTTGCTTTGGCAATTGTGAATAATGCTGCAGTGAACACTGGAGTGAAGACATCTCTTCGAGATTGTGATTTCATTTCCTTTGGATATATATTGAGTAGAGGGTTTGCTGGATCACATGGTTGTCTGTTTTGAATTTTTTGAGGAACCTCCATATAGTTTTCCATATTAGCTGTACCATTTTACCTTCCCACCAACAGTGTACAAAGGTTCTCTTTGCTCCATACCCTCAGCAACTCTTGTTATGTCTTGTCTTTTTTTACAAGAGTCATTCAAATAAGTGTGAGATGATATCTCATTTTGGTTTTGATTTGCATTTCCCTGATGATTAGTGATGTTGAGCACCTTTTCAGGTACCTGTTAGTCATACATATGTCTTCTTTGGAAAAATGTCTACTCAGGTCCTTTGTCCATTTTTTAATTGGGTTGTTTGTGTTTTTGCTATTAAGTTGTATGAGTTCTTTACATATTTTGGATATTATCACCTTATCTGATACATGCTTTGCAAATATTTTCTTCCATTCTGTAGGTTGCCTTTTCCTTTTGAAAGAAGAAAATGTAAACTAAACTATAGTGACAGAAAGTAAATCAGTGGTCACCTGGGGATAGGGGAAGGGTTGGTAAAAAGGGCAGATAAAGGGGCATGAAGAAACTCTGGGGGATGGTGGATTTGTTTACTATCTTGATTGTGGTGGTTTTCACTTGTAAAACCATCAAGTTTTACAAGGGAAAAATATATGTCTAGGGACTTCCCGGTGGTCCAGTGGTTAAGACTCTGAGATTCCAGTGCAGGGGGCACGGGTTCGATCCCTGGTTGGGGAACTAAGATCCTGCATGCCGTGTGGTATGGCCAAATACATATATATATATATATATATATATATATATATATATATATATTCCAAAATTTATCCAATTGTACTCTTCAGATATGTGCAGTTTGTGGTATGTCAATTATACTTCAATAAGCCTGTTTAAAAAAAAAGCCCTTGAGTTTTTTGAATCTAAATGGAAGTCTCAATATGCCTCTGGAGCTCTTATTTTAGCACTAAAACTGAAGGGAGAGGCTGTTGGGGAGACACATCAAACAAAGGTGATATCTTTTCTGGATGTGTAGAGTGGCTGCCTCAATATTTGGAAAGAAACCTTGGGATAAGGATTGGGATAACTCCTTCATTAGGGAAAGACAAAGCTCAAAACATTTCAAGACATCATCTTGTATAGCTCCTCATTATACAGATAAGAAAACTGATGCCCAGAGATTGGTTATGATTTATACCAGGTCCATGATTGATAGTAGGGCAGGTTTAGGGGCAAAAAGATGAGTGGACGTGGCCAGGGGTTGGGGGGCTGCTCCCTATGAGCAGGGACTGAGTCCTCCGTCCCTTCTCCCCATCCCTGCAGTAGTCACTCACTGCATAGGCGTGACTGCTCGAGGGCCGTCATGCCTTTGAGTGGTGGTCTTAGCTCCCGTTCCCCATCCCCCAGAATTAGTGAGAACCAGATGGCCACTGAACACTCAGTATCCTGACCTGCAGTCTCTCCCAGGGCCTCACCCTTCTTCTGCCTCCCAGGGGAGGGCTCCATCCTGCAGCCTGGAAGATGGGCTTTTCTGCACCCCAGACGCTGCCCCAAGAGGCAGGAAATGCCAGGCACTTTCCTTCTCCCTACAGACCTTGTGAGCTCATTCTGGTAAAAGTTTAATGCCTAAAGTCAATTACACTTAAGAATGCTCTGCTGAGCCCCACAGCTCAGTAGCTCTTTTCTCAGAGCCACTGGGGCCTGTAGCTGCTTTCCTGCTCACTTGATAAGATGCTGAGAAAACTTCCCTGCCCTTCCTCACAGTGCAGCGGAGGCCTGAGCTCTGCTTTGCCACCAACTTGCTGTGTGACCTTGAGCAACGCCCATGCCCTCTCTGGGCCTCACTTTGACACTAACAAAAAGGAAGGTGAGGGGCCTCCCTGGTGGCGCAGTGGTTGAGAGTCCGCCTGCCGATGCAGGGGATACGGGTTCGTGCCCCGGTCTGGGATGATCCCATATGCCGCGGAGCGGCTGGGCCCGTGAGCCATGGCCGCTGGGCCTGCGCGTCCGGAGCCTGTGCTCCGCAACGGGAGAGGCCACAACAGTGAGAGGCCCGCATACCGCAAAAAGAAAAAAAAAAAAAAAAAAAAAAAGGAAGGTGAGAGGGTATACTCAATTTGCTCACCCTTGCAGCCCCTTATCTCTAGGTGAGAAGAGCAAGAACAGGAGGACACATCAAGATTGGAGGCCTGTAGGGGAATGGTCAGGAGCAGAAATGCCAAAAATCCCCTGAATGGGCTCTGAAGTGGACCCTGCAGCCCCAGCCAAGTCTTGAGGTGACTGTGGCCCCTATGAACAGCTTGGTGACAACCTCATGAGAGTCAGAAGCACCCAGCTAAGGCACCCCCAGATTCTCATCCTGGAGAAACTATGTGAAATCACAAATGTATATTAAGTTGCAAAATGTTGGGGTAATTTGTGACACAGCAATGGGTAACTAAAGCAACTGCATCCACATGTCTGTAAATAGTCCTTCATTCAAGTTTCCTGAACCAGCTGAGGTGGATTCTGCTTTCTGACTAGTACAAGGGCTCAAGGCAGCAGCTACTCCACAACTGGCATGGAAAATATTCGATATCTGATGGCTTTTCTCCCCAAGAACAAAAAAATAACATGGGACTTTTATTTGCTCTAGGACTTGGCTGCTGTGGCTGTACTGATGTGCTCCATATGAATATCTTCTGACCCATTCATCAGATCTGGGCTTCTGGGGCAGAGCTGCTTAGTGAGGGCCTTAGTGAGAGCCCTTAGTGAGGGCCTTGGACAGGGCAAGCCTGTGGATTGAGGAGGGAATAGGGCCAGGGGAGCGGAGGAGGGCGGTGGGCGGGAAGGGAGAGAAAGGAAGTGAAAGGCAGACAGATAGGGAGCTCAGTGGCAGAATAGAAGATTCAGGTCTGAGTTAGTCCACAAGAACCCAGGAAGACATCTTTCCGGTCTCCACCGTCTCATCAAATGGGATCAAGACGGGAGCCAGAGAGAGTCCAGTACAGGTAAGAGTCCCTGGACTGGCAATTTTGTGTGGTTAATTTAGCATTATTTCTAGGTGAGTTTTCTTCAAGGCGCTAAATGCTGACAGTGTTGGACTCTCAGCCTCACCGTGATGTCTGTCTCTGCAAGCCAGCATGCCAGCATCCCTAGGCCCCTCAGAGAGCTCCAGCCTAGAGAAGAGAGCGCCCCTTCCGTGGGCGGGGCACTTTCCTCCCTGCAGTCAGCCGGCAGCCTCATATTACTGCGCGGGGGTGGGGGTGTGGCCCCCCCTTTGTACAGCTGAGCAGCCTCGGGGCGCCCTCTGTGAGTCATTTCCTGTTATTCTCAGAGAAGTCCTGCCATTCTTTAAAGCAAGATTTGACATTTTTACAGGACTAACTTCTGGGGCCTTTTGGTCAAGAAAAGAAGCAGGGGTACTTTCTTTTAGATTTACAAAGCCATTAATTGGCTTCTTTATAAAATTAGACTCCATTATAAGCTCAATTGGAGTGGGAGCACAGCTTTATTTAGTACAAAACATCAAACAGTCTTAAAGGATTCTTTTAAATAACGAAGTGCTCAGGGGCAAGAAGACTGGTGAGGTAGGCTCCCCCGCCTTCTCCAGCTGAAAGCGGGCAGCATTGACTCCGTGGTGCACACGCTGTTCACCTGTGCATCTCAGGTGTGCCAACCTCTGCCCTGGAGAGGGAGAAGGGCAGGAAGGAGGTGTGGTCCAGAGCCATCACCGGAGCGCTGCCTGCAGCTGCGCTTCTGGCTCCAGGTACCCATCCAGCTCCAGAGGAGAAGTGCCTGATAAGGAAGCCCCAAGTCTGATCCCGGCTCCAGACCTAGCCCAGGCACCCACAGTACCAGCCGCGTGGCTCACCACCCTGTGCTCTGCCAGTCACTGAGCTTTCAAAGGGAGTTTATCTCCACTCAGCCCAGCCCAAGAAACTCCAGGAATCAGTGGTCTCCCATCATCCACATCACAGGCTGGGAACCTGGGACCAGTTGCCTAAATGACTTTGATTTCTCATTTCAGAGCACACAGAACATCTAGTACAGGGTTTCTCAAACTTTAGCGTACAGATGCATCACCTGGGGAGGCTGCCAAAATGCAGACTCTTCTTCAGTCACTCTGGGTTTGGGGGGACTACTGAGTTTCTGCATTTCTTCCAGGGTGTTGCTGATGCTGTTGATCAAGACCATACTTTGTGGAGCAAGGGTCTGGTGCAAACCCTTCCTGTAAATGGTTGGGAAGACCGAGGCCACAGGGGGAGAGTGACTTTCCCAAGATACTTCATCAGGCTGGAGGAAGGGCCTCAGGTGAGCACACCTGTCTCCTGTCACCTGGCCTCCCTTGTGATTCAGTCCCACAGCTCTAGAGGGAAGTGCTTCTGAAACTTTAATGCACCTGAATCACCTGCAGCCTGGTTAAAATAAAGATTCAGTAAGGCTGCAGGGGGACTGAGAATTTTCATTACTAGCAACCTCCCAGGTATGCCAGTGCTGCTGGTTCTTAGTGGTGAGGCCATGGACATCATACTTTATGAGGTGCTATTATGTGCATTAGCTCCTCTGAGGCTCACAGCAGCCATGGGACATGGTCCAGCCAAAGGTATTTATTCTCCCCCAATATAGGTGCTTTCCTACCTGAGGCCAGCCCAGAGACAGGCTGTGCTACTGAGGCTGCTGCTGGAAAGAGTTTAAGAGCAGGGCCAGGCTCACCTCAGGTTTCTGATGGTCAAGCCACTTACAGCTTAGTCTCTATGAAAGTGTTCCCTAGGGCTATCCTTAACTACTGGGACTGAAGTAGCCAAGGCAAAGTAAAGTTGTGGCAGAGGTGGTGAGGGGCTTACCCAATATCCACTCTCCTCTTTCGTTAGTAAAAGAAATCTGATTTTATTAGAGGTGTCAAAGTGCCTACCTTAAAAAAAAATACAGTTTTAGGGCTTCCCTGGTGGCGCAGTGGTTGAGAGTCTGCCTGCCGATGCAGGGGATGCGGGTTCGTGCCCCGGTCTGGGAGGATCCCACATGCCGCGGAGCAGCTGGGCCTGTGAGCCATGGCCGCTGAGCCTGTGTGTCCGGAGCCTGTGCTCCGTGGCGGGAGAGGCCACAGTGGTGAGAGGCCCGTGTACTAAAAAAAAAAAAAAAAAAAAGGTGTTTTAAGTGCCCACCTTAAAAAATACAGTTTTAATTCTACCTTGAACCTAGGACTAGACTTGCTCTAAGTTCTGGCCAATGAGTTATAGGGACATTGCTGAATGAGGCTTCTAGATAAGCTCCTTAAAAGAGGGGGCTAAATCAGTTGATATATGCCTTTTTATCCTTTACCACCACCTCCTCCTACCTGCCTGGAATACAGATGTGATGGTGGGGCTTCAGTAGTCATATTGTGACCATGAGGCGAACTAAAGAATAGAAGCCACATCCTCAGGATGGCAGAGGAGAAAGATAGAAAGAGTGTGAGACCTGAGGGGATCATGGCTCTGCTGCACTAGCTCGGAACCACCTACTTCTGCACATCACATTACGTTAGAGAAAAAGAGATGCAGATTCTTTAAGCCAATCTTTAGTGAGTCTCTGTTTCAAGTGATTGTGGGGCATTTCTAACTGATACAATGGTTCTGTCCTCAACTTTGAAGGGTGACACAACATTTCCTATGTATTCCATTCCCAGAATGAAATAATAGAATTTAAATTGAATTTAAAACGACCAGAAATAGATAAATTTGAACCAGAGAGGGTGCTGCTGGGTCTGTGAGAGCAGTCTTCTCCCAGCCCTGTGCCATCCTCATTGCAAGGACTCTGCTGCTGTCTCTGGGCCAAAAACATGGCAGACAATGGCAGCTGCATGGGTCTCACATCCATGCTACCCAATAGTAGCGGGGTGACCTTGGACCCAGTCCTCAGTCTCTCTGAGCTTTAATCATTTAAAAAATGAAGACAATAATGACCATACCTATTTCATGAGGCAATTATGATCCTTAAGTGAGATATGGGTCAATTAGTATTAACATTACTATGTATTAAGTATTTATTGATGTATATTGTTAGATTTTGAAGGGTTTTAATGGGGATACAAAGATGACAAAAGAGTAGTCCGGTTCCCCCAAGGAATCCCCAATCTCATTCCTTTAGTCTTCATTCCTTGACTCTTATTGCCTGTCTTTGATTGTCAGGAAATCATTTGGATGCTGCCAAAGAAAAAGCTCTGCATCCTGGGACCCAGCCCCACAAGCCTCTGGATGGACATTCTCCTGAGAGTCCATTTCCCAGGGTCCCTGGGGACTCTGCAAGGTGAGTTCTGAATGGGTTTCTCTAGTGCTCTGGAGAGTGCAGAGGTCTTTAAGAAACTGGTCACCTCAGTGTCTTGCCTGGCCTTTCCATTTTGTCTTAGAAAAGTTTGTCCCTAAGTCAGTTTCCTTGGCATTAGAATGAGAAAGATAAAACCACTAGTGACTCAGGGCTGCTGTGAGAGCCCAAGGAGGCTTGTAGGTGAGAGATTGGGTGTGCTGCCCATCACCCAGGGACAGTCAGTGTCCGTCCTCCTTCTGGTGAGTCTGCCTGTGGGTCCTGGCCCCATGAATCCCTCCTCTGCATCTCTCTGGCTGAGGGTCCACCTGCCAGGCCCCCCTGCTGCTGCCCAGAAGGTTGGTCGTGGAGAAATGCAGTAGCCCCCATGGTGCTGGGCTTAGAGGAACAGGAAGAAGGGGGAGTCACATGAATAATTGCAGCAAACTGACACTTACCCAAGTAGATGGGTCACTCCCTGGCAAGGCAGTGAGGGCAGCGCTGCCTCTGATGTCTGACTGTCTGAGGCCCATCTGTGCCCACCCCAGCACTGCTCCCCAGAGAAATACCTGCATAAGGGAACCTTTCCTTCCCTCTTTTCCAAGAGCTGCCTCGTTCTGCTCCAATGCCTGGTTGGGGCTGTCCCGGCACCAGCCAGGTCAGGAAGAGCCCCCCAGGTACGGGATGGAGGGAGAGCATGGTTTGGGGGCCAGGACCAGCTTCCTTCCCGTGCTCTCTCTCCACCCTGGTTGTTTAGCCGTGGCCAGAAGGACACATACACACACTTGCTTCTCCCAACCAGGGAGGCTCCCAGGTGATGGCTGAAGGGTTTTGGGGGTGAGTTCAGGGGACGACCCAGAACTTGCTTAGAACATTTCGTCAGAGGAACCCGGGAGCCACTCTTTGTCCTCCTGGCCATCCCAGCCCCCCGGATGTCACTCGGCAGCTCCCTTCTCACCCGCAGCTCCACCCCCTTTGTCCTCATGTAATAAGCAGCGTCAGCTGGCTCACTGTTAGTGTTGGTGCTATTCTCCCTGCTTTCACCATCCGTCATGGCCTCAGCCTTCCTCCTTGGGTCAGAACAGCTCACTGGAGAAGTCAGTGCTGACTATGTCCCTGCCCAGGGCAGGGTGCACAGCTGCTGGGTCTCAAAGAAATGCATGAAAGCGCTCCCCACTTTCCTAATGGCTCATGGACAAGATCTCAGTCAAGCACTGTAGTTTTAATGCTGCTGAGGGAGGGGTCTCTGGATCTTCTCCCCTGACACTGCATCTGGTGGCCACCCATTCCCATTCTGAGCTTGATGGTGAGAGCTGGATGCTGTGGTCCACGCTTATCATTAGAGGGGGGAGGACGTGTGAAGCTGCCCACTGGCGGGGCACCAGAGCTCTGGGCTGGGCTTTTTACCCCGTGTCCAGGGAGAACAGGCCTGCCAATGCTGACAGGGGTTACCTCGGTGTCTGAGAGTGTGTGCACATATGTATGCGTGTGTATGTATGTTTCCCTAGGGCTTCTAGATCTACCACACATTTTCTGATGAAGTACATGGTAATTTTATGGTTAGTAGAACCAAGTAAATTATAAGATATAGTTAGAGCAGAGGAACCAGGCCCACATCAGATGAGAATGAAAAGAGCAGGGCCAGTGTGGGAGTCATGGGTGTGGGGGATCTGTTCCTGCCCTGGAACCGGCCTGCTGTGTGACCTTGGGCAAGTACCTTCCCCTCTCTGGGCCTCTGTTTCCTCATCTGTGAAACAAGGAAACTGATTAGATGAGCTCTTGGTTCTCTCTAGCGCCGACATTCTATGATCCTCTCATTCTGGTGGAGACACTCTGGATCTCTTTTGGTCCCGTTACTTTTCAGACAGTTAGGAAATATGCTCCCTGGCTCTTTCTTGCCTTCCAGGGCTGGGTGACCCTGCATATTGTGCCTCAGGTTCCAGAGACCTAAATACTCCAAGGGAGCTGGTAGGGATAGACCATTAAACTCTGCAGTACAAACTCTCAGCTTCCACCAAATCACCAGCTTTCACCTGTTCCTCCCATCCCCCTACCCAAGGAGGAGGTACAGCAGCGTCCCGTCACAGGCCTGCTGGGCACAGATCACGGAAGATCTCCCCTCCCAGAGCAGAAGGCATGGACTGGTGCAGGATCAGTGGCCTGGGTCTAAGAATGAAGTGAACGTTCCCTGGAACTAGGAAGGGGATTTTCTTGAATGATAGAGACCTCAGTGCTTTGTGCACCCTCTTCAGTTTGGCTGGGGAGAAATTTTGAGCTAGGAGTAATGAGGGTGTTCAGGGGTCAGGGCAGAACCAGAGCAAAATACCCTTGCGATGTTCAAGGGAAGTTGCGTTCCAGGCCCTAGGTGTCCCAGCCCTGGCAAAAGATGTCTTACCAAGCAGGGCACCAAGCAGTCAGTTGCCACCTTCAAGAGACCATGCAGGTTTAAACAATGAGCATGACCATGGTGACTGGTGCAGGTGCAAGGCCAGGGCACCTTCCCAGATGCTTCAG
Organism: Mesoplodon mirus; assembly: GCF_964341445.2. Taxonomy (NCBI): domain Eukaryota; kingdom Metazoa; phylum Chordata; class Mammalia; order Artiodactyla; family Ziphiidae; genus Mesoplodon; species Mesoplodon mirus. The sequence goes on along the minus strand of NC_138988.1, from coordinate 43,260,449 downwards.
ACCTTGTAAGGAAGGCCTGGAGAGATCACTCGCTCCCGGGAGGAGGTAGAGAGAGGAAGCGCCCCAGGGATGACTGAGATGAAGTTCTCATTCCTCGGAGGGATGGATATATGTCATTTAATGTTAGGAAAATAAAGTCATATAGCATTACTTGAGTTATAGTGCAGTAAAGCCCCTGCTTGCTACATGCTGATCCTCAAATGGTCTGAAACAGGAGGCAGAACTGACATCAGTCATCTCCCTGCAGAAGATCCTTTGCCAGTCTTGGCCCATCTCACTGAACATCCTCCACCATCCTCGGCCAGGTATCCAGGCCCCACTTCCCTTCCACAGGAGTGGCACCCACTGTGGACTGGTTTGTGTCCCCCGAATTTCATAGTTTGAAACCCTAACTCCCAATGTGGCTGTATTTGGATATAGAAGATAATTAAGAAGGTAACCAAAGTTACAGGAGGTCATAAGGATGAGGCCCTAACCTGAGAGTACTGGACTTCTTATAAGAAGAAGAAGAAACACCAGAGATCACAAGTGCACAGAAGAAAGGCCGGGTGAGAACACTGTGGGAAGGTGGCTGTCAACAGCCAGCAGGCGAGCTCTCACCAGAAACCCAACTCTGCCAGGCTTGATCTGGAACTTCCCAACCTCCAGAACTGTGAGAAAATAAACTTCTGTTGTTTAAGCCACCCAGCCTGTGGTATTTTGTCATGACAGCCCACGCTAATGCAGTATCCAAAGTCTAATGCTTGACACGCTGCATCAGAATCATCCAGAGTACTTGTGAAAAATGCAGTTTCTTGGAATCAACTGCAAACCTAAAAAAAAAAAAAGAAGAAGGGCTTCCCTGGTGGCACAGTGGTTGAGAGTCCGCCTGCTGATGCAGGGGACACGGGTTCGTGCCCCGGTCCGGGAAGATCCCACATGCCGTGGAGCGGCTGGGCCCGTGAGCCATGGCTGCTGAGCCTGCGCATCCGGAGCCTGTGCTCCACAACGGGAGAGACCACAACAGTGAGAGGCCCGCGTACTGCAAAAAAAAAAAAAAAAGAAGAAGAAGAAGAAGAAATCTCTAGAAATAGGGCTCTGGACTATACATTTTAGGATCACCCCTGGCAATTTTGACAGCGGCTGCTGGACAGGATACTCCTGTGAATGACATTTCACAGAGGGGCAGAGAGGCTGCCCCTCTGCTGGTCCATTGCCGGGTCTCCATCCATCCTCGCTCTCTACCCTCCCCACCCAGAGGAGTCCAGATACAACCCTGCCCCTTCCAGGAAAGCTCCAGCCTGTCCAGCCTGCCGTGACCCCCACTCCAGTGAAATCCTTCAATGAATTTTCTGCTCTGAGTGCCAGGAAGCACACCCTAGGGAGATCTGAGATCGTTTGTCATGTTCTAGTCATTTCTGACCAGTGAGAGGGGTTGTGGGCCAGGATACACCTTTCTCCTTTGCATCAACAGCTGTTTCTCAACAGACACAGTTCCCACCCATCTGCCAGCTGCCCTTCTTCAGCTCAGCTCCAGCTCTGCTGTTTTATTGGCCACAGATGCAGACAGGTTGTTCTAGAATTACATGTGACAAGTGCATGAACCTTCACAGCCAAAACTGTGAGGTTGTTGAGGGAGAGGTCATCTGGGTGCCTCCCCTGGAATGCCAGCTCCATGCACAACTCCTGATACAGAGAGACTCAGTCCCAGCTGGTTCACCACCCCAGCCTTGCTGACCAGCACCTGTCTTCATCTTTCTCCCAGTGGTTGGGTCACAGGTCAGAAGGGCACCATCTCTGGCCTGGGAGAGTAGATATCTCACTGCCCCTCACAGGAAACTGTCCCCGACCCAATTCTAATCTTATTCTGACTATTGAAGTAATTTCTTTTCACTGTAGAAAACCTGGAAAGCACAGGAAATTAACTGCATTATTAAAAGTACATTTTCAGAAACCTCCTCTACCAGTGCAACTTCATTCATTCAATCATTTATTCAGCAAAAACTTGAGCTAACAGTTCTTTCCCCAAATAAGCATTAGAGAGTGAGAAAATGAAGGTCACAGAGCAATTCTCTTTCTGCATGGAATCACTAACATCATTTTTGATTTAAGATATGTAGTTCATTTCAATTAAGTATATATTATACTGAAATGCTCCTTGGACTCATATTTCATCTTGGATTGAAATATCCATTAACATCCATTCTGTATTTCCTTTGTCCATTTAGATTAAGTTATATTCAGAGCTCCCGATTCTCCAGGGCCTGGCATAGCTCTTAGAGCACACCCTGCTTCTTCCATCCCAGCTCTGAGTTTTTCCTCCAGCCGAGGGCTAAGAGGTTTGAGATCCCAAATGTTTTCTCTTCTTATAAGAATTTCTTCGGCCAACTTCTACTGAATCCACATCAGGCAATGCATTCTCCTCTGAACAGTGTTTTGTAAAGTGAAATGCCATTGTCTCAGGCTGGTGCTTTCTGATTTCACTGCCATCGCTGATTTAGGCATCTTTTCTTCTACCTATTTTTTTTCTCTTACTTTGAAATTATGAAAGTAGTTATCAATTATGACTCTAAAACAATTGTCATTTTAATGAATGTGCACCTATTTCAGAGATAATGTGAGCAACAGCGCACTTCTCCTGCCAGCACCGCCCCCATCCAATCCTATTGTAGCAAGGAACTCAGGGTACAAAATAAAATCACACTTCCTTTAGTATTCAAATTCATGTAACTCCAAGCTCTGTTCTGTTCCCTGTGAGGGGATCTTTCTTCCCCAGGGCCACTGGCTCATACAAAGTTCAAGAATCTCAATGGTGAGTTCACTGTACTTAGTTCATCCAGCCAACTTGGAACCCAGGGGAAAAGTGATGGTATCGATCCATTTCCTCCCAGATGACTCCTAGACACTATGCAAATTGTCCCTCTTTCATCCCAGACACCTTCCTATCTCAGGAGTTTTGGTGGGACGTGGTTCAATGAATCTCAGGCGTGCAGAACCCCAGACCTCCCAAACAAATATCCTGTTATACCTTCCCATAAAGCAATGGGCATTCCAGGTCCTGAAGGGCCTCCTTAGTGCCTATGCCTTATCCCCTTGGGTCTCAGCTAAGCTCCAGGATTTAATCTTGGCTTTAGCACTTATTAGCTGTGTAACCTCTGGGACTACCTCTCTGATATCCAGGCTTATTATCTGTAAAGTCTGCACAAAAAGCATATTGAAAATGGTAGCTACTTCCAGTCATAGCTCCTGGAGCAAGAGGGTCATTTCTCTCCTGCCTGAGTCAACAGCAGCCAGCCCTTGGGAGAGGGGCCCTGCTTGGGAAGCCGATCTCAGAGTCTCAGAAAGCCGGATGCTGGGGAGGAGGGGCCCGTGGAAACCACCAAACCAGTGCTCCTCACAGCAGGGCCGGGACCTGCGCGTGTTAGGAACAGAGAACATGACCCACCCCCGACCTCCCCACCAGAGTCAGAACTGCTGGGGTGGAGCCCAGGAATCTAGTTGAACATGCCCTCCAGGTGATTCTAATGTACACTGAGATTTGAGAACCACGCTCTAAACCATCCCATCTCACCTTTCCCCTACTGCCACCTCCCTGGCCATTTTACACCAAGGAACCCCGAGACTCAGCCACAGGAGACCAGGTGTCCTGAGTAGTCCCCAGTGGGGTGCCATTGAGCACTGCCTTCTAAACCTGCTCTTAGACCCCCTGTAATGGTCACCAAGCCAGCTCATCTAAACTGCCCTTTGCCCACAACTCCAACTCCCCCTCTCAAGATTCTGCTTCTGAAGCTCACCTTGCCATGGCTTCCGGAACAACCAGGCCCCACATCCCAGTGGCTCTGCATGACTTTCCTCTCCTTCCTGCTGTAGCCCACAAGACTACATCCTTCTCTAATCCTGGCCCCTTTACCTGAACCCTCTCTCAATCCCCTCAACACCACGGTTGAGCAGACAGACTAGTTAGATCCCGCAATGGCTGTGTGACTCAGGCGAGTGACTTATTGCATTTGGGGCTCTATTTACCCCTCTATGAAATGGAGGCGACAGCCTCTGTCTCTCAGGGCTGTTGTGAGAGTGAGATGATGTCTGGGCACAAGTCCTCGCCTGTACTGGCCGCTCAGTAAATGGGGGTGAGCATCTTGCTAAAGAATTAGCTGTCAGGAGGTGGAGAAGGAGAAACAGAGTCCACCTCACGGGCAGTGTTTACAAGGGAAGAGAAGGGGATGCAGGCACTGGAGGAAGATTACCAAGTGAGTTACATTTCAGGTCCTCAGTGCTTGGCTCCCCACTCCTCCACTTTGACTGAATGGAATTCTGCTTATAAACCCGACAAGTGCATTTCTCAGTGAGGGTATCTTTTCTTTTACGTGTCACTGCTCCACTCCCTAGGCCCCAGGGACAGTCCCAGGCCCTAGCCATGGATGCTTGAGTAGGCAGTAGGTGGCTGGGGAAGGCGTGCTGTAAGCCTCACCCTGGTACCTGGGGCTCCTGGCAGGTAGCGACACCTCATGGACTGGCCTGCACTTGCATGACTGTCACATTGTCATCCCTCAATCTTCCAGCGCAGTTGTGGGAGCTGCAATGAAGGAGGCCATTCCACCTGGAGGTGAGACACTCTGCACAGGGGCCAGACTCTGCCACTTAGGTGCTGGGGACCTGGTCATTTACTTCACCTCTCTGACGTTTGCAACCTCCTCTTCAAAGTGGGATAATAGGTGTGCCTATCTCATAGGATGAAACGAGATGATATAAGTAGAGTGTGAAGGCCTGGAGTCTGCACACATGTCATAGGCACTCAGTAATGTTAGTTATTTTTGCCGTTATTATCATCTCCTTGACTCGGGAGGCACCAAGGCTGAGAGGACTTTCCAGACCTCCTACTCCAGACCCATCAATTTTCCAACTGGGAGAGCTGCCCAGGACGAAGTTGTAGATGTGGGCGAGGTATGAACTGTGCACAAGTCCCCTGCACTGAGGACCCACCACCCAGCTCTGGCAGTGCTGGAGGTGGAGGCAGCTCCCACCTCTTGGGACAACCTCAGCGGCCGGCAGCTGCCTCCAGGTCCTGCTCTTCTGGGGATGGCCCACCTCTAGCGACCCACTATGGGGGGTGTGTAAAAACCTGGCCACCTGCCTGATGTAGGACGCCTCTGATGTGCATCTGAGTTCCAGAGCTGCCCATGGGTCGATCACAGCTAGCCTTTCCTCCTGCCCAATCCTGCCACCACCCCTTCCTCACAGGTGCTGACCCAGGGCTGTCTTCTGTAGGCTGACCTCCCTCCCTGAGAGTTTTCCTGACCTGTGGCAGGAGGTGGGCGAGGCATCTGTCAGCTGACGGCCACGTCTCCCGGCTCCTGGTTCCTGCCATCTCCACGCGAAGGTACAGAATTGACACCTTTGGCCACACCTGATGGGTAGGAGGCCCCAGACTTTGAAAGATTAGTCACCAGCGTCTGCGACCTCACCAGAATTTCTGCAGCCACCTCACTGTCCTCCCCACTGCTAATCTCCTCCTCCTTAAATCGGTCCCTTCACAACATCCTTGGTGACCTTTCTAAGTCCATCCATGTTGCTTTCCTGTGTAAAATGATTCCTCTTTCCCTATAAGATACAGCCCGAGCTGGGCTCAGTGCGGGGCTCCTGCCCATACCCCAGCCGTGCAGCTTCCTCTCAACTCTTTCCCCAACACCTGGAACTTTGGTATTTCATACAGCATATTCTTTCCTCTTACGTTTTTGCAGGAGCCCCTCCCTCTGTTTGGGATGCCTCCTGCTCCCCTTCTGAAATGTTTCCCAGAATTGAGCAATCCCTCCGGCTTCTTGTTCTTAGTCCCACATTGCTCGCCCCCGATGCACTGTCATTGCCAGCTTGATGGACTGTCTTGCTCGCTCCCCTTAAGGGTGGGGACTGTGCCTCAAGTCATCTTGGTGTCCCCAGGCCCTGGCACAGAGGGAATGCCCTGTACATGAAACAGCCCCACCGGGCCAAGTTCTTAAATCCACCTTCGGCTGAGGGGTGGGTTAAAGGACTAAGGCATCTGAAACTCAGTCTTTCTTCCAAAGTCTCTGAGCTTAAGAGGAGCTGCCTGAATTGCAGGGCAGTTCTGATCTGGGGATCTTACTGCAGGCAGCGTGTGCCCTCCGCCGTCCCCATGGGAACCGTGTCAGGCAAAGCTCCAGCTCAGAATGAACAGCGTGCCTCGGGCCTGAACCTGGCGGGAGCCAACGTGGGCACAGGACTGGCTCGGGTCACCCGCAGCCCTCACCTCAGGGGACCAGAGGGACTGCAGCTGTAGGAACCGGGTGGGCAGGTCGCCATGGAAACCAAGCTGCTCTTCTTTCCCTGGTATTTGGAGTTCTGACAGGAAGGCCAGACTCCACAGAGTGCCCTCACCCCTGGGCTCCTCTTCACCCTCTCAGTCTGTGTCCAGGGCACATCACGGGCTGGGACTCGGAGGAGCACGGAGAGCAGAGGGACCAAGAAAGTGGCAATGACTCTCTCCCACTGCCATGATTCCTGGGGATGGTTACTGCCTGAAAGAGTTGGCTTGTCGGAGGCAAGAATCACATCTGGGGAACGTGTGGTGTCAAGAGCCTTAGAGTGGGAGACCTTGTGTTCTCATCCTTGTCCTCATACTTCAGAGCTGGGGGTCAACCTCTCCATGCCCAGTCTCCCCACATGTAAAACAAGGGCCATTTGATCCACCAGATATCCATCAAGTATCATTATTGAAAGTAAAGTATAAGCTACAAAGCCCTCGACCATGTAAGGAATTGGTGCAATAGCAGGCTAAAAACGTCATCTGTATTCAAAACAATTAGATAAATGAAAGCATGACAACTCGCTAATGGATTAAAAGGAACAATTCCTTTATTCCTTCGATTAGCCTGAACTTAGTACCTCTCTATCCAGACAGGCGTGGTGCCAGGGGCTGGAGACCCAGGATAAGTCCTGGACCCTGCCCTGGAGGGACTCCCAGGCTCACAGAAAGGGTTTTTGTTGACCTACTTTGTGGCCAGCACTGTGAAGCATGCCAGAAGAGACAGCCACACTTTTCTCAAGGAGCACAGATAAAACTTCTTAGGGCGATGAACACAAGATATATGAAACACAGAAGGAAAGTAGTAACTTACTGGGGAAGAAGGCCTCCTTGGGTGTCTACCGAGGAAAGGAAGGTTCCTGGGATGAAATGGAGATTGAGTTAGAGGGGGTGAAAAATAATTCTCTGGTTGTCTAGAGCAAAAGAAATCTTTGCAAAATATGTTACTTTCTGGAAAATAATTCTCCTTTAATACACTAAAAGTGAGCACCCAGGTCCAACGTGTGTGTGGGGGGAGGTTTCCCTCACATCAACAAGCAAGTCTGGTTTGACACCCAACAAGCTGGGTGTCTCACAATTCAACTCAATTCTGACACCATCTATGCAGAGATAGCATCAGATTCCACATGCTAAGGGCTCAGACCTGCAAGACTGCCCTCCCCTTTAGATGCCAATTGCAAGCCCAGGTTGTCACTTGCCCTTCTGACCAACTGGCTATAGAGCAGGGGTTCCCACCACCCTCTCCTTGGGTTGGATTAATTTGCTAGAATGGCTCACAGAACTCAGGGAAGCCATTTGCTCACGAGATCACAGGTTTATTATGAAAGGATATAACTCAGGAACAGCCAGATGGAAGAGATACCCAAGGCAGGATATAGGGAAGGGGCATGGAGATACCATGCCCTCTCCCAGCCCCACTGTTCCAAATCTCCATGTGTTCACCAACAAAGAAGCTCCCCAAACCCACCCCATCCTTTTGGATTTTTATGGAGGCTTTATTACAGAGGCGCTATTGATTAAGTCATTGGCCACTGGGAACTGATTCAATCTCCAGCCCGCTTCCCTCCCCAGAGGTTAAGGGGTGAGATCAAAAGTTCCAGTCCTCTCATACATAGATGGTTCTCCCTGCAACCAGCCGCATCCTTAGGTGCACTCCAAAAGTCACCTCATTAACATAGCAAGAGACACCTTTATGGTTCTCATCACTTAGGAAATTTCAAGGGTTTCAGGAGCTCTGTGCCAGAAACAGGGAGATGAAATATTTATTTCTATTATAAATCACATCACATACATGCACCGCAATGTTCAAAGCAGCACTGTTTACAATAGCCAAGACATGGAAACAACCTAAATGTCCATCGGCAGATGAGTGGGTAAAGACATGGTGTATATATACTATGGAATATTAGCCATAAAAAAGAAGGAAATAATTCTATTTGCAGCAACGTGGATGCAACTATTAAGTGAAGTAAGTCAGACAGAGTAAGACAAATACCATATGATATCACTTATATGTGGAATCTAGAAAAATGACACAAATGAACTTATTTGCAAAACAAAAACAGACTCACAGGCATAGAAAACAAACTTATGGTTACCAAAGGGGAAAGGTGGGGGGTGGGGGAGAAACTAGGAATTTGGGATTAACATATACACACTACCATATATGAAATAGGTAAACAACAAGGACCTACTGTGTAGCACAGGGGACTGTACTCAATATCTTGTAATAACCTAAAATGGAAAAGAATCTGAAAAAGAATATATATATATATATATATATATATGTATAATGGAATCACTTTGCTGTGCACTTGAAACTAACACAACATTGTAAATTAACTACAATTTAAAAAATCTTAAAATCACATCACATAATGCATTCACTAATTTCTTAGCTTCTTATTTTCTGCGCCCCCTCCCCCCAATTTAGAATGTAAGCTCCATGGGAGCCGAACTTCATCTTTTCATTTCTATAAGCTTAGCACTCAACAAAGACACATCATAGGTTCTTTTGAAGCACTAGTAAAATAAGTAAATACACAATGAGGGCAGATAGGTATTGAACAAATGACTTGAAGAAATGCTTTATATTCTCAGTGATATAAATTGGTCACAGAGTAAAATCCTGTCATCAGGCCTTATGCGAGGCCCAAAAAGTTCAGTCATGTAGAATGTGTGCTGCATTATCACGTCTCACCAAGTGACCAGGGTAAGCCAGCCGCCAAGGAGGGGAGCCAGTCACTGATCGTTGTCTGTCTGAATTTGTATTTTCATGGGATACGTCCTCACAAGGCACATTATTGTGGTCATTTTCAGAATTATTTGTTCGATGTCTGTCTCCCGATTAGACTGTGCGCCCTTGGCACTTAGTTGGTACTCAATAAATATGTGTTGAGTGAATGAAAAACTTCATATGAGGGTATAACATGAGTTTGGTTTGGAGAGTCAGGGATCTATTCTCAAGGGAGTAATATTCAGTCTGAGGAAGAAGGATCACTAGAAATGAGTAAGTGAAGGGAAAGGGAGGATATATATAAGAAAATAAGAAAGAACATCTGCAGAGTCTCCGAGTTGGAAGACTGTGGTGTGTTCAAGCATCTGTTAAGTGGCCCAGTACCACTGGGTCATGGAAATGGGGGTGAGGTGAGGGATTGTCACCCTGAGACTAAGAGATCATGAGAGCTCATGAGCTACTTCTAGGATCTGGGACTTCCTTGTAACAGCGATGGGCAGCCAAGGGGTTTTCGGCAGAGGTGTTTTCTGATCAGATTCTATCATAAAGAACATCCCAGGTGCTGTGTGGAGAGTGTGTTGGAGAGTGGTGGAGTGGCAGTGGGAAAAACGAGGTGCAGAGAAATTGGATAACTTGTCCAAGGACACAAACGTACCAGCAGCAGAGCCCACCTTCCCTGATACCAACCCAGAGCTGTTTCCCCAGACGATGCCGCTTCTGAGAATTCTGAAGCCCGGGCTATCAGCTGGGAGGAGGAAAGAAAGTGGGAAAAGGGTGATTTCTAAAAGAAGAGAGCAGCCCTTTTCTTGCTGTGCAGATTCTGACACGTGGTGATAATGGTGCTCAGTCCTGAATGAAAGGACTCCCTGCTCCCAGCCACTCACTCTTACTCACCAGACCAGGACTTGCAAAGCAGAGATCCTGGGAGATGGAGCCCTAACCATGGTCCTCAAATATTGTCTTAAAGTACCGTGTTTGTTGTAGAAAAAAAATTTTAATACAAAGAGAGTTAAAAAAAAAGGAAAAAAGAAAAATTACTCATAATTCTGCAATATACATACAAACACATAAACTTTTGGTGTCTTACCTCCCAGACAATATTCTCTGCAGATAGCTAGAATAGTTTTATATTTTCATAAAATATAACAGCCTGTTGTTAATGCCTTTGTATGAACTTGTTTTTAAAACGTAAAAAAAATTTTTATTGAGGTATAGTTGATGTACGGTGTACAATATAGTGATTCACAATTTTTTAAGTTATACTCCATTTATAGTTATTATAAAATGTTGGCTATATTCCCTGTGTTGTACATTATATCCTTGTAAACTTATTTTATACAAATAGTTTGTACTTCTAATCCCTTACCCCTATATTGCCCCTCTCTCCTTCCCTCTTCCCACTGGTAGCTACTCTATATCTTTGAGTCTGCTTCTTAAAAACTTTTTGTCATAGAGATTCAAGCATACACCAAACTGGAGAGAATAGTGTAATAAATCCTTACCTACCCCAATTCCACAATTATCTACTCATGGTCAATCTTGTTTCATCTTCACCCTTCCCCTCTTGAGTTATTTTGCAGTAAATCCCAGACATTTATTGGTGGAATGACATCATGTCATTCGACCATAAATACTTTGGAAGTTTCATCTTTTGAGGCAGTTCAGGCAGTTCAGATGCCATTGCCTGGGTGGACCACAGGAGAAGCATCTTGAAGAGGTTGCCAGGGGCAGAAGAAGTGCCATCCTGCTTCCCTACACCTACGGAGCTGTTGTGATGCCCAAACCCTCTAGCCTCCAGCCTTTCTACAAGCTATGCCTTAGAACAGGGGTGTCGGCCCTTCTTGGCCTGTCCCTTCGAAAGTTTTGGTTCCTGCAGGGGGGGGACCAGCACTTCATAAGAACTGAATCCTGACCTGAAAAAGCCGTTTTTTGTTTGATTTGAGAAATTTTGTGTAAATGAAGTTATAATGCAATAAAACATCCAGCCAGTTTCTTGCAATATAAACTGGCCTTGAGAAATGACTCCCATGCCAGCCCAGGGTGAACCAGGCAGCCTCAGAGTAGTCAAGATGGGCTGGGACCCCTTGGCTTCACTCCCCCCTCCCTCTTGGTCCATGGCCATGTCGACAGGTTATTTTCTCCTGCTCTTTTCTTTTTACCAAATCTGAGGTCTTAGGCCTTTTTGGTAATTTCATTTCAAACTGTTCTTTCATAAGACCTGATCTATTTCTAAGTATACATGAAGAATGGGGAAATTACTCAAATACATTTTTCAATTAAATATTTAAAATGTTTAAGGTTTTAGTTGGGGAGGGGGAACAAAAACATTTTAATAAATGTGAGTGTTTGTTCTGGAGGCAGAATGTAGAGACAAGGAAGACACCCTGTGAATCCATGCAGCCCTGCTCTCTGGGGTCAACGGTGGGGAGTTGCCTGTCCTGCTATTCAAGGCAGCCTTGCTCCAGCCTGGGCGGCTATTGTGGATGCCAGAGGCACTGTGATCTAAAGTGCAGCTTCTTTGCTTCCTTGGGTTTCAGCATTTCCCATGAGATCATTTAAAATCACATTTGTTACTTTACCATCTAATCACACATAAGCTTCCCCACCCCCTCCCCACGCCCTGCCTCCATCCAAGGAGAACACTTTCTGGAGCACCAGCAGCCAGGGTGGATCTCGTGACAGGAAAAGGGAATGACACCCAAGAAAGCAGGATTCCTTGCACTTCCAGTTGAACGACAGTGAGGTTCCCAGCAGACAGGCTGAACCACCTCCCTGAGGACAAACAAGTGTAAGTCTTCGCAAAACTGGGGGTCCTGGACTTGCCTCCCCTCCCAGAGTCGCTCATAGCCTCCTGGCAGAACAGACGTCGGTCAGTGTCTTCTTACCATGCTTGATGTTAAGCTGAACGTATGTTCCAGGAGCTCATGGTTTCCAGTGGAGGCGATCTGGGGTAGAAGAGGTGACCTCTCATCTAGAAGACAATCAAGATTGAGCAGCAAAGGTATGACTGTGGGACTCGGGGGCCTGTCTATGGCTAATGGTGTAAAGATTTGGGGTGATATGGGAAGAATTATAGGTTTTGTCCATGATCCAAAAATGAAGCATGTTTTATAGGCTGTTTGAATACATGACCTTCCCCAAACACCCATAGTCCTTAGAAAATAGTTACAATTAATCTGTGTAGAAGACTCTGCTGCTGCCCTTCCTCTGAAGAATCAGGGAAAAAATATGGCTAAATCCAAAAACTATCAAATATATATGCCACATTAATGTCAAGCTTATGCTCTTCAAAGAGTCACATTGATATAAAGAGATGTTTTAGTAGCCAATGTAATTTCAGAAATTTTACCAAAGCTGTGGTAACAGAGGACAAATATCCTAGTAGTATTGATGAAAATTTAAATAAGAATGGCCATAGAAAGCAGAGAATGCATGGTCTTTGGGTAGGAGGTGATACACTCCTTCAGAGATAAGCGTTGCCTCAAACTTTAGGCAACAAGTCCTCTTGTTAGAGAAATACGAGTAAGGTTAAAAGCAGTGGTTTCCACTCTTGGTCACAAATCAGAATAACTGGGAGAACTTTTTAGAAGCAGACTCCTGGGACCCACTCGAGGCCTACTGAGTCTGAAGGTCTAGGAGTGACTGCTAAGAATCTATAATTTTTTCAATGCTCTCCAGAACATTCTGATGGGCAACAAGGTTGAGGAATGCTTGTTTTAAGATTGTGGTGAAAAAAGACAAACCCGGGTGACCAAGGATGTTTTCCAAGCTTCAGGGAGAATTCATACATGTTCAGAAAGCTGACAACAGGTCGAACCAAAGCCACCTCTACTTCGTTTTTAGCCCTGAATCTGCAATCCAGAAGAACGACCCATTCAGAAGTTTCTATGGTTCTGACTTTCTTTGGCTTTTTTTCCTCCCATAGTTCAAGGGCACTTAGTGTACATTTGATTCTTGATCGTGATTTGCTCTTTGAGATTACCTGATTGGATCAGTACCAGAAAAAGAGAGAAAAGTCTGCTATGATTTTAAAATGTAGTTTGAGTTGGCTTTCCTGGACTTGCAAAATGCAGCAGGCAGAAGCAATGCCACGTGTGTATTCTGAGTAACAGCAGCCTAAAGGTTGAGCTTTCCAGCCGCATGACATGGGAGGGAGGAGAAAATGATGGTGCGAAATGAATTGCTTTCAGTTTGATGGAAGAATTTGTTTTGAAATAGCAGAAAGTTGGTTTCAAATGTTAGGAGGATTTTAGAGTGGTCTTAAAAAGTAATTTACGGGTTCCCTGTCCACTCACTTAGCAATCAAATACTGGTGATAATAATAATAATGATAATAATAATAGTAATGAACAAGCATTTAATGTGAAACATCAGCATTTTTTTTTGCCCCAGGCATAAAAGTGGATCTTTGCAAGAATGGTTTTAAGAAAACCATCATCAGAAGGAAATGGAAAAAGAGAAGGGTCTGTAATGGTAAATGGTGGATAAAGAGTCGTTCACAAACAAATATTGCAAAAGAAATGCTGTTCTAGGAGGAGAAAAAGCACTGATCACTGACTCTGGGTGTGCATTCCCTTGTGTCAGAGCCCAATCATGCAGAAAGACTCCTGAGACATCAGCTTTCTTATGAACAGCAGCCCCATGGTTCCCATTAGCACCCGCTCCACCCCAGAACAGACCTGTCCTGGGTCCCACATACAAACCAATACCATGAGCTTGGAGTCCATGCCTCCTGGGCCCGTGAAAGAAACAATATCCCTTCCTCCTCTGCAATTGCTGTGCCCTTTCTGGTACATTGCTCGTTAGAGGGCTTGCCCTTTCTGCATAATCACTTCCTGCCCAGATCTTACCTGTCCTTCAAAGTCCTGGATAGACCTCTTTCTCCCCTAAGGCCCTCTTTCCTCTTCTCTGCTTCTGTCTCACTGTTTCATTTATGTTTCTTTGTATGGTGTATGCCCCCTATTACAGCGCCCACCAGAGTGTGAGTTTCTGAATGTCAGGATCTCAGCATCCTTGATTTGTATACCCCCATCACAACTTTGTACACACTAACAGCTCAGTAAGTGCTTCCTGAATAAAAATCATGGCTTGGGGTTCTGGATCATTTGGGAAGAAAATTCAAATACAGTAGCACCTTTTCTCACCTTCCTGCTTCAAGCAAATGTGTTCTCTCCCTTGCCTGCTGGTATTAATTCTGGGAGCTTAGAACTCTTTGTCCTTGGGGAAGATGTCACTTTGGTCCATCTTGCTCATTAGACCCCCATGGTCACTCTTCTTTCCTTGCTATTCATTATCATGCTTTCCCCTGGTGCTCCAGAGAGGACTAGAGTCATGTTTCATGAACTGGATCAGAAGAGCAGAAAGAGGTCACAGTGACCACAGGCAGGTAGAGAGAACAGTGGCTAAGAGCACAGGCCTGCCGACAGAGCTGGACCTTGGGTAGTGTCCCAGCTTTGCTATTTATTAGCACATCAGGCAACTCTCCCCCTTCCTTTTGTTTCCTCAACCGTGAAATGGCCATAATAATACCTATTTCACAAGATGATTGTGAATTTTAAACAGTGGTATGTATAAAGGACTTAGCCCAGCCTATTAGCTACTATTTCTAGTATTATTTAGTCCAATGCCCTCATTTTATAAAGAAGCTGAGACCTGGAATTTCAGTTTTAGTGACTTATTCTTAAAGCCCACCCATTATTTAAGGTCATATAGCTGGTTACTAGCACAAGAAGCAGGGACCCATGTTGTGAGGTATTCCCCTGCCACGTGGCACTGACTGGCTTCGAGGTGACAAGAGGGGAGCCCTCTTGGAGATGCTTTGTTCACATTCTGTAGGGAAGGGCCAAGGCACTCAAAGCCCAGCATGTATGCAACAGCAGATGTGAGCTTGACCTTACATTAGTCACAGTCCTAGGGAAAAGGGAGATGGAGTGAGTCGTGGCATTATTATTATTATTATTATTACTATTATTATTATTACTATTATTATTGTTTGAGGGGCTCACAGAGCTGACAGGCAGGACAAATTAGGGATGCTTCAGGCAGAGGAAGGCCTTGAATAGTGGATGGGCTTTAGATAGATGGAGAAGGGGGGTTTACTGTGCACAGAGGAGGGAGGGGTGCAGCGAGGAGACATAGGCAAAGAATCAGAGAAACCTAGAAAGTGCCAACTCTGTTGACAGAAGTCAGAGGAGTGGTTACACGGGGGAGTCTTCTGGGGTGCAGGAAATGTGCTCTATCTTGGTTTTGGTACTAGTTACACAGGTGTTTGCATATGTTAAAAAAAATCATCAAACTGTAAAGTTAAAATGAGTGCCTCTTACTTACTTTGTGTATGTATATATTACCCCTTCATTTTAAAGAAATCACCAAAAATAATCCCCCCAAAGAATCAGTGTTAATATTTTTATTCTTCACCTTCTGGACAGAACAGATAAGAATAATGACTTAGGTCACCGATAGGCTCTGACCTTGGCTATGTCAGCCTCAAGGCTTTAGTGCCTTATCTGTAGAAATGGGTTAATAATGGGGTCAGCTTGGAATGTCCTGGTTGGCCCACTGGTTCAGTGCTTATCCAGACACTGCACTATATCTCTTGCTGCCATCTATTCCAGTCCTGGCTCTGTGGAACATCAGTATGAGGGCAGGATAAAGGGAATCCTGGAGAAACTGACAGCATGATTGATGGATATCTGGGTTGTTGTCCCAGCTCTACCTCTTTCTAGTTGGAGGACTTGAGCGAGATCCATTATCCACCTGGGTCTCAGAGTCTTTACCTGTCATCTAGAGACAGTTGTCCTTCAGGGAGATTATATGTTTTGATGTGAAATCAGATGGATTGTGTAGCACTTCTGGATCAACTACTTAATAATTATGTTCCCTTGGGGAATACTAATGTTAACAGCAAACTTAATATATGTTTCCTTAATATATGTTCTAGTCATTGCTCTAAGCACTATAGATAAGCGTTGTTCTGAGCACTTATTTAATTCTCGTGATAATCTCTTAGTGCTCTTATTATGCCTGCTTTATGGATGAGAAAACTGAGGACAGAGGAGTTAAATAAACTTCCCAAGTTCCCACAGTTAGTAATTTTGTAGAGCAGGGATTTAAACCCAGATGGTCTGGCTCCAGAATCCAAGAACTTAACCATTACATGTTGCCTCTCTACATACCGGTTTCTTAACCAATGGAAAATATTTCATTATATTGAGGGAGAGGTAAAAATGTGTTAAAAAATTTTAGAGAAATCAAATATTAGATGAAATCACATAGTGCATTTTAAAGATCTGAAACACTAAGCATGCACCATATAGGTTTTAAAATGTGACAATTTCACTGAGACCCCATTTTTACCCAGTGACAGTACTTCATGCTTTACACTGTACCAGGCACTGGGGGCCACAGAGCTGTGGACAGAATAAATTTGTTTCTGCCCTCACAGGACTTACAATTGACTGAGGCAGACAGATATTAAACAAACACACAAATAAATTTAATTATAAACTGTGATAAGTGTCAGGAAAGGAAAGGATTCTTTGGGACATCATCTTGAAGGTACCTAATTTAGAAAGGCAACATCAAGGAAGGCCTCCCTGAGGAAGTGACATTTAATCAGTGGCCTAAAAGGAGACACACTATTTTTGTCAGAAGTTGCCATTTGAAAGCAGAATTTGAGGGCCAAATCAGAATGTGATTTGTGGAAAAAAGATTCCTTCAATGCCAAGAGCCATGCAGCAGCACCAGACTTTCTGAGTACCTTTTGCTTCCCTGGAGTAAACTGATGGGCTACATTATATTGGTTGGCATTTACATAATATTCACAGTGCTCTTACCTTAGAAACTTTTCCAAAACCCATTTCTACCTGTCAGAATTTGCATATATTTTCTTTAGAAACCTAGCAAAGAAAAAGGGGGATTATTCTTCATGAGAAACATGTTTGACTCTAAAATAATTAATGTTTAAGAAGAAGATTAACAGCCATAGAATTGCCTCATGGAAAGGGGCCTCATATAGGTGCCACTGCTTTCAGGAGGTGTTCAACCAAGGCCAGACAGAGAGAGAAAATACTCCAGGGGGAGCCATCAGCCTGGGTGTGAATTTGCATATTCTTTAGGGTCTCTTAGCCCACAGTGCACTTGTGCCTCTCCCAGCTAGAGTATGTGACATTCATATTATGATACATACAGTCATAAAAACACTCTAAAAACAGTAAGCCTTCACCAGTTTCTCTCATCTAGGTTGGTCCTGCTCTTCTTCAAAACCTTCAGGCACTTGTCTTTATGGCTTAAAAACTCCATGGTCAGAACCACATAATTTAGCCCTTATTTTTTCCCAATTATTTCCTAATTGTTAGGATTCTTTTCTCCCTGAGAAGTCTGAAAGGCCCCCAGAGCAAGAAACATGGCTTTTTGTCAAGATGGAAGGGCCTCAGTGTATACCTAGACCAATTCCCTCATTGTACAGATGAGAAAACTGAAATCCGGAGAAAGATAATATACAATGACTGAGCAAGGTTTATTATAGACCTGTGGCTGTGGTTCCAGTCTTCTAACTTTTGGCCCAATGCTCTTTCCTCTGCACCACCTCATCTTCCACAACACCTCAAAGAGCTAAATGCACATTAAGCCTTTAGTAATTACAGAGAATGGAAGAATCTCTGAATATTTGACAAAATGAGAAAGAACTAAGTCTTCCTGACTCACCCTGCAACCTCCAGCAGCTCAGCTGAACACTTCCAGGCTATGGCAGTTTGAAGAGAACCTCTGAACCTTAAAGGCACAAGGCCATGTTCATATTTGACTGTAGCCAAGAGAACACAGATCTGTTGCCTCATTCCCTAGAGAGTCAAGAAGCAAAATAAATATGAAAGGCAATCCTCTTATTCCTCCAGGAGTTGCATCCAGAAGGAAACTGAACACATCAATCATGTCAGGGAGAAATACTTCTACCAGGTGCATGATCAAACCCAATCCTGATGTTTCCTACTGCAAAGTCAACCTGTCCTTAACTAGACAAAACCTTAGTTTCCTCACAAGATCACCCTCAAAATGAGTCAAAGCCATCGCATTACTTCCAGTTTCATAAGACACCAGCACTCATGAAATCTCTAGCTTACTTAAATATACCTGATCATGTTTTAAAAACTATAAGAACTCACAGCACTTGTCAGCCTCCCTCACAGAAGAATTCTGAAGGTCTGTTAATGATATGCTCTGATAGGGACCTGTTGAAGAGGATAGGAATTCTGTTGGGGAGGGTAATAGAAGTAGGAGAAAGAAGAAAGATTCTATATGTTTTTAATAAAAACTCTTATCCACAGCATGAATTCCCTTCAAATTCTTGAGTATACTGTAATTTGTATTATCTCATTAAATAAACACTTTTATTTTGGGCAGCTGAACCATATTAAAAAGAATTCATACACTAAAGGTGGGGGATGGAGAAATAAAGTGGAAACATTATGAGTTTTTAATATTGTGTTTAATTGTAAATGATCTCAAATGTTTATTTAGTTTGTATGCTGAGAACTAGTGGTATGGAATTGAAATAGGCTAAATGGCTATTGGCTATTAAGTCACATGTATAGTGGGAAATTTTAAAGTTACATTGTGCCTTTGCACAGCATTTAGCTTACAAAATGCTTTCACATACATTACTCGATTCTCCCAACAACAGTGTCAGATTAGCAGGGCAGATGTTAGCATCTCCAGTTCACAACTCATAGAAATGAGGGTAAGACAATTCAAAAAAACCTAGTTAGTGTCAGAACCCAAGCTTCCTCCCTCCAATTCCAGTGCTATTTTAACAAAACCACACTGCCTCTCTGTTTTGTTTTTTTTTTTTAATTAATTAATTAATTAATTTATTTATTAACTTTTATTTATTTATTTTTGCTGTGTTGGGTCTTCGTTTCTGTGCGAGGGCTTTCTCTAGTTGTGGCAAGCGGGGGCCGCTCTTCATCGCGGTGCGCGGGCCTCTCACCATCGTGGCCTCTCTTGTTGCGGAACACAGGCTCCAGATGCGCAGGCTCAGCAGTTGTGGCTCACGGGCCCAGTTGCTCCGTGGCATGTGGGATCCTCCCAGACCAGGGCTCGAACCCGTGTCCCCTGCATTAGCAGGCAGACTCTCAACCACTGCGCCACCAGGGAAGCCCTACCTCTCTGTTTTGTTTTTGTTTGACTAATTATAACTTGAAGTCTCTAGAACTGACTCAATCCACCATCCTGAGTTCCTGGGTCCATAACACTCCAGATCAGGTGATGAGGAACTTGATTTCTTCCTTACTGACAAAAATATTTTCCTTCATTCTGATTCTGTTTTCAGTGGGTTGGGGTTGTGAGACAAAGACCCTTAAGAAAAGAATATTTTTCTCCTCTTCAGCTTCATTTGGATCTCTGTTCTGTTGGTTAGAGATGTTTTGATTAAATGCTTGTTAGGCACTTTCTCCCAAACTTCCACATTTCTTTCTTCCTTGAATTACTCCTTTCTTCCACTTTATCTCCCACAGAAATTTGATTATTCTCAGCACTATAGCCTGACACACTCATTGAGCCCTACAGCAGTTACTCACCAAGCCTGGTAGAAAGCCATTCCCACTCAGTTCTCTCACCCATCCCCACAATTCTTGTTCAGCACCATGGACAGCTCAAGGGCATACTAGGCATTGCCTTGCTCTTTCATCAACGACTGATGGTGTATGTCGTTTTCACCACACTGTAAATACTTTTTGTTGTACTCCATCCCTGGACAACAGATCAGCTAGCTATTATCTCTGAATCATTCAGAGGTAAATTATACTCAGCAAAGATTCCCATAGCCCCATTCCGTTAGCACCAGGGACAACTCAGGACTATTCAACTTCAAAGACAACTCAGTGATATTTTTCTGTTGTCCCAGGTAGCTGAGGCTCAATCTCTGATTACTGGGCAGGAGCATGGATAATGTGGTCTCACTTTCATCACCAGAAACAGCTTATTGCACTTTCCCAGTGGCATCGCTACTTCAAATTCTATCTCTTCTTTGGATAGCTTACTCACATGTCCAGTTTCCCTGTTGCTCCAATCAGATGCCTAACAATTAAAATTTTCAGGGCAATGGACAGCTCAGATAGACACATATAAGTATCACCAACTATCTAAAATGCTGATACTTTAGGGACTGCTCTAAGTCTTCACTAATATGGCCACATCCCTCAAAACAGGGACAGTTAATTCCATATTCCCATTAGCACAGAGACCCCCGCAATATCCCTAGTGCTAAAGCTAGCTAGGTTGCTCATTACACTAACTAAAGAGCCTAACCACACTCTCAGTACCATGCACAATACAGTTTCACTCAGATGTGTCAATGGCTTGGTTACTATTTCTCAGCACCAGCTTAGTCACATTCACAATCCACCCATGAAATGTCCAACCACATTCTCAGTCCTAGTGACATCCTGATAATATGCTTGCTGTTCCACCAGGCATCCAAGTCATGGAAGCAAATCCTGAAGCAGCTTATTATCATGGTTCTACTTTTTGGGTAGCCCTCATAACTAGTTTAATCATGTTTGTAGTTACACCCATACCCAACCACTCTCTTTCAGCAAATCAAGCAATGTAGTCACATCCTTTCCACCCCATGGTACTTACTCATGCTCCCCATGAATCTCCATGACTAAAACCATTCCCACCCCTAGAATAAGGCTCAGCAGTTCTTAAAACTTCTCTTCTTGCTCTTCTATGACACTGACAGATTTTATTCTTCTTCCTTTCTGGCTATAGCATCTCTGTAATGTTCAACACCTCTTACCCCCATAGACCTCCAGGTTTCAGCCCTCACTGTTCTTCTTCCACCTTGAAGAACAAATTTTATCCAAATCAGGGTGGATTTTAGGAACACCGGCCTTAAGTTGTTAGTGAACAGAAATCACATTTTTCCCCCAGTAACTTGGAATATGGTCAGTTTCTGCCCACCCTGGTCTCACAATCCAAGTACCAGTGCTTTCTCTTCCCTTTTTCCTAAAACTCAAAACCACTATTCATTTAATAAATATCTGACGAGTATTTACTAAATGCCAGACACTATGCTATGGCCTGGAGAATCATTGCTGAACAGGATAAATGTGTTCCCTCACTGAGCTTACAATTTAGTGAGGGAAGTAGAAAAGCAAACAGCAATTACAAATCAGAGGTTTATAGAGAAAACACAGTGAGTTACAGCAGCACAAAATGGGAAGCCTAACAGAGACTTCGTATGGGGTCAGAAATGGAAGAGTTATCTGAAAACCAACAGTTAAAGAATGAGAGGGGATTAATCAGGCAAAGCAAGGTGGAGGAGTAACTTCAGGCAAAGGAAATAGAACATGGAAAGGTCTTAAAATGAAAAAGAATGGGTCAGACTCAAGGAGAAACTAATAAAAATGGTATGCCTGGTAAACAGTGCTGGAGAGGTAAGCACACAGTTTGGGTTATCTTGAGGGCTGTAGGGAGCTTTAGAAGGATTTTAAATAAGAATATAATATAACCAGATTTGCATTTTAGAAAGATCATTTGGTTACAGTTGGAGAATAGATGAAAAAGGACTAAAGAGGAAGCAAATATACATAGGGGGTCATTGGATGACAATGATTTAACGACCAGTATGATGGAGAAGCTAAAGAGACATGGAGAGAAGATACTAAGGAGATGGAATCAACAGCACTGGATGTCTTGTTGGATGTGGGAATGAAATACAAAGGACATCATGATGATAGCTAGGTTATGGACAAGCACAGAAATAGGCTATTGGGGGCCATTCACAGAGGGAGAGAGTCTTAGAAGAGAGGCAGGTACTAGAAAGGGGTGGAGAGATGGTAATAAGTACAGTTTGAGGCATGTTGAGTTTGAGGTGCCCAGTAGACATTCAAGTGGAGATGCCAAATTTGGGTCTGTTCCCCATGGGCATAATAAGAGCTGGAGATAAAGACTCAGGAGTCATCTGCATATACATGAGAACTGAAGCCATGAGTATGGATGAGATGCTCTCAGGAGGTGGTGTCAGACAGACCTGGGATTGAGAGTACCTGTCCTGCCACTTATTAGCTATGTGATCTTGGGAAAGTTAACTTTGCCACTCTAGTTTCTCATTTCTAAATTAGAGATAATACCTCATAGGGTACAGTGATGGTTAATATATTAATGCATGCAAATTGCTTAATCCAGAATCTGGAATATAGTGAATCTCTGTAAATGTTATTATCAGTGCTATCGATGTTATTATTATTATTATCATTATGCAGAATTTTAAAAAGCATAATTTAGAGCCCCTAGAGTCATAGTCACATATGGGAGAAAGAGAGGAAAAGGAGATTGAGTGTGTCAGAGCAGTTGAGGAGAGACTGTGTTTCAAGAAGGAGGAAGTAGTCAAAATAACCAGTAACCCCATCAAGATAAGAACTGAGTTCTCCCTGAATTTAGGCACAAGAAGGTCTCTGCTGCCCTTGCAAGGAGACATTTTAGTGAGGTAGTGGACACAGATGTTAAGCTGCTAAAACTGAAGAATGACCAGAGACAGTGAGTGGAAATGAGTCCTTTATGAAACTCAGCAGAGAATGGGAGGAGAGAAGAGGGAAGAACTGGACGGGCTATGTACTAAGTAAAAATTTTTAAAGTTGAAGGAGACTTGAGCATCTCTAACTGCTGATAGGAGGGAACCAGCAGACAAGTCAGGAAAGAGAAATGAGGTAGTGAGGGGATAAGATCCAAAACAGAAGGAAAAGATTGGCCTTAGCCAGAATGAGGAGTGATGTTCTCCCTGTTGTGACAGGAGGAGGGAAGATAGAAGGGTGTAGATTGCAGGTAAGTTGGAGGTTTGGGGGCATGAAGTTGAAGGAACTGTGTTTTCTTCGTGAGGTAGGCAATGTGGTCATTGTCTTACTGGAAGGGGAGATGGGGAATAGCAGTCAGGAAAGACAAACAGTATTTGAAATATCAGACTAGAAGAAACTGCTGCCTAGGGAAACCATATGATTCCTAAGTGGCATTGATGTTCCTCGTCACCCCTCAACAGTACAGGTTCAGAGAAACCTGAGTTATACTCATCTAGACTGACCTATGCTGGGTATTTAGGATAAGGACAAGGGAAAAATGGTGGACCACAGGATCTGATCTGGATATGGAAAGAAGTGTTCAGCCACGGACAAAGAGAAAGCAGCCTGGGGAGTCCAAATGGAGTTCAGAGAAGGGGAGAAGCATTGAAAATGTCAATAAAAAAAGGTTGTGATCAGAAAGTAGGAGGAGACCCAAGATAAAGTAGATCATGAACCAACGTCTTTGATGAATGCAGGAGAGTGCCTGCTACTCAGTGGTCATAGAAATGGGGAGAGAGGGCAGTATGGCTGGATCTGGTGGGGGGCAGGGGGTACAAAAATGATGAAGGAACAAAGACTAGAAGCTCATGGACAGCATAGATACCACCCTGAGGTACGTGGAGTAAGATGAACTAACCAGTCTCCCTCGAGAATGCTGCAGGGCAGTGGGGTCCTAGGGGAGCTCAGTGTGAGTTAAGAAGGGAACTGGAGAGGTGGGGGGTCGGAGGGGGAAGAGTTCTAGCAAGCATGGTGGGAGGGAGAGAGCCAGGGGGCAGGCTGTTACCTCTCTGTGGTTATGTCCACTCTCATAAGAGTATAAATTCTTCCTGAAGAAGAATGAGAAGATGGAATTCCCCTTTGGGTCTCTGGAAACTACCAACTTCCATCGATTCACCCCAGAGTCTCTGGTGGAGATTGAAAAACGAATTGCTGCTAAGCAGGAGGCAAAGAAAGCCAAAGAGAAGTCCAAGAAACAGAAGGACCAGGAAGAGAAGCCTCGGCCCCAGCTTGACTTGAAAGCGTGCAACCAGCTGCCCAAGTTCTATGGCGAGCTCCCAGCAGAGCTGGTTGGGGAGCCACTGGAGGATCTGGACCCCTTCTACAGCACACACCGGGTAAGGGCTACTGGCTGGAATGGCCATTCTCAGCTCTGGGAGAGGAAACCTCTGTCCCACCCAGCCCAGGATTCCTCCTGCACCCTGGGTGATGTGGCTGTCAGCTGGACTCAATTAGTGAAAAATATATCTAATTCACCTCCTCAATACTCTCTTTGAACCTCTATGGTATTCATGATGGAGGTTAATTAAATCCAAATCCTCAAAAGCAGTGACAACTGCTGTGGAGTTTTCAGAGGAAGTTGGCTATTCCCTTGGATGAGTTCTGGCCTCAGATCTCCAGAGGTGTTGGCTTTCTATGCAAGTGGGGAGCAGAGATCTTGAGGCTGGGGGGAGGGTAGAATAGGGAAGGGGAACCAAAATCAGGATGATTTAAACCAGTGGTCCTCAAAGTATGATCTCAAAACCCCTGGGGTTCCCAAAACCCTTTTATTGGTTTAGTGGTTTAGTGTCATTTGTCTTTTTTACTCACATTCTTTTGTGAACATACAATAGTTAACATAGAGGCTATTGATGGAGGATCACATCTGTCTAACAGCTACTGGAATGTATGCTTGTATACTCCTGTGTTTTAAAAGGTCCTATCTTTTTTTATTTCTAATATTATATATATATATATATACACACACACACATATGTACAAACATATATATACACTCATATATACACACACACATGGTATAAGCAAAAAGGTATAAACATTAGCAAGAGATCATTAAGGTCCTCAGTAATTTTCAAGAGTACAAAAGGGTCCTAAAATAAAAGTTTGAGAACCACCAGTTTAAACAGTTTCATGACAATTATCCTGTTTGTATTTTATCTTGGATGTTCTATAAAGCTGAAAAAGTGGTGCGTGCATGTTTGGGGGTTGAGAGGGGCAGGAATCAGCCATCTCAAATATGGTTTGTAGAGAAAATAAAAAAGGTACTGAAATGACTTTCTCTCTCCTCTCACCTGCCAAGAGCGGTTATCCCCCAAAATGCTCAGAGGAGGGAACCAGTAGAGGGTTAAAAGGGGAGACCTAGGAGGTGGAGAACAGAAGGACCATCACAGACCAGGGATGATCCACTAATCAGAAGAGGAATTAAATGCACCCAGAACTTCACCCCCCTGCTGCCAGAATCCTCTCCCTGGGCATGATGCATCTCACCAACCCTGGGTCAGCTGCCTGTTCACTGGGCAATCTCAGAGGCCCATCTTGATGCACAGTCAGCCGCGGGGCCTGGGGTCTTGCTAGAAGGGTGAGGATATGGCTTTTAGCCCCTGATCCTCCCTTACTCTCTGCCCCTCCATTTGCCTCTCATTGACCCGTGGTTCCTAGAGCCCTACTTGCTCCTGAGCCTGAGATGATCTCACTTATGCTCAAACCCATGGCTGGAGGAGGATGCATGTTTCTCACTGGAGATCCACCCTCTGTTGTGGTTTTTTTTTTTACATCTTTATTGGATTATAATTGCTTTACAATGTTGTGTTAGTTTCTGCTGTACAACAAAGTGAATCAGCTTTATGTTGTGTTTTGCTTTAGACATTTATGGTGCTGGACAAAGCGAGGACGATTTCCCGGTTTAGTGCCACTCGGGCCCTGTGGTTATTCAGTCCTTTCAACCTGATCAGAAGAACAGCCATCAAAGTGTCCGTCCACTCATATCCTTTGCACAGTTGCTCCTTCCACATGTTAGAATCAAGCGGTGCCCACTGTGTCCCGTACCTTCTTTGGGGGTTAACAATAGAGCCTTCCTCTAACTGAATCCTAAAACAACGAGATCATCAAATTGAAAAAAAAAGTTTGTGTTTTTAATGTGTTCAACACCCAAAAGCAGTCCCAAGACAGAGGAGGTGTTCATGCAACCCACACCTGGTCTGGGATTCAACTAGACCAGTCTGGACACATGTGTGGATGCACAAGTTGAAAAGGGGAGATTGCTGATACACCCAGGTATATTCTCATCATATGTGGCCTGTCCTTCCCACAACATAATAACCCCCCTAGGCTTCTTTGGGCAGATACGATAGGTGTGGGTTGATATTCTGTGTCCTAGCCATGCTGGAAAGTGATTGCTTATTTGGCAAAAAAGCAACTCTTGAGAAGGCAAAGAGAACAGACTGCAACGGGCAGAGCGAAGATTGTCTCAATGGGACCCCACTGGTCATGGGGTACTGCCTACAGCACGTTACCCCCAAACTACTGGCAGGTTAAAAATGTCAGTAGTCTGAGGTTCATGCCATTGAGGAACGTAGTAATGGTTAGTAATACAGTGGTCAAATGTCTGTATTAAATTAATTGCTTTATGTAGCTTCAGAAGCTGCCTCGAACTTTTCTCTTCTTTTTTTTTTTTTTTTCAAGAGAAGCCAAACTAGGACAAACAAGGGACTTTGGCTTGGTTTCCAAGGATCTTCCCTAGTGACTGTCCAAATTGGAAGTTCCTAATAACAAATTCAGCCTTGGCTTCTCGGAGGTTGGTTTGCAAGACCAGCCTTGCCTCAGCTGCCTGGCAGATGGTAGCCAGCCTCTTAGCAGGTGTCTAGTAAAAGAGCTCTCGCCTTGCACTCTGGGGTAGATTGTTGGATCGCTGGACAGCACTCAGTGAGCTGGTAGCTCACTACATTACATTTTCCCTTTGCATGTTTTACCTTTATGGCCAACCAGTGGGAATAATATTTTCTTAATTCAATCTCGGCTTTCCTAATGCTGTAGAAGAGTATTTAATAATAATAATAGGGGCTTCCCTGGTGGCGCAGTGGTTGAGAAGTCTGCCTGCCGATGCAGGGGACACGGGTTCGTGCCCCGGTCCGGGAAGATCCCACATGCCGCGGAGCGGCTAGGCCCGTGAGCCATGGCCGCTGAGTCTGCGCGTCCGGAGCCTGTGCTCCACAACGGGAGAGGCCACAACAGTGACCACAAAATAATAATAATAATAATAATAATAATAGGCTCCTATTTGCTAAATACCTCCTAAGCATCAACACTGTCATAGGTACAGAAACCCTTGAAGAAGGGATTAGCACCTCCATCTTACGTATGATGAAACTGTTACTCAGAGGCATTAAGTTAATTGCCCGAGGTCACACAGCTAGTTAAAAGGTCCAGCCTGTGTCTTGCTTAGGGCAGTATCAGCAATAAGGAAGTAGGCAGTTAATGGAAATGAATTAGGGTAATTTTTTCTCTAAGTATGTCATCTCTACATAGGTTTTTTTTTTTAAATATACAATTACATAAAAATTACAAATAAAGAAAAACAGCAAATATACAAACTCCTTTTCATCCATCCTGGTTGAATTACATCTAGTTAAGTAAGAAACAACTAATTAGTAATAAAATCCCTTTAAAGAACCAAGTAACCAGTAAATATTCTTTTTATCTTGAGATTTGATGAATAAATAATTGCTGGGTGGAGTCACAGCTGGACAGAAAAGCTGTTAAGGGTCTCCTTCTCTCAAAAGTCAGCATTTATATATTTAAATCTCATGAACTTGGTAGCTCCAGCCCCCCACATATTATTCAAGGTATGGAATTCTCAATCTCCTATTATTAATATTTCACCAAAATTATAATTCTAATCAAATTTGCTCTGAATGTTCTCACAAGTAATATTATCAGAATATATCATAATTCTTTAAAGGTTGTGGAGTTGGAGATATGATTTTAATTTAACCCTTGGGTTAACGTTTCCCCCCAACCTGAACACATTTCTTAATTTAATTGCAAGTCAACAGGAAAATGTGGTTTAATTAGTAGAATTTCCCTTTTCAAAATAGATGGGCTCCTAAGTAACTGTAAAACAGGGCACATTAAAGGCGTTTACAGAAAACTATCTAAATAGATTTAGATACTTCTGCTCAAATTGAAATTATGAAAGATGGGTGGTTCACTCTGTAGGTCAAGCTTATATCTTCAGGTGTTTTCTTTAGGAAGTAATTGTTAGGAATTCAGAAAAATGTCCAATGGGGGAAATCTATCTTTGGACTTCGCCACCAACATTTCTGCCCCATCTATTTACCCGCTTCCACTCACCTTACTTTTCAGTGTCTCTATCCCCTTCTTGTAATCCATTTGCCCCCAACCTCTACTTTAAGATTCTCCCCTCTTGCTATTCAGAGTTCTCCTCAACAGCCTAATCCTGTTTGGAATCTTCTCCTTGAGCCGGCATTTTACTCCCCTGTGCCTGCCTCCATTCCTAACCAGATATCCATTTCCTCAGTGTGCCTGATCTCAGCTAAATTGGAAAAACAATCTGACGAACCTGATTGCCATGAAAGCGTGTAGCCCTCCCCTTATCTCTAACTTCCTAGGAGTATAGTAGTCCCCCCTTATCCATGGGAGATACTTTCCAAGACCCCCAGTGGATGCCTGAAACCACAGACATTACCGAACCCTATATGTTTTTCCCTATACATACCTACCTATGAAAAAATTTGATTTATAAATTAAGTAAGAGATTAAATTAGGTATGAGATTAACAACAACAATAATAAAATAGAACAATTATAACAAAATACTGTAATGAAAGTTAGGTGAATGTGGTCTCTCTCTTTTTTTTTTTTTTTTTTTTTTTTGCGATACACGGGCCTCTCACTGTTGTGGCCTCTCCCGTTGTGGAGCACAGGCTCCGGACGCGCAGGCTCAGCGGCCATGGCTCACAGGCCTAGCCGCTCTGCAGCATGTGGGATCATCCCGGACCTGGGCATGAACCCGTGTCCCCTGCATTGGCAGGTGGACTCTCAACCACTGCGCCACCAGGGAAGCCCTGGTCTCTCTCTTTATTGTACTGTATTCACTCTTCTTCTTGTGATGATGTGACATGATAAAATGCCCACGTGATGAGATGAAGTGAGGCGAATGATGTAGCCATTGTGACAGGACATCAGGCTGCTATTGACCTCCTGATAAGTCAGAGGGAGGAGCATGTGCTTTGGGTGACCCAGGATCATGGAGCCATGATGATGTCGATGGTTGGGTGTCAGAAGCAAACAATGTTGATGGTTGGGGATCCCTGGTGGGAGGGAGTGGGAAGGCTGAGATATCATCACATTAACTCAGAATGGTGGATAATTTAAAGCTTATTTTCAGACCACCATTGACCACGGGTAACTGAAACTGCAGAAAATGAAACCATGGATAAGGGAGGCACTACTGCATTCTCCTTGTCTTTTAGGAAAAAAGAGACATTTGCAGAATGAAATTTCAGGCCATATTGTATAGTGAAATACAGGTGTCAGGGCAGAAGGACAGTTCGGAAAAGGGATTCTGTTTCCTTTCATCTTGCTCAGGGTTCTATTTTCAGACAATCTGAGTCCACATCTCAGCACCATGGTTGACAAGCTATATGACCTTGGAAAAATATTTAAGCTTTGTCAGCCTGTTTGCTTAGCTCCAAAGTGTAGGTAATAATATCCACCTGCAGGTTAGTTTATTAGAAATAATGTGGACAAAGTATTCAGCCGAGGGTAGGCACTCAGTGTCAGCTGTTATTATGTGACAAGAACATAAAGTTGATCCTAGCTAAAGAGTTATGGATTTAATCAGTTCGGCATCAAGGTGATCAGAGGTGACCTCAGGAAAACGTGGTGACTCTTAGCTTTTCCTTAACACAGGCCTCTCAGGTGGTTCAGTTTATTTATAACCATCACTATTTTGGTCAATTGTGTGGGCATGACCCAAACCGAACTTCCAGAGAGAATGGAGTGAGTAGATTTGCTGTCATTCTTGTGCCTTTCCTTTCTGTCCTCTCTTTCTGTTCCTTCACTGGGTGACATTTTTCTCTTATTCATCCTGCTGGGTCTCATTTGGGTAATGTGGAATCCTATTGCCTATCTGACTTTGCAATGCTTAGATATCTTCTCTGTGGACTTTGTTTTGTAAACACACATATGATATTCAGCTTCAAAGAGCTATAGATGAGTGGTTCTCAACCTTGGCTGCCCATCGGAATCCCCTGGGGAGATTTAAAAAATATTGATGCCTGGGTCCCAGCCCCAGAGGGTCTGATTTCATTGGTCTGGGGTGGCTAGGGCAGATGAACCCCCTGCCTCCCCACTCCACTCACCTGTTAGGTGCACACCTGAATGCAGTTGAGGGAAGTCCTACTCAGAAAGAGAAAGAGATGCAGAACTAAGAACAAATGGTCCTGCAACATATTCAGAAAATAACCCATGAATGAAGCTGTTGGCTTGTATACCTCAAAGTGACCATAAAATTCCTGAGATTATTCTATCTCCCTGGGTTAATGATAGAATCTCTGTAGTTTCAGACTGTGAAGCCTTTCCAAAAACATTCTTCACCAACCCTTCTGGGACGGTTGCCCCCTGCCCAGCTCAAGCAGGGCATATTTTTGGTATAATAACAGGAGCTTTCTCTTTTTCCAACTTTGTAATTTTTGTCTTTAGCTGACTATAACTTAATACATGCCACAATAGAAAATATATTCCATTTCTATTAATAAATTAAAGAAGAAAAATCAAGTGGTCATATTAATTGATGCTGAAAAGTCATTTGATAAAGTTTGTTATCTGTTTATGATTAAAAACTCTTAGAAAAGTAGAAGTAGAAGGAAATTGCTGTACTCTGATAAAGGGTAACCACTTTAAAGAAAGGAGTAAACATCATACTTAATTGTGAAACACAGCAAGCTTTCTCTTTGAGATCAGAAGGAAAAAAAGCAAAGATCTCTGTTACATCAGTTGTATTCAGCTTTGTAAAGGAGATCCTAGCCAGTGTAGTAAAGCAAGGAAAAGAAATAAAGGGTATAAGAATAAGAAAAGAAATATGTATAAAATAGATAACTAATAAGAACCTGCTGTATAAAAAAATAAAATTCAAAGAAAAAAATAAGAAAAGAAGTAGCAAAGATGTCATGATTTATAGATAATATAATTATGTACATAAAATAGCCAATGTAATCTAGAGGTAAACTATTAGAATTAATAAGAGAGTATAGAAAAGTAGCTAGGTACAAATTAATATACATAAATCAATCGTATATATATACTAGCAACAAACAGAAAATAAAATAGTTTTTAAGGATACCATTTACACTGGCAGTTAAAAATATCAAGTTTCTAGAAATAAGACTATCAAAGTATGAGTAAAATCCCTAAAAAGAAAATTATAAAAATATTAAGTAATATTACAGAAAACCCAATAAATGGAGAGATATATTGTATTCTTAGATTCAAAGTCACAATATTGTAAGGCTCCCCAAAATGACTAATAAATTTAACGTGATTCCAATCAAAATCCCACAGGCTTTTTTTTTTTTTTTTTTTTTTTTTGTGCTACGCGGGCCTCTCACTGCTGTGGCCTCTCCCGTTTGGGAGCACAGGCTCTGGACGTGCAGGCTCAGCGGCCGTGGCTCACGGGCCCAGCCACTCCGCGGCATGTGGGATCTTCCCAGACTGGGGCAAGAACCCGTGTCCCCTGCATCGGCAGGCGGACTCTCAACCACTGCGCCACCAGGGAAGCCCCCAACAGGCTTTTTTTTTTATAACTTGACAAACTGACTCTAAGATTTATATGAAAATGCAAAGAGCCAATTATAGCCAAGACACTTTTGAGATAGAAAAACAAGGTAGGAGACAATGATGTGCTCTACTGGATATCAAGATTTACTATAAGCTCTAATGATTGAAACAGTATGCCATTGGCATAAGATTAGTCAGACCAGTGGAACAGAATAGTTGGCCCATAAACAGGCCAATGCACATACAGACCTTGAATTGGTGACAAAAGTGTCACTGCAAAACAGCAGGGAAAGGGCAGTCTTCAGTAAATGATGCTGAAGAATTAGGAATCCCAACAGAAAAATTACATTGAACATCCAACTTTACACCAAACACAAAAATCAGTTCTAGGTGGATTAAGATCTAAATTTCTTTGTGAAAAACAAAGACATCAAACTTTTTGAAGGTTAAAAAGAAAACAAAAACAACAAAAACCACAGAGAAGTCTCATGACCTCAGGTTAGGGAAAGATTTATTACATATGATATAAGAAGCACTAACCACAGAGGAAAACACTGATACATTTTAGGATGTTAAAATTAAGAATTTCTGTTCATCAGAAGACAACTTTATGAGAGTGAAAAAGTAAGCCTACTGAGTAGAAGATATTTGCAACACATATACCTCAAAAGTGTTTACATCCGGAATAATGAGCCCCTACAAATCGATTAGAAATGTGTCAGAGCAACCAACTGGAAAATGAGCAAAAAATTAAATAGATATTTCATAAAAGTAGAAATCCAAATAGTCAATAAACATATGAAAATATTCTTAACCTTTTTCTTAATCAAGGAGATGTGAATAAAATCACACTGAGAGATTATTATACCCTCATCAGATGAGGAAAATTCTAAATTGTGACAGTACCAAATATTGAGAAAGATATGGAGCAACAGAAACTCATATCTTGCTGGTGGGAATGTAAATTTTTACAACCTCTTTGGAAAGCAGTGAATATTATCAAATAAAGGTGAAAACACACATACACTGTGATCTTTTAATTATACTGTTAGGTACATACACTCAACAGAAATATGTACTTATGGGCACCAGGATACAGCTGCGAAAAGTTCATGAACATTCCCCATAAAAGTTAAAAATTGGAAACAACCAAAATGTCCATACATTTTTGAATATATTAAATATCTGTTATATTCTTAAAGGGGGATAATGTATAGCAATGAATATGAATAAACTATATCTCCACACAACACCAAGAATGAGTCTTAAGAACATAATATTGAACAAAAAAAGACAGACACAAAAGATTACAAAAATATAATTCCATTTATATGAAAATTCAAAAACAAGCAAAACTTAACTATTTTGTTTAGGAATGCATACTCAGGAGGTAAAAATATAAATTAAAAAGGCAAGAAAAAAATATCAAAAATTAGGATAGTAGTAACCTCTAGGGCAGGAGGTTATGGGTGTTCAAATTGTTCCATTTTGTGACATGACTAGTTGTCATACAGCTGCTCTGTACTGAATAGTGTCCCCCCAAATTCATGTGTTGAAGGCTTAATTGCCCCCCATGTGACTGTACAGGAGAAGGGGCCTTTAAGGAAGTGATAAGGGTTAAATAAGGTTGTAAGGGCAGAGCTGTGACCCAGTAGAGCTGATACCTTTATAAGAGAGGAGTGGACACCAGAACTCTCTCTCTACCATGTGAGGACACAGCCTGAAATAGCCATTAGCAAGCCAGGAAAAGGGCTCTCACCAGAACCTGGCCACACTGGCACCAGCCCCTAGAACTGTGAGAAAATAAATATTTGTTGTTTAACTACTGAATCTATGGTATTTTGTTATGGCAGCCTAAGCTGACTAATACACAAGCATTCATTTTACAACTAATTTTTGTTTCATGTGCATTTTCATTATGTATGTTACATATCATAATGAAAAGCTTTAAAACAAAATAAATGTAAAATAAATGACCATTGCATTAAATACAGAATACTGAAAAATATGTCAGAAGACAGTAACTATGTAGATAAATTGCTGTTAGAATTGTAGTTTATTCTCTCTCTCTCTCTCTCTCTCTCTCTCTCTCTCTATATATATATATATATATATATATATACACACACACACACACACATATATACTAAGATGATATAGCATGTAAAATTTCTATCCTTTTTAACTTCTAATGCAAAGCATTTTCTATCAAAAGTAAGAGTTATTTGGGGATTCTGGTTAAATATGGAAGATAGCATGAATATGTTTTACCCCAACCCTCTCAAAATGCCAATGGAATGACAGCATAGGAATAAGAACAGTATAAATATACAAGAACAAAGAGAAGTAAAAAGGAAAGCACAGAGGACAAAAGATGTCAAAACAATCTCAGAAGACCGAAAGTGGGTGGAGGACAGTAAATGACTCAGCAGACGAGGGCTTGTTAAATGACAGTGCCTGCAGAGGGGGATAAAAAAGGGGATCAAGGCATTTTACCCCCTAAAACTCCAGAGGCCCTGAAAACGTTGACATGGTACAAATAGCAAAAACTGGGACTAGAAAGAGGGAAGAACATGGGAGCAGAGGATGTTCACTTATTGTCGCTTCTATAGTAGCAAGAAATTAAAGAGCATTCTTTAAAGTTGATACATCAAGGAATGAAAAATAATTACATTTAACAGTACAAAGGTAAGCAGGAAAAAGATATTATTAATACAATCAGGTGATGGATGAAACAGAGGGAAAAGGAAAGAGAATTAATGGAAATAAGAGATATTATTTAAAGAGATAGCATAGTAAAGGCAATGTATTACATAGTTTTGATTATAATTATAAATGTATATTTTAAGGCAACTACCAGAACTAAAATAAAAACTCTTCTAAATTCAGAATCATACAGAAAAAAATAAAGCAAATAAAAAATATCAGACAATGAAATATTTTAAAAACTATTAAAAACATAACACAAGGACTTCCCTGGTGGCGCAGTGGTTAAGAATCCGCCTGCCAATGCAGGAGACACAGGTTCGAACCCTCATCTGGGAAGATCCCACATGCCATGGAGCAACTATAAGCTAGTGCGCCACAGCTACTGAGCCTGCACTCTAGAACCCGCGAGCCGCAACTACTGAAGCCTGCTTGCCTAGAGCCCGTGCTCCGCAACAAGAGAAGCCACCGCAATGAGAAGCCCTCGCACCACAACGAAGAGTAGCTCCCGCTCGCCACAGCTAGAGAAAGCCTGCGCACTGCAATGAAGACCCAATGCAGCCAAAAATAAATAAATTAAAAAAAAACATAACACAAAGTAATATAAACAAAGATCAAATAGATCTATCATGTCAATAAATATAAATGGATTTGACTCATCTGTTTAAAAAAAAGTCATGTTATATAACAAAGCAGTATTGAACTCTACATTGACTAAAAAATATACCACTGGGCTTCCCTGGTGGCGCAGTGGTTGAGAGTCCGCCTGCCGATGCAGGGGACACGGGTTCGTGCCCCGGTCCGGGAAGATCCCACATGCCGCGGAGCAGCTGGGCCCGTGAGCCATGGCCGCTGAGCCTGTGCGTCCGGAGCCTGTGCTCCGCAACGGGAGAGGCCACAGCAGTGAGAGGCCTGCGTACCGCAAAACAACAACAACAACAACAACAACAACAAAACAAAAAAACAAAAAATATACCACTCAAAGTGATACAGAAAGGTCAAAATTAAAGAATGGGCAAAGATATAGGCAAAGACAAACAGAGCAGGAGGCATGATCTTAACATCAGAGAAGGTAAAATTTAGGCCAAAAATTATTAAACAGGACAAAAATGACACTTTGTAATGCTAAATAATCCATAAACAGTAATGTATATTTTTGCAACAAATAATGTGGCAACCATGTTTATAAACCAAAACTTATATACAAGACAAGAATAAAATAGACAAAAATAGACAAGAATATTGTAAGGATAGGGAAATGTAATTAATTTCTTTCAGCCCTATGACAGATCAAATGTATAAAAAAGTATGTAAAGATACAGATAACTGGAGTAACATAGTAAGATAGATCTGATTAATATCTTTCAAACTATATTCCCTGAAAAGTAACTGTACAAATTGACCAATATTAAACAACAAAACCTTAACAAGATCCAAAAAGTAAAATAATAAAGAAAATATTCTCTGATCACACTACAATAAAACGAGAAAATAATAACAAAATTAGAAAAAAAAAGAGACCTTTCCACTTGATAATTTTTAAAACCTCTTTTAGAGAACTCTTAGATGGGAAAAAAAAACAAGCAAAAATTATAGAATTTCTAGGGAAGAAAAAAATTTTAAAAACACTATGTATGTATGTATCCATTTCATATATATTTTACTGCTATCTAATATTCCATAATATATTCTTCTGTATTTCCTTCTAAAAGTCATATTTCTTTCTACATTTAGATAATTCATCCTCCCAGACTTTTGTGTGTATGTGTATGATATGTGATAGGCTTTTCATATTTTTCCATAAAGATTATTCCAACACCAATTTTAATAGATTATCATTTCTCTAGTGATTCCTTCTACTACCTCTGTCATGCACCAGATTCCCATGCATACTCAAGTCTGTTTTCCTAGTAAGCTATTTGTCACTCCTTGAGTCAACACCATACAATCTAAAAGCTTTATAATAAGATTTGACCTGGTTGATCATAGCACCCCTCCTTATTTTGGTTCTTCCATATCAATTTAAGGGTCAGATTTTCAAGTTCTTGTCTTACAACTCTGTTGAAACTTTGATTGTAAATGCATTGAATTTATTTATTATCACAGGAAGAACTGCCACGTTGACATATATAATTGTATCTCCCAATATATGTATGCCTTCTTTTATATTCCTCCATAACATTTGACATCTTCTATAAAGTTCTTACATATCCTATCTGTAGGTACATTATCATTTTGCTTGCCCTTTTGAATATTTATTTTTATTGCTAAAATAAATTAATGTTATTAAATTTCTGTACATTGGTTTTGCATTCAGCAACCTTGCAGAACTCTTTAACAATTCCTATTTAAACAAGTATATCATCTGCAAATAATGATGAACTTGTTTCTTCCTTTATGATTCTTATACCACTTGTTTATTTTTCCTGTCTTATTGAACTGGCCAGGACTTTCATCACAATGCTGAATTGAAGCTATAATAGTGAGCATATTTCTTTTGTTCTTGATTCTAAATAATATGCATCTAATATTTCACTATTATCATGATAACTATGGGATTCTCATAATTACTCCTTATCAAGTTATGGGAATTTCTTTTCACTTCTGGTTTAAGAGTTTCATTTTGAATGAGTGTTGGTTTCTATCAATATTTCTATATTTATTATCAAATAGTCTTTTATCTGTTAATATAGTAGGTTATATTAATAAATTTGCTAATCTCTTTTAATGGTTCTAGCTTAATCAATGCTAGATTCAGTTTGCCAGCACTTCATTTGACCTGTCTTGGTGAATGAGGCTGACTTATAATCTTCTCTCATAAGCTGTCCCTTTGGGTTGCTTTTCCATCTCTCTGACTCACTGTCTCTTTTCTCTCTTGTCCCTGAGAACTCCAAATTCTCACTCTGTTCTGCAGAGCAATTCAGCTCTCTATCCCCTGCAGTGTTTCTCAATAAGTAATAGAAGGATCTCTACTGGTCACTAGAAGTCTCTCAGTAGCCTCCAAAATATTTGACAGATTCAGAAGAAAAAGGAACGCAATCATTTTATGCACAGATAATTTAAAAATCTGAAATGTAAGATTATTTGTAATTTACATAGAATTTCTGACTTTTCGTGTCCTTTAGAGTAGTGTATGAATTTCAAGGACTGACAGTTCATACTGGTTAACGTGGAATTAATCATGGGTACTTTATCTTAACTAATGTATTTTATTGTCCTATGACATTACATTTACATTTGTTAAACTTGCATTTCTCATCTTTACCACTACATAATATTACAATTCAGAAAATGAACCATCATTTCAAAGTGGTTTGCAGAAATATAACAATAGTGATGAAAATAGAAAAATAAATCCTATAAGTAATGAATGGACTCTGTCACAGACATAAAGCTTGAATCTGTATGTCATGAGACAAGTGGACAATGGATGTGGATAATATCACAAAAACAGATAAAAATAAAAAAACAGGGAGCATGACAATCAATAATCATAATTAAATTTTATTGGATCAATGAGCCTTTTGTTCTAGTACCTAAGTTATTATCTCAACATTTTATCAAGTAATAATAGAAAGCTACCAAAACTTCCATATTATTTTCTAATAAAGTTTATCAACCTCACTTTTAAACCAACTGACTGTCTCTAGTACAAATATAAAATAGGATTTCCAGTACAAAATTGTCAAAATTTGATGTTAAAAGTTGAAAGACATGAAAACTATAGAGTCATCATTTGCCCTCATAGCAAAAACAAGCACAATTATACCCTTGCCAGTAAGATATGAAACCAGCTTCAAAATCAATGACAAATATTGTAGTTGGAAAAAAAGTGAAAAATAGTCGATAGAATTCCTTCATCAGAAATATTGGATTTCTTATAATGTGACTGGCATTTAAAAATCAATGACTGTTATGTATGTAAACAAGCAGACATTGTACTTTATAGTTGAATAAAATTGTGAATAAATCAGTTGTCAGTATAGTTTCACCATATATGTGAGAGAGAAGTGGTCAATGACTTTTTGTCCTATTTATCATGAAGCTGATTTTAAAAGATGAGATTTCTGGCTTAATTAAAGATTAGTTTGTAAACTATGAAACACAGTTAAAAAGGGATGTTAGCTTCTACACCAATGTTCATAGCAGTATTATTCACTGTCGTCAAAAGGTTGTTTCCAAATGTCCCATCAACAGATAAATGGATAAATGTCCATCAACAGATAAATGGATAAACAAAATGTGGTATGTGCATACAACAGAATATTCAGCTTCAAAAATGAATGAGATTCTGATATATGCCACAACATGGATGAACCTTTAAAATATTATGCTAAGTAAAATTAGTCAGACACAAAAAGGATTAATATTGTATGATTCCACTTATGTGAGGTACCTAGAATAGGCAAATTTATGGAGACAGAAAGTAGAACAGAGGTTGCCAGGGAGCAGGGGAGGGAGGAATGGGGAGTAGTTGTTTAATGAGTACAGAGTTTCTGTTTGGGATGATGAAAAAGTTCTGGAGATGGATAGTGGTTATGGTTGCACAATTTTGTGAATGCACTTATTGCCACTGAATTGTATACTTAAAAGTGGGTGAATTTTATATGTATTTTACCACAATTAAAAAGAAAAGGTAGTTGAATTGATATTGAAGAAGCTCCAGCTAGATGGTCAGCAAGGAAGGGCATCCCTATACCAATGGAAGATGTTGCTTCCAATGTGGTATGTACACTATTTGTGAAAATAGCAAGCGTCCATAGCATACTTCCAGACCCTGATTCGCTGTTGAGGGACATCATGGAAGTTGTGATTACAAACTGATTGTGGCCACTTAGTATATGTTTCTTCAGCCTACACGGCTGAAACAAGTGAGTACAGGATGTTTTTCTACACTGAATTGCTCTAGCTGGCAAGCAAGAAAAGGTTTGCAGTGTTTTCCAGCAAGATATTAAATCTTTTAAAATGACTATTTCTGTGAATACACATGGCATGTCTCAGGAATACATTTAGGATTTTGAATAGTCTGGATCTTTGACTTCAGGGTCTAAATATCAGAGTTTTTAAATGATTAGACATCATGGCTTCTTAAAACTGAACAGTGGTGCAAATGGCTCAGTGGCTGAGAGTTTGACTTTTCCCCAGTACCAATGATTTTCTTCATTCATCAGGAAAAACACTTAAGGTATGTCTTTGCATATTAAAAATCACATCCAAATGCTACAACTGAACATGCAGAAATACCTTGTGAGCCAAATGTCACCAGAGAGAGGATGTGACTCCATCAGCTGCTGTCTCCCAAGCCGAGACCTTTAACCTTCTAGCTTTCAGTGGCACTAAGCTGGGACACTTGTCCTCTGGTGAAACACTGAAAATAGTCTTTGGAGAGAACTCTCTCCATAATTTCTGGATCTGCATTTGACCTGAAAGGCCAAAATATCTGTCAAAGCTTCCCAACAACCTATAATTCTGAGTTAAGATTTTCTAATTTAGAAAACATAAAGAGTGGGGGGAAACCCGACAAGCTATGGCAGCTGACAGCTCAAACAGCTACCCAGGCAGATATAGATTTCTTTGTGAATGATTTCAAACACTATTTCTCCTCTCACAGATAGGAAAGAAACATTACTGCTATGCACTTTTAAATTTGATTTTTACTTTTATTTAAGATATACAGATCCATGGTTTAAAAGGTCACATAGCTCCATAAAGATTATAACAAAAACAGCAATTTCATGTTTCTCATCTCCTCACCCCTAATCCCATATTTCCAGAGGCAACCACTCTCACCATTTGTTTACTGCTTTCTTCTGATACCTCTCTAGCTCTAAAAATATACTCAGACTACTATTTAAAAATTTTTTTCCACATTAGATATTATCTATTAGCTTTCTGTTATGGAAAAAAAAAGGGATTAGGTCCACATACAAACACTCATTTTCTCTCACACTTCTCTTCCCATTATAGTTATATCATAATTTTTGGTTAGATAATCAGACAATATGTACATTGTCTGACTACATATATGATTATATAATAGTATTGCTAAGCAAATACTATTCACAGCTGTATCATGCAGTATACTTTGGTTACATTTCCTTTTTGCACAATGTTTTTGCTTTCTCTGAAGTTAATAAGGATTTCATTTCTTCATTTGCTCAGTTTTCTGTATATTCATCACTAATTTCTGTATTTTTATCACTAAACTCTTCTCCAGATGTTTAGTTATTGCTTAAATTTACTTGAACGTATCAGATTATCCATCAGTTTCCATTTTTCTTGGGAATATCCTTGGAGTCCCTCAACTCCTGCCTCAATCTGGTCTAGATGTTCCCTAGGCCTGATGTACAGCTCTTTTCCAGAGATTTTTCCTTCTCCGTCCTCTTTTGGATTCCATTTGTCACTCCCCTGCATCCCATATATTCCTCGTTATTTGTTTACTTCCTTGTTTTGGTGGAGCATATCCTCTGGTAACTTTCTTAGATGGGTAGGTGGGAAATAAATTTTCTGAGACTTGGCATATCTTTATACTAGCCTCATCTAAACAGTTTAGCTGGGGAAGCAGCTATAAATTAGAAATTATTTTCCTCAAAATTTTGAAGACATTGTTCCACTGTCTTATAACCTCCAATTTTGCTATTAAGAAATCTGATGGTATTTTGATTCTCAATCTTTTGTATGTGACCTGTGATTTTCACTCCTTCAGAAAAAGTTAGGCTCTTCTCTTTGTGTACAGTATTCTCAAATTTTGTGATGTTGTGCCTTGATATGAACCTTTTTCATTCATTTTCCTGCACACTCGTGGGTATTTTAGCTGAATATTTAGAGCCTTCAGTTTAGGGAAATTTTCTTATATTATTTTTTTTGGTACCCACGCCCCCTGCATTGAGAGAGTAGAGTCTTAACCACTGGACTGCCAGGGAAATCCCTAGATCACCTGTTAATCAGACATTGTACCTATTAGTCTAATTCTCTAATTTTCATATTTTTAATCACCTCTTATTTATTTCTTTTTGTTCCACTTTCTGTGAGATTTCCTCAACTTTATTTCTAGCCCTTCTATTAATGTTTTACTTTTGCTATCATATTTTTGTTTTCAAAAGTTCTCTTTTGTTCTTTGAATATTCTTGTTATAGCCTTCTATATGTATCCAGTATCTTCTCATCTCTTAACTCTCTAAAAATATTAATGATAAGGGTTTTTTCCTGACTCTTCTTCTATCTGCATTGTCTTTTTTTCTTTTTCTTTCTTTCCTGTTTAGTTCTTTTAGTCTTTGGTGTTAGAAGTAGCCTTCAGATTCCTGATGCTCATTGGCTGGCTGTCCATATTAAAAGTGCAGCAACTTCTTGAGCTGTTAACCTGACTGACAGGCTTCTAGGAACTTACTGAGGGGAAGAAGTGGGTGGGTGGGAAGGTTGTCTGCCTTTTAGTACATATGTAAATTTTTCCTTTATACCCCTGTTTCAGGATGCAACTCTCTCCCTCTTGTTCAATCCAGTCTATTTCCAGATCAGAGGAGGCAGTTCCTCCCTGAA
Organism: Mesoplodon mirus; assembly: GCF_964341445.2. NCBI lineage: Eukaryota > Metazoa > Chordata > Mammalia > Artiodactyla > Ziphiidae > Mesoplodon > Mesoplodon mirus. The sequence continues at coordinate 43,218,765 of NC_138988.1, read as the reverse complement.
TGGTTGGTGTGGAGGGGGATTTAGAAAGCCCAACTGCTTCTTGTAAAGATTTTCAAACTGCCCTTTCAGCCCCTCTTGCCACTGTCTCCCCAGGCCCCACTTTCAGAGGTATTTAGCATCCCTAAGTCCTAAGGAGCTCTGCCATGTGGGTTGGCTTGCTTCTGGGAACTCCCTACTTCCAGCTAAGGTTTCAGCTTTCTAGGGTCTTCTCTGTCAGTTACCACTCATCCGTCTTCACTCTAATTTCCAGAGTGCTGTTATGTTCTCCATTATCATTGCCCTAGTGAATTTATGCTTTTAAAAAAATTCTTTTTACTATCATTTAAGAAGGATTTCCAAAAGGTTAGAGGTAAATACATGTCTTCAATCTGCCATATTTAATCAAAAGTCTTTTCATTTTTCATACCAGGGTTTACATTTAGAATTTTATAAGTTTTTAAAATGTAATGTATCCAAAATTAGGTGTGATTTATGCATGCATCTGAATCCCTTTGGTCAGTGGTTCTAAAAGGGTAGTTCCTCAGGCCATCAACATTAGGCTCTGCTGGGAACTTGTGAGAAATGCAAATCCTTGGGCCCTACCCCAGACTTAACGAGTCAGAAACTCTGGACGTGCAGCCCAGAAATCAGATGCTTGAACAGCTCTCCAGGGGGTCAGATGCGTGCTAGAGTCTGAGAGCCACTGCTGTTGGTGATGGAGGGATTCTGAACACTTGAGAAACACTACCCTACTCTCAACCTAAGCTTCAGATCCATCTCTTCAAATCCAAACCCACAGAGTGCCCAGCAGAGTGGCTGTTTTGAGATGACTTCCTCTAATAGGATCCATCCTCCTGAGAAAATGTGTGTGAGCTCAGATGCTCTTTTCTTCCATGACACCTAGTTGTTTACTGCCTTAGACAGTAAACAGACCGGGATCCCTGAGGCCAGAAATGCTGGCAGACCAGGCACGGTATGAGAAGAAAAGAGTCAGAAGTAGAGAAGTTTGGAGAGGAGGGATGTAGTTGGGCCTCCTCCCTCTTCCATATTTTCAGCCATCAACAAGTTGAGAGAGGAGTTGCCAGCTTCCCTCAGGGCAGAAATCCTCAGGGAGCCTCATGGAACAGTAGGAACTTTGTTCTGAACCTCATGGTGCCAGAGGTTCTCACCTGCCATCGCCCTCTGCCTACCTTCAGAGCAGCAGAGGCTGCCGATCATCCCACCGCCCCCCCCCACCCCGTACGTGTGACTCCTCTGAGTTCCTCCGTCTGCGTCTCATCTCCCTACCTTCCCTTCTTCCCCTTCCCCACCTTGGCGATGATCTTTGCACGTTCTCCTTTGGAACAATCACAGCCGCTGTCCCTCTGAGCTCTCTCCAAGGCACAGTTAATACTCCCTTTCCACCTTCCCTCCCAGGTATGTCTTCACTGTCATTTATACCTTTGAAGCCTTGATAAAGATACTGGCAAGAGGATTTTGTCTAAATGAGTTCACTTACCTGCGAGATCCTTGGAACTGGCTGGATTTTAGTGTCATCACCCTGGCGTGAGTATTTCTCCACACTGACTGGTATGTGCATCTGTGTAGGGCTTGTAGGTGTATCCAGGCTGCCACTCTGGGGATGTTTCCTTATCTCTGTCCAGCTTCCTCATTAGGGACTGTGTGGCCTAGGGTTTCTTTGCCAATGACTGTTGCTTTGGGAGTCATTTTCTAGGGTTAGTCCCATACACTCAGGGAGAAGTTGGAGACCTCAGATCTGAGCTGATAACTGGCCTGTCAAAGTGGATCAGACAAGGCTCAGCCTTGTACCTACCAGATATGAAGGTCTTTACCTGAGAACCAGTGCCTGAGAAGACAGGTTGGCCACACCCACATGCTTCAATATCCATCCACACATGTAGCACACGGAGCCTTCTAGATCACAATGCATCTTCTCAAAGGGGCCATTCTGGAAAATATTGCTTTAATTAAATCAGTGTTCATGTCAGTCTATAAGTGGAAGTGCTAGTAGATTCTCAGTGTCTGTTCTGGGTCCTTCCTAGGCTGGTGTTACCCAAAATTGTCCTGATTTATGCTGCATGAATTCCCAAGTACCTATTCTTGCAGAGATGCTGACTGACTTCTGGTCCTACAGGTATGTTGGTGAAGCCATAGATCTCCGAGGGATCTCAGGCCTGCGGACGTTCAGAGTCCTTAGAGCTTTAAAAACAGTGTCTGTGATCCCAGGTGAGCCGCTTTAACCAGCACATTTACTCATAGAGCTTATGTTGGTTTCCACAGCCTAATGTACCACTTTGATTTTCAGAAGAGCCCTATAAATTTCTGGGACACGGACTACTGTCCCCATTTAAGAGACAAAGAGACTGAGGCCCAGAGAGTAGAAAACACAATCCCAAATCCTCATCACTAGAGGCATTTGTGACCTGGAAACCTCATGTCCTGATTCTCAGCCAACACTCTGTCCACAGTACCCCATGGTGTCTGTAAAGGACAAGAAGGTCAAGTCTTCATTTTATGTTCTCATTGTGGGGTTCAGGCAAGCCTCCAGTCATATTCTCATTTATACTTTAAACCAAAATGTAAACTTGGAAACAGTGAAGAAGGAAAAAGGCAGTCCTAGGCTCTGGTGAGTATCTTCCCCATTTCCATGGATCTGAAAATTTGGGCCTCAGCCCTGTCTTTGGACCCACAGAAGAGAAAATAATTAGACAATTCTTGATTACAGGCAATTCAGAAACAAAAATAATGTATCAGGGCTCATCTTACCAGGCCTCCAATAAGTAGCCCAGTGATACTCCTCATCTCCCACGGGGTTGATGGAGGGGATAGTGAGGCCAGAGACCAGGTAACAGCCCTGAGATGGGACTCAATGCTTCTGCCTTGTGGCCTGATGGGTTATCTCCCCTCCCTCACCCCTGAGAACCCATGCTGTCATCTGGGAAATAGAAATACGCTAGAGTGGAAGTCCCTTTCCACGGTTCTGTGACTGGTTCTGCAGGGAACGACTGAAAAGTCTTTGCCAACTTCCACTGGACAAGCTTCTTCATGAAGAAAATCACTGCAATAAGTAGTCAGTTCTGCTGCTTGGTACCTCTCTCACCTACTCCCAGCCAGGAAGACCCTGAGTCTTGTCTACAAGACCTGGCCTGTCCTGACCCTCCTCTCCCTGCCTCATCTCTCTCCTGTACCCACCTCACACCACATTCCAGAATCCGCCTGTGGTTCCACAGATACTCAAAGCTTTTGCTCATTGCCCAGCCCTGGGCCATGCTGCTCCTCTGTCAGGAAATCCCTCCTCCTTTCTTCACTCAACTCATATGCATCCTCAGGGCTCTGCCACGCTCTGACCTCCTCAAGGAGACTCCCTGGTCCTTCCCATCTTCCCCAGCCTCCACCTCATCTTACCCCGACTCCCAGGCTTCTGTGAGGGGCTGTTCCTCTGTGTGTCCACCTGCTCAATAATGCTATGGAGTTTCTCCTCACTCATCAGACAGCCCCACCACAGGCCAGTGCCTTAACCATTGCTCGGCTCCCAGAGGGGACCACATGGGGCAGGGTGTGCTCAATGGGTTATTTGTTGACCAAAATGACAACGCAAAGCTAGATCGCAGTCTGCTTCCCTGGTTAGAACTCTTTCTGCTACTTGGGAAGCTGCTTTCCCGAAGAAGGTGTTTTCCTTTGCCAGAGCAACAAATCATCTTTCCTTAAACAAGCAGGGGCCCCATCTTTGCTGCCAGCTGTGCTCCTTCTCAGATTCTCTGTTTCTTCCTCAGTGACTCTCAGTGTCTCTCATGGCTTCACACTGTTATGTTCATCTCTGTGTCTTTGCATCTCTGTCTCATTCTATCTCCCTTACATGTCTCTCTCCCCCTCCCTCCCTCCTTTCTTCCTCCTCCTCCTCCTCCTTTTCTCTTTCTCTTTCACTCACTCACACACACACACTCACACACACTGAGGTACGTGTGTCCCCAGCCTCGAGCTGCCTCCCAGGACTGAGATAAGGACAGAAAAACAGATACCAAATGACTGGAATGAAGTTAGTAGCCTCACGCCTAGTGTAGTGCCTGGAACATAGCAGGTACTCATCAATTATTTTTTAAATTGAATTGCTACTCTCCAGAATTTATTAGCTTTAAAATGAAATGCATTGCCTGGATCTCAGTTGCTTCATCTTTACAATGGGACAATAATCTCTGCCTGCCTCTCAGGCTTCTTGCAAGGTTCAGATGAGAAACTGGGCTTGGAACTGCCCTAGAGTTTGTAAAATACCTCACACCTGTGTGTAGTGAGACAGTAGGATGGCTAAGATGCAAGCGTTTCAGGCACACGTGTGTGTCCTGCGTGTGGCACCTCATCCACGTGAGAGTATCAGTGTCATCTTCCCACAGGGCTGAAGGTCATCGTGGGAGCCCTGATCCACTCGGTGAGGAAGCTGGCTGACGTGACCATCCTCACCATCTTCTGCCTGAGTGTCTTTGCCCTGGTGGGCCTGCAGCTCTTCAAGGGCAACCTCAAGAACAAATGTGTCAAGAATTGCACAGTTGTCAACGAGACGGCCAATTACTCTTCTCATGAAAAACGGGAGTGGAATTTCTGTCATAGGGACCCAGGTCTGGTTGGCAGGGGGTGTGAAGCCCCTGCATACCTGTATAGACATATATTTTGATTCCTCTTTTCTGCTGAAATGCTTCTCATGAGTTGTGTTTTACTTTTGGGCCCCCCATTCTCTGTTGCCAAATTTCCTTTTACAAGGAAATGAGCTATAAATCCAGAGGCAGGTCATTCTGCCTCTGCTGAAGGAAGCTCAAAGCTGAAGCCACTGCTCAGCTTTTCTCTTCCCAGATGAGACATTTCCCCTTCCAGGCGTCCCAGCATATCCAGTGAGGGCACATGGCCAAGGGCTCTCTCCTCACTCTGGCAGAAGACTCAGCAGGTGTTGATTTCACCACTCAAGGCTTGAGTTGAGGGTTGAGAACCATGTGAGGCTTTCAATTCTTCCTTTATTTTGCAGATTTCTACACCAACAAACCAGGTACTTCTGATCCCTTACTGTGTGGCAATGGATCTGATTCAGGGTGAGTGCCCAAGCCATGACATAGTACCAATGCCCAGCAGCCCTTTCTCCTTCTTGTCATCAGCTTTTTCTGAGTGAAGCCTGGGTTGCAAGTCCTGAGGAAGATGTAGAAATTAATAAGTCATGGCCTCTGCCATCCCAGGCTCATGAGGAGGGAGTGTATGAGTTAGTTCTTGCTGTGTAACAAACAACCCCAAGATTTTGTGGTCTAAAACACCAGCCATTTACTTAGCTCAGGATTCTGCAGATCTGCACATTAAGCTGAGATCAGTCTACTGTTCTTCTGATACTGACTGGGCTCATTCATGCATCTGCAGACAGTGGATGGATTAGCAGGGGTCTGGCTGATCTAGGATGGCCTCAGCTGGGGTGTTTTGTCTCTGCTCCGTGTGGTCTCTCACCCCCGCATCAGACTAGTCCAGGCTTATTCTTCTGGTGGAGGCAGGACTCCAAGAGAAAGAGTGGAAGTGTTCCAGGTCTCTTGAGGCCTAGGCTTAGAACTGGCATAATATCACTTCTATTGCATCCTATTGACTAAAGCAAGGCACAGCCCAGTCCAAATCCAAGGAATGGGGGAATAGACTCCACCTGTTGCTGGGAGAACCTGCGACATCATATTAAAAGGGGCGTGGAGACAGAGATGGGAATAACTGTAATTTTTGCAAACAGTCTGCCCCAGGAAGGAACAAATATTTATTAACTATGTTTTATGTCAAATGCTCTACATTTAATTACAACTCTACCACATGGGTTTCATTATCCTCACATAGCAGAGGAAGAAACACATGCATCAGACTTTGCAGTTTCAATTCGTACAGAGGCCAGACACATAACAACAAATGTGAGTAGCAGGCTGGGTGGGAACCATGATCATGAGAGTTCATGCTCCATCTTAAGGGGTAGCCACTTCTCAGTTCAGCTTTTCGTTGTCATGTGGAAATGTAGGTCCACTGTTTCCAGAATGACCAAGTTTTTAAAAGAGAGACAGGAAATTGCAATTTTTATTTAAACTCCCTTAACTATAAACATTGGCTACCAATTTCAGAAAATGTCTACATATTGTGGGCCAAACAAAATATTTCAGCAATGCAAATTCAGCTAGCAATCTGCCAGTTTGTGAGCTCTGATGCATATACAGAAAGATGCTATGCTGTGAAGTACCTGTCCTAGAGGCTCCCTGGGCTGGGGAAACACAGTGAGGTGATGGTGTGAGACAGGGAGGATGTCAGGGAAGGTTTTCTAGAGGTGGTGACTGAGGTGAGATTGAAGGGTAAACAGGATGTCTCCAGGCTGGATGAACAAGAGATGGTTTGGATGGAGCCTTTATTTTTTAAATTTTTTTAAAATTAATTAATTTATTTGTTTATTTTTGGCTGTGTTGGGTCTTCGCTTCTGTGCGCAGGCTTTCTCTGGCTGAGGGGAGCGGGGGCCACTCTTCATTGTGGCGCGCGGGCTTCTCATTGTCGTGGCTTCTCTTGTTGTGGAGCGCAGGCTCTAGACGTGCAGGCTCAGTAGTTGTGGTTCACGGGCTTAGTTGCTCCACGGCATGTGGGATCTTCCCAGACCAGGGCTCGAACCCGTGTCCCCTGCATTGGCAGGCAGATTCTTAACCACTGTGCCACCAGGGAAGCCCAGATGGAGCCTTTAGATGGCAGAACAGAATGTGAGACAAAGCAAAGGGGTAGAGGGCCCCTTAGGTCTGCCTGCTGCTTTGACCACAGGAACAGGTGTGAGCAGAAAGAGATCAGGCAACAGATCAGAAAGACTCATCCCTCCCATCTCCATGGCGAGGGGTTCTGGAAACCCGAGCCCACGCAACCCCCTCCCTGAGTGGCTAACAGCCCTATATTGCACAAGTGGAGTTGGCTGGGAACTTTATGGAGTTCTGCCTTCATCAGCTCCCCAGGAAAACAATCTCAGCTAGAGCTGAGGGGTGGGACTAACAGGAGAATTTGAGCAACACAGGCCCCTTGGCCTGTTTCTTCACGAATGCACTTGGCATTTTGTTCTTGAGTTCAGGAAGAGGGTTGTTCTGATGTCAGTTTTCATTTGCCTTAGACTTAAATTGAAACCTAGGACCCGTCAGTGTCCTCCTCCTGTCTAATGGCATTTCTCATGAGGATGGTTCCACAGTAGCCCATGCACTGACTGTGGTAAAGCTGTGGGGTCCATCCATGGGGCCCCCCTCCAACTCTGAGAGAGACCAGCTATCCTGCTGCATAGGTCCTGGCCAGGCGGGGAAGGAGTGGCTAGGGCTGGGATGTTAAGTAGAGACCAGCTTAGATGATGGGCAGAGTGAGCCCTGACAGGCATGCTGTGAGCACCGAACCTGGGTTCTGTGCTGAGCTGCAGAGAAGCCAGAGCCCTGAGCAAAAGCCCACAATGACCAGTGACACTGCAGGGAGAAAGTCCAGGGTCTCAAAGTGGAGAACAAGTACCAGGAAATACTTGATGATTTTCAGCATTCTTTCACATACATTATTCTAGTCCATCTTTTTGGTAGCTTCAGATTAAAAACACCAAGAAATTTATTTCTGCATTTTACGTACAATATTTGCTATGCTGAAGGCATCTTGCAAGAGCCTTTACACCGTGGTCTCATTTAATACTCTGAGCAGTTAGTTGTTGATGTGTAGCAGCTATAGAGGTGTTCTATGGCAGACATAGAAATAGGCTGCCCTTAGTGTTAACTAGCAAACCTACAGGTAATGGGTTAACTAGCTCCTTGGGAGAGCAGAACCAAGAGACTGTCTTTATATGTGGGTCTACAGAGTCTGGAAACTCACAAATCTCCAACCAAGGTTGGAGACAGAATTGGGATTTAGTTATAATCAAGTTGTCAGGCCCTAATCAATTCTGTGGGTTCCTGGATGTGTGTTTGTATGGATGTCTGGAATAAGAAGACCCCCCAGGGTTGGTGTTGGTGGAGGAATCCTGAAGTAGAATCCCGAACTACAAAAAAGGCGTTACTGTCTCCTCAACCAGGCCATCTCACTGGGGTGCAGGGGAGCACTCACATGCCTCAAGCTTAGAGATGCTTCGCGATACCAACATACCCTCTTATTATGAGAGAGGGCAGTGCAGCCCTAGCCATCCCAGTGCTCACCAGGCAGTCATCTTCAATTTGGCCTTCCTTCATAGGTCAGTCTTCATAAACTACTGGACAGTTATATTTCTCCTTTTAAATAAATCCATTGGCATCTGTGTGCTTTTAGACAGCTGACTTCTTCTCTCTGAACCCCAGCTTCCACATCTGTTTTTTTTTTTTACATCTTTATTGGAGTATAATTGCTTTACAATGGTGTGTTAGTTTCTGCTTTATAACAAAGTGAATCAGTTATACATATACATATGTTCCCATATCTCTTCACTCTTGCATCTCCCTCCCTCCCACCCTCCCTATCCCACCCCTCTAGGTGGTCATAAGCACCGAGCTGATCTCCCTGTGCTATGCGGCTGCTTCCCACTAGCTATCTATTTTACGTTTGGTAGTGTATATATGTCCATGCCACTCTCTCACTTTGTCACAGCTTACCCTTCCCTCTCCCCATATCCTCAAGTCCATTCTCTAGTAGGTCTGTGTCTTTATTCCCATCTTACCCCTAGGTTCTTCATGACATTTTTTTCCCTTAGATTCCATATTTATGTGTTAGCATACGGTATTTTTCTTTCTCTTTCTGACTTACTTCACTCTGTATGACAGACTCTAGGTCTATCCACCTCATTACAAATAGCTCAGTTTCGTTTCTTTTTATGGCTGAGTAATATTCCATTGTATATATGTGCCACATCTTCTTTATCCATTCATCCGATGATGGACACTTAGGTTGCTTCCATGTCCTGGCTATTGTAAATAGAGCTGCAATGAACATTTTGGTACATGCCTCTTTTTGAATTATGGTTTTCTCAGGGTATATGCCCAGTAGTGGGATTGCTGGGTCATATGGTAGTTCTGTTTGTAGTTTTTTAAGGAACCTCCATACTGTTCTCCATAGTGGCTTACCAATTCACATTCCCACCAGCAGTGCAAGAGTGTTCCCTTTTCTCCACACCTTCTCCAGCATTTATTGTTTCTAGATTTTTTGATGATGGCCATTCTGACTGGTGTGAGATGATATCTCATTGTAGTTTTGATTTGCATTTCTCTAATGATTAATGATGTTGAGCATTCTTTCATGTGTTTGTTGGCAATCTGTATATGTTCTTTGGAGAAATGTCTATTTAGGTCTTCTGCCCATTTTTGGATTGGGTTGTTTGTTTTTTTGTTATTGAGCTGCATGAGCTGCTTGTAAATTTTGGAGATTAATCCTTTGTCAGCTGCTTCATTTGCAAATATTTTCTCCCATTCTGAGGGTTGTCTTTTTGTCTTGTTTATGGTTTCCTTTGCTGTGCAAAAGCTTTTAAGTTTCATTAGGTCCCATTTGTTTATTTTTGTTTTCATTTCCATTTCTCTAGGAGGTGGGTCCAAAAGGATCTTGCTGTGATTTATGTCATAGAGTGTTCTGCCTATGTTTTCCTCTAAGAGTTTGATAGTTTCTGGCCTTACATTTAGGTCTTTAATCCATTTTGAGCTTATTTTGTGTATGGTGTTAGGGAGTGTTCTAACCTCATACTTTTACATGTACCTGTCCAGTTTTCCCAGCACCACTTGTTGAAGAGGCTGTCCTTTTTCCACTGTACATTCCTGCCTCCTTTATCAAAGATAAGGTGACCATATGTGCATGGGTTTATTTCTGGGCTTTCTATCCTGTTCCATTGATCTATATTTCTGTTTTTGTGCCAGTACCACACATCTGTTTTTAAAATAAAGGATTATTGAGATGATTAAATTATAGCATTTGTAAAGCACTTAGGAGAGAGAGAGGTACACAGTACATGCTCAGTTATTGGAAAGTGGTGGTTTTTTTTTTTTTTTTTTTTTTTTTTTTTGTGGTACACGGGCCTCTCACTGTTGTGGCCTCTCCCCTTGTGGAGCACAGGCTCCAGATGCGCAGGCTCAGCGGCCATGGCTCACGGGCCTAGCTGCTCCGTGGCATGTGGGATCCTCCCGGACCGCGGCACGAACCTGTGTCCCCTGCACTGGCAGGCGGACTCTCAACCACTGTGCCACCAGGGAAGCCCAGAAAGTGGTGTTTTGATTGTTGCATGTAATTGGTCAGTGAACTTGGCTAATTGTGAGTCCTCCTTTGAAAGACAGCTCTGCAGGTGATGCCAACTGGCTCAGGTTTTACTGACTCTGCCTCCCCTGGTGTCAATTTGCAAAGAGCTCACCATCTTATGGGGTCATGTCTGGGCAGCCAGCTAGCCTTCTAGAGGCCATTTCTCTTTGCATGAAACTCTGACGTGAAGGTATTATGTTACCAGGGTGGGGTGGGGCAGGGAGGGTGGGGTATCTCTTCTAGGGCCTGAGATGAGCTCTTGTCTAATACTCAGAAATGAATCGTAGGGACTTCCCTGGTGGCACAGTGGTTAAGAATCCACCTGCCAATGCAGGGGACACAGGTTCAACCCCTGGTCCGGGAAGATCCCAGATGCTACAGGGCAATTAATCCCATGTGCCACAACTACTGAGCCTGCGCTCTAGAGCCCGTGAGCCACAACTGCTGAGCCCACGTACCACAACTACTGAAGCCTGCACGCCTAGAGCCCATGCTCCACAACAAGAGAAGCCACCACACCGCAACGAAGAGTAGCCCCTGCTCGCCACTAGAGAAAAGCCCGTGTGCAGCGACGAAGACCCAACGCAGCCAAAAAAAAAAAAAATCGTCTGAGGAAACGTGCATATTGACAAAATAAACCACTTTTTTGTAAATGAGTGCTTGAGCAGACAGCAGCAGGGTAGGGAAGCCAGGAGAACTGCTCTGCCTCATGGCTCACGGTCTCAGGATTTATGGAGGTGGGGTTAGCTTTCTGGGTTGTCTTGGCCAATCATTTTGCTTGTGCCCATATTTGGTCTGATTCAGGGCCCTTCCTGGCTGCACACACATCCAGTCAAGACAATTTCCATCACGAGGGTTTCTGGGAGGTTTGCAGGACTATTATGGGTTGGCGCCTCCTCCATCCTTTTTTCCCCTCCCAAATTCTTCTGGTTGGTTTTGGCGGCAGCTTGTTGGTTCTGTGTTCCTTATTGAGACCTCTTGTTGTGAGACAACTCATGTAAGTGGTTCTAACCTGGCCAGGACGGGTGGTTTCAGTCAGTAATTCCCTAATATTATCGTCCCCATTTAATGGGCAAGAGAAACAGACCTAAAGAGACTGAATGTCCAAGGTCACTCAGCTAATAAGAGGTAGGCTAGGCCTTGAACTCCAGTCTTTGACTTCAAACCCCCAGATCTTCCCACAGCCCTGGACTGTCTTGCCCCCAGTAAGTGGGAGGCTGTGCAATTGACAACCTTCTCTGTTCTTGCTGCAGCCACTGCCCTGAAGGTTATTTCTGCCTTAAAACATCTGACAACCCAGATTTTAACTATACCAGCTTTGACTCCTTTGCTTGGGCTTTCCTCTCACTGTTCCGCCTCATGACACAGGATTCCTGGGAACGCCTCTACCAGCAGGTATTGATCTGCATGTCCCCATACAGACTCGGTTGGAGGCTGGGGCATTGGCTGCATGGCTACATTCTTCCTGGAGGACCCTGACCATGTCAGGGGCCCAAGTTCTCTAGGTACAAGTCTCTCTTCTTTCTTTTGAATCTGCAGACCCTGAGGGCTTCTGGGAAAATCTATATGTTTTTTTTCGTGCTTGTTATCTTCCTGGGGTCTTTCTACCTGGTCAATTTGATCTTGGCTGTGGTCACCATGGCATATGAGGAGCAGAACCAGGCAACCATTGATGAAATTGAAGCCAAGGAGAAGAAGTTCCAGGAGGCCCTTCAGATGCTCCGGATGAAGCAGGAGGTCAGTGAGGGGTGGATCTTTGTGAAATCTGTTGCAGGTTGTACATCGTTGGGCAGATATCTGGAGTAGCCTCTTAGAGTAAGACTGTCATTTTAGGGAACCATAGGAAGATTCATCTTATCTCAGGGACCATCTTAGGTTAGATTTTCTCAAGAAAAATGAATGAAGAGCCTGTGCAAGTGATTCACTGAGGGGTGCTCTTAGGAGGAGACTGAAGGAAACAGGATGGGACAGGGGAAGAATTAAACAAGGAAGTGGCCTCAGCTAGATACTACCTTTGGCCTGATCACATGGGGAGCTCCAGGGCATGACTTGTTCCACAGGGTTATCCTTACCTGGAGGCAAGAACGCCGGCCCTTTGTACCTCCAGCCAAACGTATAGTCAAAGAAAGTTTTCTGCAAATCCTACAGCTGTAACCCATTAGTAACTAACATTCAAGCAGCTTGAGATGAGGGTACTGACCTGGTAAAAGATCTGGACAGGGCATCGACAGAGTTTACTACAGGATGTGAATGAGGGAGGTGACCCAGAGGTGACTCCTCCTGCCATGTCTTAATCCAACCACCACCCAGGTCCTAATCCTGATCTCCTCTGGTTTAGATGCCATCACCTCTGTGACACCCCATGTCTGGGGGACACACATTTATGCTAAGCTCATCCAGATACTGCTGTTGCCTCCTTTCAGGTGCTGGCAGCCCTGGGGGTTGACACAGCCTCTCTCCACTCCCACAATGGATCCCCTTTGGCTTCCAAAAATGCCAGTGTGAGAAGGCACAGAATGAAGCCAAGGGTGTCAGAGGGCTCCACAGATGACAACAAGTCACCCCAGACTGAGTCTTACAACAAGCACAGAATGGTAAGGGGCTCAGGTTTGTGCCTTAAAGGTGACCCACCTTTCCAGCTGCCATGGACGATATGCAGAGAGATATCTGGAGGCACAGAGACTAGGAGGAGGTTTTGATAATCCAGACCCTGCCTGCCATGCCCCCCAACCAATGGTAGCCTAAACTAGGACAGGGGCATTATGGATGGGGAAAAGGGTGGATTATAAAGACTTTTATGGGGACTCGAGGCAATAAACAAGATTGGGACTGTGGAATGTTGAAAAAGAAGGGAGAAGTCCAAAATGCCTCCCAGGTTTCCAGATTGGGCAGTTAGGTAGGTGGTGATTCTAAGGCAGTAGCACTGGAGAAGAACCCTGGATTGTTTGTGACCTTGAACATGCTGACCTTGAGGTGTCTGTGGACCTGTGGACATCAAGGGTCAGCTTCCTTCTGACACTCTGATCTGCAGTTCTGGAGCAGGAGTGGGGTCCTTGTTCGTGATGCTGAAATCATTTACAAGCTTCTTTCTGACCTCATGCCTCAGCCCCTGCAGCTCAAATTCTCCCCTACTGTTGGCACAGGAGATCCCAGCACCTGTCTCTGTGATAACAATCCAGTCTGGGAATAACTTCAGTACCTCACTTCAGACCCTGTAGCAATTCTCCCCACCATCATCACCCACTACCTCCTACTCCAAGATTCCCTATACTCACCAAGTTTCCTCCCACCAGCTCCTTCTCCCTTGAAAGTCCTATGTACCCCAAATATACCCTTTCCACAGGCCTGAGAGATAATAACCCCTTTGTGGTAGAGTAGATCCCACAATAACAGTATGGGAAAGGGGATCAACATGGCTATTTTTCAAGGCTGCTGACGCTCACTTCCCTCCTGATCTCTTTTCTTTGTGCTCCTCTGAAGGATGTTCTACTTTTTGGAATAGGATCTCTACAACCCCCAGACTTCCATGTGCATGGACATACACAGGCACACTCCCATGCACACTGACCTCTGTGACACGGACACTTCAGCATTTATCAGAGTCTGTGCCCTTCCCTTCCTTGCTCTGCCTCTTTTGAGCAGCACCTGATATGGACAGGGCACAGTTCAGAAGCTGTTTCAAAGGGGATTTGACTAGGGCTCTGACAACCATGGAACAGGATGAATCACAGCTTCCATGGACATGTCAGTGACACTCTGAATTGGGCTTTAATTTCTTCTATTCAGTCAGCCTCACACAGATTAGCACTTGGATGTCCAATAGTTGTCTGGTGTGTGTCTGTGTGCTTGTGTCTCCAGCTAGGTTTACCTTCAAAAGGAAAAAGAGGAACCATGTTTTGTTAATTCAACAACACTAGGTGCTTGTTATAAGGAGTTGACTAAAACACAGTCCATTTCCCAAGGACTTCCATTTGGGTGGAGGAGGAAGATATAAAAATAGCTGTGTATTGAGTGCTTTATTAGGGACACATAGATGGTGCTTGGGGAATAGAAGAGGAAACATCTACTCTTATGAGGGTGAGGGTGTATCAGGAAAGGCTTCATGGAGGAGGGGATAATTTAAGTGAATAGTAAATAGTGAGTAGGGGGGTCCTCCAGTAATTGAGGACTGGGAGGGTATGGGGAGGAATATCTTCCAGGCAGAAAGGAGGTCATGTTTATGCAAAGACAGGGAGGCATTGTTTGTGTACTTCCTTAATACTAACTGATTGACTGGAGTCCATTCAATAAGACATCCTCTTCCTTCTTTCCCGGGTGTGTTATTGTAGTAAATAGACTATAGGAAGTTTTAATAAAAAGCCATTTTCTGACCAGCAGTAATGAGAGAGAGGTTGGGGGTAGCACTTAGGAGAGAGACACAGCAGGGGTTTCAGGGAACACACAGGAAACCAGTTGGTTTGCTTGGAGGATGCATTTTAAGGCACATCCGATACTTAGATTCAGAGCTCATTGTCCACCATTTGTCAAGTAGGTTAATTGTGAAATATTAGTTGGTGGCCAAGGAGGCACTGCTTGTCAAATACGGGACCAAAATTTTCTTCTTAGTTTCTTGGTTTGCTTAGTGCCCAAGTGCATATAACTCAATTGTCCCATCTTTAATAAGGATATGCCAATTCTGTTCCTTTGCTTCAAAACTAGGAAGGATTCGTGGATTTTTATGAGTTCAATGTCCTTGGACATATATTCTAGGCAAAAAGCGCTGTGTTTTTTGTTTTTAAAATTAATTAATTAATTAATTAATTTTTGGCTGTGTTGGGTCTTCGTTGCTGCGCACGGGCTTTCTCTAGTTGCAGTGAGCGGGGGCTACTCTTCATTGCGGTGCACGGGTTTCTCTTGTTGCGGAGCACAGGCTCTAGGCACGCGGGCTTCAGTAGTTGTGGCTTGCAGGCTCCAGAGTGCAGGCTCAGTAGTTGTGGTGCACGGGCTTAGTTGCCCCGTGGCATCTGGGATCTTCCTGGACCAGGGATGGAACCCATGTCCCCTGCATTGGCAGGCAGATTCTTAACCACTGTGCCACCAGGGAAGTCCCTAGTGCTGTGGGGGACTTTAATACTGAATTACAGTGATTGCTGTTGAACAGGACTGGGCTCCAAATGATCAAGAAAGCAAATTTCACTTCTGTGGGAGAGGGGGATAGGTCAGGAGAGCTTTAATTGACAAAGTGTCCCAACTTTAGTAATTTAGCAAATAAAAGGAATTAAGGAAGGAGGAAAAATTCAGCATTATGATCAGAGTTTGAGAGGAAGTCAGTATTTAGATTTTAGAAACACTTTCTATGAGCTGAGGACAGAATTGATAACTTGTCTGGTCAAGATCGTGGTCGTGGGAACTAGCCAACCCAGCACACTAACTCTCCAGGGGCTCTGGGCTCTGGGCCTCTGAATTAGCTCCTTTCCTCTGGCAACTGTACCCACACAGTTCCCTTGGAGGAAGATTTTGATGGGAAATGTTTATTGATTTGGAGGAATGGCACTATTCTTCCAGGAAATTAGGCTGCAACTCTCCCTTCAATCTCCCCATTGTTGACTGTTCAACGTTTGCCTCAAGGGATCCTAGAAGCTCATTATATTACAAAGCTCTTATCTCCTCCTTTGCAAAACAAACTCTCACACGCATATAGGCTGGATCTAATGAATTGTCGAACCTAATTTTCAGAAAATAAGAGCACTCATTTGTTCAACAACCCTTTACTAAGCTTGTTCCTGTACTGGTGTACATAACTGTCTACTGAAGTCACAACTTTGCATTGAAGCAGGGAACTTAAGATACCTTTGTCCAGCACCATGGCCAAAGGCTGGCAAACAACTGACCCATCTGGGTGACAAGGTTGTCCTCTGACACATCCTTGGCCATGATGACCTATTTGCTGATCTTGAACACCTTGCAATCTCTTTTTGATCTTGGACCTTTCCCAGGCTGTGTCAAGAATATTCTTTTCCTCTCTTTTCTCCCCATGTACACCTAGAATACCCCATAGGAAGAGAGACCCTTGAGGCAACCCCCTCCCCACCCTGGTGCCCAGGAACCTGTCTTAGGGAAGGACTCTGCAAAGCCTCAGGTGAGGCCAGGGCATCTGTTAGCTACGAACTCAGGCTCTGGTTGCACCCCAGCTCCGTGTCATGCTGTTACTCACATCTGAGCTCTTACCCCAAGTTCATGGAGTAGCCCCTTTACTCCAAGCGTGACTGCAGAGGACTGTAGCTTCACTGGGCAGCTTGCAACCACCCGAGACAGGCCAATAAGAGGCTGAGTGATCTGTTTTTGCCACTGAAGACTTTAGGGGAATGTCTTGACACTGTTTGTGTCCCAGCAGGCATCTGATGCAGGACAGAAGACTTACTTGACAGCAGAATACTTGAACGAACCTTTCCGATCCCAAAGGGCAATGAGTGTTGTCAGTATCATGACCTCTGTCCTCGAGGGTAAGTATTGCTCATTGGAACTTCCACTCACTGTGCCATGAGGAGTCCCCATATGAGCAGAAGATGGGATGCCCCAAACCTGTGTGGAAGAGCACCCATCTCTGTGTCCTGGGATACTCCTCGTTTTTATGCCCTTGTCCCCATTACCCTTTATCAGTGTGGTTTTTAAAATGTAGATAAATTTTCAAAAACAATAGATCCAGTGAATGAAATGCTCTAGTTCATTTCTTGTTCGAATTAACATCTGCTTCATATGTATTCACAAAACTAGATTTTAAAAAGTGATCCAGCAGGCACAGAGAATTTCAAGCTACCACTCAGGTATGCAAGAAATTTAACAGTCTTTAATTTTCAAACATGGAAAAATTGTTCCCATGTGTTTCATGGCAGTGATTTTTATGGTTATAACTTAATTTTTATTTATTTATTTATTTTTGCGGTACGCAAACCTCTTACTGCCATGGCCTCTCCCGTTGCGGAGCACAGGCTCCAGATGCGCAGGCCCAGCGGCCATGGTTCACGGGCCCAGCCGCTCTACGGCATGTGGGATCCTCCCGGACCGGGGCACAAACCTGTGTCCCCTGCATTGGTAGGCAAACTCTCAACCACTGAGCCACCAGGGAAGCCCCTATAACTTAATTTCTGTCTCAAGCTCATGCTAAACATTAGAAGGCAATTTAAGTAAATTAATCCTTCAGTTTAACTAAATCCTTGTCAATTCAGGGTTCCATCAATCAAGTGGGAATCCACTCAGCCTCCCCAGGGATGGATCTAAATTCTAACTGCTTACACCAAGCCACAGGGTGGAGGAAGAGAATGTCCACCTGGCACTCAAGTACCAAAGAGCATGGCTATATCCTTCTCACCCTGAGTATAAGACCTGTCTCCTTATCCAGCCTTTCTTTTGCCTCAGGGCATGGAAAACATGGCCTTAGTCATATCCAGTTTTTCATCTCCTCTGGTCAAATTTTAAATGTCCTGAGCTGGAGGATGGGGAAAGGAGTTTGGATGTTGGTGTGTCCCTGAGAAGGGGCCCTGTGTACTCTCCTCCCAGCCCTGGGCTGAATTCTAACTGCAGGGGAGGGCATGGTGGACAACAGACAACAACAACAACAAAATGTTTGAGGGATTTGAAAACAGATCCAATCTGTACCTTACTTTCTAGGTGAAACCGGAGGTGGCAAGTCTTAGACAGAGACCCTCATGCCTAGCATGACACAGAAACCGTAGGGTAGAATGGGCCGGTAACGTACCTGGGTAGAGAAGAACTGAGGCAGCCTCAAAGGGTGCCCTGTGGCCCCAGCATGACAGGAGAGTATCTGGATGATCACCTTGTTCCCACTGAAGGCTGCAGAAGGAGAAGAGTGAGAGGCAAAGAGGGAACAGCCATCTCCATGGCTCTCCCACCAGCGACAACCAGATGGGAACATTGATGACTCAAGTGAAATACACTTGGCAATGACTTAGGACCAGCTCAACCCTCCACCAACCTTCAGCTCCCCAGAACTCAGACACAACTTCAGATAACGAAGTAGTAGCAGACATTGAATTAACCAAAACAAAGTCCCCTGGTTGGAGCCTTGAAGTATAAATTGAATTCAGTTACAGGAGAAAAAACCCCATAAGCTACATTTCTTGCATAACTGAGTTTGTGTTTTGAGAAATGTGTACCTATTCTAGTAACAACGGTATTGTTGTTATTTTTGCTCATGGATAACTATTTAATAATTACTCATCAGCAGAGAGTGAGGATTAGAGAGGTGGAGGAGGAGGGAGAGGTTGGAGGAGAGGGAAGGTAGAGAGAAATGCTGGTCTGGAAGATTGAAGGAATGAAATGGAGAAACACGGCAGGATTTCTGGGCAATGACAAGCTGGGACCAGTCAGCGTGGTTGTGGATTTTTTCCAACCAGGTTCAGTTGGTTGGGTGCAGGTACAGAGTTATATCCATGTTGGGTTTATTCAGAATTGGGGTTTTGCCAGGCAAGTACAATGGAGGAGGGAGAGGGCAAGGGAACTGAGGTGTCTGCAAGGGAGTATAAAGGCGGGGGACATGAAATGTAAGCTGGGTAAGTTGAGAAGCAAAGACATGACCTGGATGGTTAAAAAGTGTACGGATGGATGGTTAAAAAGTGTACGGTCCATGATTTGGAGGACTGAATGGAGACAGAGGTTGGGTTGCACTTGCTAGACTACAGGGGCTCAAAAAGGAGGAAAAGGGTGAGTGCTGAAGTGGAGATGGGAGGTGGTAGTTATAAGTAACGACAAGGTCTAGAGGCTGGCCATGGGGTGGGGGTCTGAGTCCATGCCCGGCTGACAGCTGTCATTGACCACACCTGTGATGCAGAACTCGAGGAGTCTAAACAGAGGTGCCCACCCTGCTTGACCAGCTTGGCTCAGAAGTATCTGATCTGGGATTGCTGCCCCACATGGGTGAAGCTTAAGACCCTTCTCTTCGCGATTGTGACGGACCCCTTTGCAGAGCTCACAATCACCCTGTGCATTGTGGTGAACACCATCTTCATGGCCATGGAGCACTACGGCATGAGTCCCGCTTTCGAAGCCATGCTTCAGATTGGCAACATTGTGAGTGCCCTGGCAGCCACTGCCTGTGCTGTCAGAGCTGTGGGGCTCTGGGTGGGGTAGCAGCATGCCCTCATTCACTGGAGTGTTGATCTTGCTGGCTGAGAGCAGTGTGGGAGATGTGTAGACACTGAGTGCAGGAAGTCAAGTCTGGAGGACCAGGCTGAGCTGCTGGGAATTGCTTTGGGATGAATGAGCACAGGGAAGTGGACAGAGAGAGCCCTGGCCTAGGGGCAGCTAGCCTCCCCTTTGCAGAACTTAGGACAGCCACCTGAATTCTCAGCATTGCAGCTGCCACTACCTCGAAATGATGATAAATGCCACTTTCCCATCTAAAGACAACCTATGGACTTGCAAATTTCCTTCCAATTTTATTGCTTTTGTGACTGCAAAACACAGTGTCTGTGGTTTTTCAATGCTGTCATTTAAGTGCAGAAGAGGTGGGGAGGGAGGGGAAGATAATGAGAGAGAGGGAACCTGGGATCATGCTTGCTGTTGTCACAAGTGTCAGGGAGTCAGAACTTTTTTAAAAATCTGGTTCAGACAGGACTTTCCTTTAAATTTTCCTCCATAGCTTTGTAGTATAATTTTCTTTGAACAAGACAAAGTCCATACTGGATTTCCCTACATGCTGAGTAAAATATCAGACTCAGAGGAGAACTGTGCTCAGCCTGTGCCCCACAGGAACAGTAATGGTAGCCAACTTTATTTGATCACCTACTCAAGACCAGACATGGCCTCAGATGCTTCTCATGGGTTATCTCATGTTATTGTCACAAAACCCCAATATGGTAGGTACTATTATTATGCCCTTTCATGGATGGAAAAATGGAGGCACAGGAGGTTAACTAATTTGCCCAGGGTCCTAGAGGTGAGTAAGTGACAACATCAAGATTTGAACCCAGGCCAACTGGTTCTGAAGCTCACACCTCTCAACTCCTGGGTGCTAAACCCCATCACAGGACCTGCTAGTGTGTGTGTGTATGTCTATGTGTGTGAGTGTGTGCACACATGCACACAAGAAAAGCAGAAGCTGCGAAGGTCAGGGTCCTGCCTCCATGTCCACACCACTGTCCACTCCACTGCAGGTGGCTTACTAGTTCCACCAGGACCATACAGCTCTTCTAACTCCTTGTAGGCTGCAGACTTAGGTGGAAGGAGGGGTCCCAGAGGAAATGTGACTGCTCTTCTCTAGAAATCTCCCCCTTTCCCAGAATCCAGGGATGTGAAAATGATGCCAGTAGGTTCTGGGATACTGTGGAGCCAGCATGCCTTACGTTTCAGCAGCACCTAGGCTAAGAAGACACATTCTATGTAAAGTTGATATGAAAAGGGGAAATGGAAAGAGAAGGGAGAGCTTATTGCCAAGAAGTCATCATAGACCCCAAAGGGTCAGATGGAAGAGACCTCTGAGCCCGCACCTTGTTTTACAGTTGGAGAAGTTGAGGCAAGAAAGACCAAAGGCCTTTACCACTGTGACAGAGCCCAGTGCCATTTTTTAAAAAGAAAGAAAGGCAGGCACTGTGTGGTGCTTATGATGAGTCAGGTGCTTTATAAGTGTTTTCTCAGCGTCGCAACGCGCTATGAGGTAATCACCACCCTCGCAGCACAAAAGAGAGCCTTAAGACTCAGAGAGGTTCAGTATCCTGCCCAAGGTAGCACAGGTGGGGATGGTGGAGCCAGAGGTGACCCAGGTCTCTCTAGGGCACAGGACCTCACCACCCCACCCCCACACCACGCTGACTAGCCTACAAAGGGCACTCAGTAGATGCTCTTTGCATCTCACAGTTGCCGTCTTGTGGCATCAGTCAAGTCCCTTAAACTCTCAGCCACTTCCTTCTCTGTAAAAGGGATGTAACTACCTCTGTTTCCCAGGCTGGAGAGAAGCTCTGATGAGAACAAATGAGAGAAAAACACCTGACTCTGGTCTTTGGTTTCTTCCTTACCTGTCACCCTTCCCTGCTGGTTGTTGTGTGACCCAAGCCTGGCCCTGACCTCTCTCAATGTCAGAATTCTATCCTGTTTAAGACCATTAAAGATACTCAGAGCTGAAAGAATCTTAGAGACAATGTATTATTATTGTTCTTACTAATAGCTATTATTGATTAATGAAGTACTGTCTGCCAGGACCTTTGCTAAGAATTGAGTATGCATTATCTCACTTTAAAGCCCATTATACAGATGAGGAAATTGAGGTAGAGAGGATGTACTCCTTGTCCAAGCTTATACAAGCTAGGAATGGCTGAGTTGACATTTTTCTCTGGGTCTGTGTTGCCCCACGATCCCTGCTTTTAAACTACTGAACCAGATTGACTTCTCATTTACATAATTATATAATATTGATTATCCTAATGATTATCCACTTACTCCATGTCCAACACCATTCAAACGGAAACACTGAAGCATGGAAACACTAATGTGTATTCCCTGAGCCCTGGTCCAGAGATTTCTCTCTGCTGACACACTGAGTGTTCCCATCCCCAATCCGTCAGGAGCCTGCAGATAATATAGAAACGGAATAAAAACGAGGTAAAGGGATTTGCCACTTTATAAACATGACATTTTCCCCCTGCTCTATTTGTCATTGTCCCCTGACCCCACAGACCCTGCTGAGATGGATCCCTGTTTCTGTCCACAGGTCTTTACTGTGTTTTTTACTGCTGAAATGGTCTTCAAGATCATAGCGTTCGATCCATACTATTACTTCCAGAAGAAGTGGAACATCTTTGACTGCATCATCGTCACAGTGAGCCTGATAGAGCTGGGTGCAGTCAGGAAGGGGAGCCTGACGGTGCTGCGGACCTTCCGCCTGGTAATGTGCTCTCTTGGCAACTTGGGGAACCTCCATGTGGACATCGAAGGAGGCTCCCCGCTGGAAATGGACTCTGTCCTTTGGGGACCCCACCAGCCAGCCCCCTCTTCCTCTTCGTTCCCTGTGGGAGGAGGCAGGGCATGGGTCCTGGGAGCCAGAGACGTGGTGCTTTGCACTTACGCAAAGTGGGGGTGTGCCCTTTCCTCTCTGGGCCTGGGTGCCCTCATCTGTACTAAGAGACTTCCTAGCACCTTCTTGTTCTCTTACCAAATAACAGTAAATGATAATCATAGCAACTACTCGTTCTTGAGTTCTGACAATGCATGAAGCACAGAGCTAAACCCTTGACGTAACACATCTCATTTTATGCTTACAGCACCCTGAGAGAGTTGCTTTTACTATCCCCACAGATAGATGAGGGAAACTGAGACAGAGTGGTTAAATGATGGCCCAAAGTCTCCCCGCTGCTGAGTGAGCCTCAGACCTGCATTTCAAAACCAGGCTGCCTGACTCCAGAGTCCCAGCTCTGATCATCCTCTGATTCCCTTGGTCCCCATATCATAGCCCCAATGTCTCACCCACCTCAAAAACTGCCTCCTACTAGCCTCCCGTCCTGGCTCTTCTCCCAACTCAGCTCCAGGACACCTTCTGTAGGATGGGTTCCCTTATTCTTAACAAAAGAGATGTCCCCCTGATGTCTGTGTCTGTAAGGCAAGTCACCCACCTTGTTTTATTTCTTCAAGAATATCGTGGCCCCTGTACTTCATTTTAGAATCAATTTGCCAAGTTACGTACCCACATACACACAAAATTGTTGGGTTTGGGTTTTTTTTTCTATTAGGACTGCAGTAATTTATAGATCAGTTTGGGAAGAAATATAACCTTTATGTTATGTAGTCTTCTGATCCACAAAAATGGCACACAATCTATTTATTTCAGTCTTTGAATAGTTTTATAATTTCTCCATAAGGGACTTCCTGCATATCTTTTGCTAGATTTATTCCTAGATATTCCCTAGTTCATTACACTATTTCAAATGAAACCTCTTTTTAAATGTTCTTTTGTGGGGTTTGGGTTTTTTTTTTTTTTTTTTTGCTAGCACTTTGCTATTTAATATTTTTGGATCCACATAGCTCTGTTATTAATTCTCATGATTTATCTATGCAATCTTTTAAATTTGTTAACAGAATCATATCATATGCAAATGATGAGTTTTGTTTCTTCTTTTCTAATCCTTATACCATTTGGTTCTTTTTATTGCATTTCTGTGCTGGTTAGGACATCCAGTACACTGTAGAAAAGATGTGTTAATAGCACACATTTTTCCTGTTTTCCTGATCTCAAAGAAAATGCTTTCAGTGTTTCAGCAAGTCTGATATATGTGGCAGGTTTTTTAAGAAGATTTTTTTAAAAACTCCTTTATCAGTTTAGGAAGTTCTCTTTTGTTAAGAATATTAATCATGAATGGATGTTTAATTTTATCAGACAGTTGTTCTGCATGATTAAGATAATCACATGATTTTCTCTAATCTGTTAAAGCGGTGAATTATACTAATTGATTTTCTAATGTTAAATAAACTTTGCATTCCTGGGATAAACCCAACTTGACCATGATACACTTTTTATACATTGGAAGATTCAGTTTGATAATAATTTAAAAAAATTTTTGCCTCTATATTGATCAGTAATATTTGACCTGTAATTTTCCTTACTTGCACTGTCCTTGCTAGGTTTTAGTATCTAGGCATCAAGGTTATGCTAATCTCCGTAAAAAGAAGTGAGGAATATTCCTCTTCTTCTACACCCAATCTTTGGGTAAGATTGGAATTATTGTTTCTTGTAAGTTTGGTAGAATTCACTAATTAAGCCATCTGTAAGTCAAGATTTTTCATTACTGATTTAATTTTCTTAATGGCTGTGAAACTACTCAGATTCTCAAATTGGTTTTGGTAAGCTATATTTTTCTAAAAAGATTTCCTTCTTATCTAAATTTTTAATTTTATTGACATTAAGTTGTATATGCTATGCTGTTACATTTTAATGCTCAATATCACATATACTTATGTTATCCTTTTCTTTCTTTAAAAATAGTGATTTGTGCTTTCTTTTATCTATTTTTATTAGTCTCGCCAAAGATCATCAATTTAATGTCTTTTCAAAGAACCATCTATTAGCTTGTTGATCCTCTCTACTTCACTGATGTTTTCTATTTCAATTAATCCTGCATCTTATCTTTTTTTTTCTTTTTTTTTTCTTTTGTGGTACGCGGGCCTCTCACTGCTGCGGCCTCTCCCGTTGCAGAGCACAGGCTCTGGACGCGCAGGCTCAGCGGCCATGGCTCACAGGCCCAGCCGCTCCGCGGCATGTGGGATCTTCCCGGACCGGGGCACGAACCCGCATCCCCTGCATTGGCAGGCGGACTCCCAACCACTGTGCCACCAGGGAAGCCCCCCTGCATCTTATCTTAATTGCAGCTTCCATTCCACATATTTTATTCTTTACTAACTTCTTAGGATGGAATTTTCAGCCTATTTCCTTTTCCAATATATTCATTGAAGACTTCAATTTCCTTCTAAGAACTGCTTTAATATGTAGAATTTTCCTTAATTAATTAATTTATTTTTACAATAAATAAATAAATAAGTTTATTTATTTATTTACTTATTTTTGGCTGAATTGGGTCTTTGTTGCTATGCGCAGTCTTCCTCTAGTTGCGGCGAGTGGGGGCTACTCTTTGTCGTGGTGCACGGGCTTCTCATTGTGGTGACTTCTCTTGTTGCGGAGCACGGGCTCTAGGCATGCAGGCTTCAGTAGTTGTGGCTCGTGGGCTCTAGAGCGCAGGCTCAGTAGCTGCGGTGCACAGGCTTAGTTGCTCCGCGGCATGTGGGATCCTCCCGGACCAGGGCTCATGCCCATGTCCCCTGCATTGGCAGGCGGACTCTTTTTTTTTTTTTTTTATTAGTTTCTGCTTTATAACAAAGTGAATCAGTCATACATATACATCTGTTCCCACATCCCTTCCCTCATGCATCTCCCTCCCTCGCACCCTCCCCATCCCACCCCTCCAGGCGGTCACAAAGCACCGAGCTGATCTCCCTGTGCTCTGCGGCTGCTTCCCACTATCTATCTACCTTACGTTTGGTAGTGTATATATGTCCATGCCTCTCTTTCGCTTTGTCACAGCTTACCCTTCCCCCTCCCCATATCCTCAGGTCCATACTCAATTAGGTCTGTGTCTTTATTCCCGTTTTACCCCTAGGTTCTTCATGACATTTTTTTTTAATTCCATATATATGTGTTAGCATACAGTATTTGTCTTTCTCTTTCTGACTTACTTCACTCTGTATGACAGACTCTAGGTCTATCCACCTCATTACAAATAGCTCAGTTTCGTTTCTTTTTATGGCTGAGTAATATTCCATTGTATATATGTGCCACATCTTCTTTATCCATTCATCCGATGATGGACACTTAGGTTGTTTCCAGCTACGGGCTATTGTGAATAGAGCTGCAATGAACATTTTGGTACATGTCTCTTTTTGAATTATGGTTTTCTCAGGGTATATGCCTAGTAGTGGGATTGCTGGGTCATATGGTAGTTCTATTTTTAGTTTTTTAAGGAACCTCCATACTGTTCTCCATAGTGGCTGTACCAATCCACATTCCCACCAGCAGTGCAAGAGTGTTCCCTTTTCTCCACACCCTCTCCAGCATTTATTGTTTCTAGATTTCTTGATGATGGCCATTCTGACTGGTGTGAGATGATATCTCATTGTAGTTTTGATTTGCATTTCTCTAATGATTAATGATGTTGAGCATTCTTTCATGTGTTTGTTGGCAGTCTGTATATCTTCTTTGGAGAAATGCCTATTTAAGTCTTCTGCCCATTTTTGGATTGGGTTGTTTGTTTTCTTGCTATTGAGCTGCATGAGCTGTTTATAAATTTTGGAGATTAATCCTTTGTCCGTTGCTTCATTTGCAAATATTTTTCCCATTCTGAGGGTTGTCTTTTGGTCTTCTTTATGGTTTCCTTTGCTGTGCAAAAGCTTTGAAGTTTTATTAGGTCCCATTTGTTTATCTTTGTTTTTATTTCCATTTCTCTAGGAGGTGTGTCCAAAAGGATCTTGCTGTGATTTATGTCATAGAGTGTTCTGCCTATGTTTTCCTCTAAGAGTTTGATAGTTTCTGGCCTTACATTTAGGTCTTTAATCCATTTTGAGCTTATTTTTGTGTATGGTGTTAGGGAATGATCTAATCTCATACTTTTACATGTCCCTGTCCAGTTTTCCCAGCACCACTTATTGAAGAGGCTGTCCTTTCTCCACTGTACATTCCTGCCTCCTTTATCAAAGATAAGTTGACCATATGTGCGTGGGTTTATCTCTGGGCTTTCTATCCTGTTCCATTGATCTATCTTTCTGTTTTTGTGCCAGTACCACACTGTCTTGATTACTGTAGCTTTGTAGTATAGTCTGAAGTCAGGGAGCCTGATTCCTCCAGCTCCGTTTTTCGTTCTCAAGATTGCTTTGGCTATTCGGGGTCTTTTGTTTCTCCAAACAAATTTTGAAACTTTTTGTTCTAGTTCTGTGAAAAATGCCAGTGGTAGTTTGATAGGGATTGCATTGAATCTGTAGATTGCTTTGGGTAGTAGAGTCATTTTCACAATATTGATTCTTCCAATCCAGGAGCATGGTATATCTCTCCATCTATTTGTATCATCTTTAATTTCTTTCATCAGTGTCTTATAATTTTCTGCATACAGGTCTTTTGTCTCCTTAGGTAGGTTTATTCCTAGATATTTTATTCTTTTTGTTGCAATGGTAAATGGGAGTGTTTTCTTGATTTCATTTTCAGATTTTTCATCATTAGTGTACAGGAATGCCAGAGATTTCTGTGCATTCATTTTGTATCCTGCTACTTTACCAAATTCATTGATTAGCTCTAGTAGTTTTCTGGTAGCATCTTTAGGATTCTCTATGTATAGTATCATGTCATCTACAAACAGTGACAGCTTTACTTCTTTTCCAATTTGGATTCCTTTTATTTCCTTTTCTTCTCTGATTGCTGTGGCTAAAACTTCCAAAACTAAGTTGAATAAGAGTGGTGAGAGTGGGCAGCCTTGTCTTGTTCCTGATCTTAGTGGAAATGGTTTCAGTTTTTCACCATTGAGGACAATGTTGGCTGTGGGTTTGTCATATATGGCCTTTATTATGTTGAGGAAAGTTCCCTCTATGCCTACTTTCTGCAGGGTTTTTATCATAAATGGGTGTTGAATTTTGTCGAAAGCTTTCTCTGCATCTATTGAGATGATCATATGGTTTTTCTCCTTCAACTTGTTAATATTGGTGTATCACATTGATTGATTTGCGTATATTGAAGAATCCTTGCATTCCTGGAATAAACCCGACTTGATCATGGCATATGATCCTTTTAATGTGCTGTTGGATTCTGTTTGCTAGTATTTTGTTGAGGATTTTTGCATCTATGTTCATCAGTGATATTGGCCTGTAGTTTTCTTTCTTTGTGACATCCTTGCCTGGTTTTGGTATCAAGGTGATGGTGGCCTCATAGAATGAGTTTGGGAGTGTTCCTTCCTCTGAAATTGTTTGGAAGAGTTTGAGACGGATGGGTGTTAGCTCTTCTCTAAATGTTTGATAGAATTCGCCTGTGAAGCCATCTGGTCCTGGGCTTTTGTTTGATGGAAGATTTTTAATCACAGTTTCAATTTCAGTGCTTGTGATTGGTCTATTCATATTTTCTATTTCTTCCTGATTCAGTCTTGGCAGGTTGTGCATTTCTAAGAATTTGTCCATTTCTTCCAGGTTGTCCATTTTATTGGCATAAAGTTGCTTGTAGTAATCTCTCATGATCTTTTGTATTTCTGCAGTGTCAGTTGTTACTTCTCCTTTTTCATTTCTAATTCTACTGATTTGAGTCTTCTCCCTTCTTTTCTTGATGAGTCTGGCTAATGGTTTGTCAATTTTGTTTATCTTCTCAAAGAACCAGCTTTTAGTTTGATTGATCTTTGCTATTGTTTCCTTCATTTCTTTTTCATTTATTTCTGATCTGATCTTTATGATTTCTTTCCTTCTGCTAGCTTTAGGGGTTTTTTGTTCTTCTTTCTCTAATTGCTTTAGGTGCAGGGTCAGGTTGTTTGCTCGAGATGTTTCCTGTTTCTTTTTTTTTTTTTTTTTTTTTTTTTTTTTATAACAAATTTAATCAGTTATACATATACATATGTTTCCATAACCCCTCCCTTTTGCGTCTCCCTCCTACCCTCCCTATCCCACCCCTCCAGGCGGTCACAAAGTACCGAGCTGACCTCCCTGTGCTATGCGGCTGCTTCCCACTAGCTATCTACCTCACGTTTGGTAGTGTATATATGTCCATGCCGCTCTTTCACTTTGTCACAGCTTACCCTTCCCCCTCCCCATATCTTCAAGTCCATTCTCTAGTAGGTCTGTGTCTTTATTCCTGTCTTACCCCTATGTTCTTCATGACATTTTTTTTTTCTTAAATTCCATATATATGTGTTAGCATACAGTATTTGTCTTTCTCTTTCTGACTTACTTCACTCTGTATGACAGACTCTAGGTCTATCCACCTCATTACAAATAGCTCAATTTCATTTCTTTTTATGGCTGAGTAATATTCCATTGTATATATGTGCCACATCTTCTTTATCCATTCATCCGATGATGGACACTTAGGTTGTTTCCATCTCCGGGCTATTGTAAATAGGGCTGCTATGAACATTTTGGTACATGTCTCTTTTTGAACTATGGTTTTCTCAGGGTATATGCCCAGTAGTGGGATTGCTGGGTCATATGGTAGTTCTATTTGTAGTTTTTTAAGGAACCTCCATACCGTTCTCCATAGCGGCTGTACCAATTCACATTCCCACCAGCAGTGCAAGAGTGTTCCCTTTTTTCCACACCCTCTCCAGCATTTATTGTTCCTAGATTTTTTGATGATGGCCATTCTGACTGGTGTGAGATGATATCTCATTGTAGTTTTGATTTGCATTTCTCTAATGAGTAAAGATGTTGAGCATCCTTTCATGTGTTTGTTGGCAGTCTGTATATCTTCTGTGGAGAAATGTCTATTTAGGTCTTCTGCCCATTTTTGGATTGGGTTGTTTGTTTTTTTGTTATTGAGCTGCATGAGCTGCTTATAAATTTTGGAGATTAATCCTTTGTCAGTTGCTTCATTTGCAAATATTTTCTCCCATTCTGAGGGTTGTCTTTTGGTCTTGTTTATGGTTTCCTTTGCTGTGCAAAAGCTTTTAAGTTTCATTAGGTCCCATGTGTTTATTTTTGTCTTTATTTCCATTTCTCTAGGAGGTGGGTCAAAAAGGATCTTGCTGTGATTTATGTCATAGAGTGTTCTGCCTATGTGTTCCTCTAAGAGTTTGATAGTGTCTGGACTTACATTTAGGTCTTTAATCCATTTTGAGCTTATTTTTGTGTATGGTGTTAGGGAGTGATCTAATCTCATACTTTTACATGTCCCTATCCAGTTTTCCCAGCACCACTTATTGAAGAGACTGTCCTTTCTCCACTGTACATTCCTGCCTCCTTTATCAAAGATAAGGTGACCATATGTCCGTGGGTTTAACTCTGGGCTTTCTATCCTGTTCCATTGATCTATCTTTCTGTTTTTGTGCCAGTACCATACTGTCTTGATTACTGTAGCTTTGTAGTATAGTCTGAAGTCAGGGAGCCTGATTCCTCCAGCTCCATTTTTCGTTCTCAAGATTGTTTTGGCTATTCGGGGTCTTTTGTGTTTCCATACAAATTGTGAAATTTTTTGTTCTAGTTCTGTGAAAAATGCCAGTGGTAGTTTGATAGGGATTGCATTGAACCTGTAGATTGCTTTGGGTAGTAGAGTCATTTTCACAATGTTGATTCTTCCAATCCAAGAACATGGTACATCTCTCCATCTATTTGTATCATCTTTAATTTCTTTCATCAGTGTCTTATAATTTTCTGCATACAGGTCTTTTGTGTCCTTAGGTAGGTTTATTCCTAGATATTTTATTCTTTTTGTTGCAATGGTAAATGGGAGTGTTTCCTTGATTTCACTTTCAGATTTTTCATCATCAGTATATAGGAATGCCAGAGATTTCTGTGCATTAATTTTGTATCCTGCAACTTTACCAAATTCATTGATTAACTCTAGTAGTTTTCTGGTAGCATCTTTAGGATTCTCTATGTATAGTATCATGTCATCTACAAACAGTGACAGCTTTACTTCTTTTCCAATTTGGATTCCTTTTATTTCCTTTTCTTCTCTGATTGCTGTGGCTAAAACTTCCAAAACTAAGTTGAATAAGAGTGGTGAGAGTGGGCAGCCTTGTCTTGTTCCTGATCTTAGTGGAAATGGTTTCAGTTTTTCACCATTGAGGACAATGTTGGCTGTGGGTTTGTCATATATGGCCTTTATTATGTTGAGGAAAGTTCCCTCTATGCCTACTTTCTGCAGGGTTTTTATCATAAATGGGTGTTGAATTTTGTCGAAAGCTTTCTCTGCATCTATTGAGATGATCATATGGTTTTTCTCCTTCAACTTGTTAATATTGGTGTATCACATTGATTGATTTGCGTATATTGAAGAATCCTTGCATTCCTGGAATAAACCCGACTTGATCATGGCATATGATCCTTTTAATGTGCTGTTGGATTCTGTTTGCTAGTATTTTGTTGAGGATTTTTGCATCTATGTTCATCAGTGATATTGGCCTGTAGTTTTCTTTCTTTGTGACATCCTTGCCTGGTTTTGGTATCAAGGTGATGGTGGCCTCATAGAATGAGTTTGGGAGTGTTCCTTCCTCTGAAATTGTTTGGAAGAGTTTGAGACGGATGGGTGTTAGCTCTTCTCTAAATGTTTGATAGAATTCGCCTGTGAAGCCATCTGGTCCTGGGCTTTTGTTTGATGGAAGATTTTTAATCACAGTTTCAATTTCAGTGCTTGTGATTGGTCTATTCATATTTTCTATTTCTTCCTGATTCAGTCTTGGCAGGTTGTGCATTTCTAAGAATTTGTCCATTTCTTCCAGGTTGTCCATTTTATTGGCATAAAGTTGCTTGTAGTAATCTCTCATGATCTTTTGTATTTCTGCAGTGTCAGTTGTTACTTCTCCTTTTTCATTTCTAATTCTACTGATTTGAGTCTTCTCCCTTCTTTTCTTGATGAGTCTGGCTAATGGTTTGTCAATTTTGTTTATCTTCTCAAAGAACCAGCTTTTAGTTTGATTGATCTTTGCTATTGTTTCCTTCATTTCTTTTTCATTTATTTCTGATCTGATCTTTATGATTTCTTTCCTTCTGCTAGCTTTAGGGGTTTTTTGTTCTTCTTTCTCTAATTGCTTTAGGTGCAGGGTCAGGTTGTTTGCTCGAGATGTTTCCTGTTTCTTAAGGTGGGATTGTATTGCTATAAACTTCCCCCTTAGAACTGCTTTTGCTGCGTCCCATAGGTTTTGGGTCGTCGTGTCTCCATTGTCATTTGTTTCTAGGTATTTTTTAATTTCCTCTTTGATTTCTTCAGTGATCACTTCGTTATTGAGTAGTGTATTGTTTAGCCTCCATGTGTTTGTATTTTTTACAGATCTTTTCCTGTAATTGATGTCTAGTCTCATAGCATTGTGGTTGGAAAAGATAC
Source organism: Mesoplodon mirus (assembly GCF_964341445.2). Taxonomy (NCBI): domain Eukaryota; kingdom Metazoa; phylum Chordata; class Mammalia; order Artiodactyla; family Ziphiidae; genus Mesoplodon; species Mesoplodon mirus. Next base: position 43,187,018 of record NC_138988.1, on the reverse strand, counting down.
TTGATACGATTTCAATTTTCTTAAATTTACCAAGGCTTGATTTGTGACCCAAGATATGATCTATCCTGGAGAATGTTCCATGAGCACTTGAGAAAAATGTGTATTCTGTTGTTTTTGGATGGAATGTCCTATAAATATCAATTAAGTCCATCTTGTTTAATGTATCATTTAAAGCTTGTGTTTCCTTATTTATTTTCATTTTGGATGATCTGTCCATTGGTGAAAGTGGGGTGTTAAAGTCCCCTACTATGATTGTGTTACTGTCGATTTCCCCTTTTATGGCTGTTAGTATTTGCCTTATGTATTGAGGTGCTCCTATGTTGGGTGCATAAATATTTACAATTGTTATATCTTCTTCTTGGATCGATCCCTTTATCATTATTTAGTGTCCTTCTTTGTCTCTTCTAATAGCCTTTATTTTAAAGTCTATTTTGTCTGATATCAGAATTGCTACTCCAGCTTTCTTTTGATTTCCATTTGCATGGAATATCTTTTTCCATCCCCTTACTTTCAATCTGTATGTGTCTCTAGGTCTGAAGTGGGTCTCTTGTAGACAGCATATATATGGGTCTTGTTTTTGTATCCATTCAGCCAATCTGTGTCTTTTGGTGGGGGCATTTAGTCCATTTACATTTAAGGTAATTATTGATATGTATGTTCCTATTCCCATTTCCTTAATTGCTTTGGGTTCGTTATTGTAGGTATATTCCTTCTGTTGTGTTTCTTGCCTAGAGAAGTTCCTTTAGCATTTGTTGTAAAGCTGGTTTGGTGGTGCTGAACTCTCTCAGCTTTTGCTTGTCTGTAAAGGTTTTAATTTCTCCATCAAATCTGAATGAGATCCTTGCTGGGTAGAGTAATCTTGGTTGCAGGTTTCTCTCCTTCATCACTTTAATTATGTCCTGCCACTCCCTTCTGGCTTGTAGAGTTTCTGCTGAGAGATCAGCTGGCAGGCGGATTCTTAACCACTGTGCCACCAGGGAAGCCCCAGAATTTTCCTTATTGTTTGGTTCTAAATATTTCCTAATTTCAAATTTGATTTATTCTTTGACTCAAAGGCTAATTAGCAGCATGGTTCTTAATTTTGAAATATATGTGGTATTTCTAGTTATCTTTATGCCATTGAGTTCTAGCTTAATTGTATTATACTCAGAAAACACACTGTATGATTTTAATACTTTGAAATTTATTGATAATCTCAGTTTGGCTCAGTATAGTGAAAATGTTCCTTATGCATTTGAAAAGAATGTGTCTTCTGCAGTTGTATGGTGCAATACTCTGCATATATATCCATTGGGTAGAGAAAGTTCATTGTGTAGTCCAGATATTCTATATCCCTGCTTATTTTTGTCTGCTTGTTTTAGCAATTACTGAGATGGCAGTGTATAAAAATATCTTTCACTATGATTACGGCATGATGTTTCTCCTTACGGTTCTATCTGGAGGCTATGTTATTAAATGCATACATATTTTAAGTTATTATATCTTCCCAGTGGAGCGAAACTTTTATCAGAGAGAATTGACCTTGTTTATCCCTAGAACTGCTTTTTGCCTTAAAAGTCTCTTTTGCCTGATAGTAATTAAACAACTCTGTTTTCTTTTAGTTTGGAATTTGCCTGATATGTCTTTATCTATCCTTTTACTTCCAGCCTTTGCATATCTTTAAGGTTGTTATATGTCTACTGTAAATAGTATGCAGTCATTTTGGATTCTTATTCAATCCACTCTTTGTCTTCTAACAAAAGCATTTAGTCTACTTATTTTATTGTGAATACTGATATATTTGGATGCGTGTCTATCTTTATATTCTCGGTTTTCTATTTGTTTCCTCTGTTCTAGCATTTTTGTTCTCTCTCTTCTTGATTTATTTTGGACTGTTTGTTTTTCCTTGTTCCATTTTCCTCCTTTATTGGTTTGGAAACTAAATACTCTGTTTTTATTCTTTGAGTGGTTACCTTAGAAATGACAGCATGTATTGTTAACTTAAAGTCAAAAGTTAGCTAAAATCTTTACTTTTCAGGACAACTTTTTATTCCAGTTACCCCTTCCCAACTTACTATCGTGTTAATTATTTTAATTTTATCTTGTTTTTAAAAAGCTATATGACTTAATTGATGATAAATAATTCCAGATTTGTACAAACACTACTGAAAATTCAGTAGCTTAGCCCAATAAAGGTTTATTCCTCACTCATGTCATAGTCTGATGCAAACCAGTCAGCTCTAGGTGGGACTCCTTCTAGAAGTGACTGTGCCATATCTGAAGGCCTGTACAACCTTCAGAGCTTGCCTCCTGCTTGTGGAAAGATGGCAAAGTTTACACAGTCAAAAGCTTTTTTAGTCAGGGCTCATGGTTTCTTTTGCAATACAATTCCTTCAAAACTTAGATGGTTTCAGACCTCTGTGTGTGTTATACATCCAGAGTGCTTTCTTTGACAAAGTTCTCAGTTCCGCTTTGTTTCTTTGCTCTCTTGTCCCCCTGCCTCTCTCTGCCTCAAATGGTGGCTACACCATTAATAGCATCTTTGCTAAGATGTGCTTCATTTCATTGAAAACTTTAACTGGTCTTGAACTCATAAAGACTTAATCCCATTGCTCACTCCTTGAGATCTAAAGCAGTGTACTTCCCTAAACCTTCAAGACTCTAAACTTCTGGATTATTTTATTTTATTTAAGTATAGTTGATTTGCAATGTTGTGTTAATTTCTGCTGTACAGCAAAGTGACTCAGTTATACATTAAACTTCTGGATTCTATTTCCTTTTATTTCTTATCAATCAACCAAATATTCCCTGAACTCATCTCTTTCTTGTAATGTCTTGACAAGTGTAACCAACTACAACTGACACGATACTAAGGTTCTGTTTTACAGACCCTTTGCCTAGTGCTACTGGCTCATGATCTGCCCCAGAATTATTGCAGACAATCATTTTGCCCCTGCAACACAGATCAACACTTTCCAAGGATTCTTCTATCAGTTTCCTTGTTGTACACCACATGATCACTAAGCCAGTGCCACATATCCGATGTGTTGAAATGGCTCTCTGCAATGTACCAATTTCTACATTAAGAGAAGTACAACTAGTTGTAATGACAATCTCTAAATCTGTGAGTTAACATAATAGAGGTTTATGTTTACAGCATATTCAGTGCTGGTTGGGAAACTCTCCTGGTTTATCTGCTCCAAGTAGTGACTCAGTGACTCAGGATGGTGTGATGTCACCACCATCTTCAATGGGTGGCCTCCATGGTGGCCATAGGAAGGGAAGAGAAAGTGCATGGTGTTTTATGGCTCTGCTTGAAAGTAGTGTACATTACTTCTGTCTCCATCTCCATTCCATCAGCCAGAACCCAATAATATGACCTCAACTATTTGCAAGTAAAGTGGGAAAACAGTCTCCCTTTGTGTCTGAGAGGAGTAAAAGTGAATGGTGACCATATAGCCAGTCTCTGCCCTACCCCATGGAACTTTACTGTTGTGTCCATTCAATGTTTGTTTAGATTCACTCTCATACTTAGCGCTTCCTTGCTGTTTATCCATTCTTGCACATAATGCGTTCCTTCTGGGATCACTTTCTTTCTGCCTGAAGTGCATCATTTAGAATTTCTTTCGGTGAGTGCCTTCTGGCAGTAACCTCTCTCAGTTTTATCTAAAATTTGCTGTTCAATTTGCCCTTGTCTTTGTTTTTTTCTTTTTAATTTGGTTGTGCCGGGTCTTAGTTGCTGCAGGAGGGCTCCTTAGTTGCGGCTCGCTGACTCCTTGGTTGTGGCATGCAAACTATTAGTTGTGGCATGCATGTGGGATTTGGTTCCCTGACCAGGGATCGAACCTGAGCCCCCTGCATTGGGAGCACAGAGTCTTAACCACTGCGCCACCAGGGAAGTCCCATGCCCTTGTCTTGAGAGATATTTCTTATGGGATCTTGCCTTAATGGTGGGAGAAATTCTTGTTATACTGTCTACCTTAGGCAGCCCTGGGATGTGTTTCCTGCTTGCTGTGCCTCATGAGACCATTAAAACTTATGCTCAGATTCATCAGTTTTGCAAATGTCTTCAGAGAAAAGCTGACTTCAGCAATCTGTTTATATCTCTGAATTCCCATAGTTATTTAATTTTTGGCTAAAGAATTACTTACTTTATTGACAGATCATTAATGCACTCAAGATTTTATTATCTAGCATTTTTAGTAACTTTTTGATGGAAAGGGGAACCCAAGGGGGACCCAATATAGTCTACCATATTACTTCATCTTCTGATATTCTTCACAAGTTCGAGGCCCATTTCATCACCAAGTGGTGACCTCCTCAGTAGAGGGCAGATGTTAGACTTACCTTGCATTCTATTCCAAAAGTAAGGCATCCTCATTAAAATAAGTTCCAGATTAGATCTAAGGTGAACACAGACCGCCCCCATCACAAAGAAAAATGCGTATGGAGCTTCCTGCATAAGAGGATTAAACCTTGGGACTTATTGCTGTGTTGGCTGATAAAACTGCTGCTACTGTGTCCAGCACAGCATCCCAGCTCCTTGGCCAGAGCCTGGCTCTTAGTAAGGGCTCCATAAATACCCCATGACAGCTGAGCTCACATATTTCTTTCTAACAAATTAGAGAACCACACAAATGTATTTTTTAAATGTTTAGACATCTTTATGCATGGTGCTTTTGTTCTCCTGTGGGGCTTAGCACATTTGGTTTTACAGTGAAGACTTTCTGGGTCTTTGCCTTATCTCTGCAACTAAACCATTAGTTCCATGAGGACAGGAGTCCACAGACTTCTCTCCATATACCTCACAGGCTAGTACAGTGCTATGTATGTGTGTGGCTGGTGTCCAACAAAGTAGGTAGATTGGTTGGTCAATTAAATAAACATATGAATCCCAGGTTCATGAAATCACAGATACTTGCCATTTCAGAGATGGTGGGAGTAAAAGATGTTGTCCAAGGCCTCAGGATGAGAAATGCCCCAAGATGATGGGTAGCCAATACCTCTCAAATGCAGTGGGTTGTGCCCTACCTGCAGGAAGCTAGCCTCTCTTCAGGTCAAAGGTGGGCTCTTCTCACACATTTATGAGCTCCATCATACCCCACTCCACCCCATAGAATAGATCTACATTCAGGAGGCTTGTGGCTATAGAACAGAGTACACGTCACATGACCAACACCCCAATATGAGACCCCTGACTTTGCCACAGTCAGTGGAGCATATTAGTAGTACATAGGGACCATAGAGGGTTGGTCATATTTTTGAGTAACTGGTGACAGAAAGAAAGGTCTTTGAAAGCAGCTTCCCAGGATCAACCCATGTTAATGGAATGAGCTACCTTGTGCTTTTTTTGTTTCTGGCCAAGACTTGAGATGAAAGGTGATGGAAGCAGCCACCAGGACCTGACACAATCTCTGTTTCTCTGCAGCTGCGGGTCTTCAAGCTGGCCAAGTCATGGCCGACCTTAAACACGCTCATCAAGATCATCGGCAACTCGGTGGGGGCTCTGGGGAACCTAACCATCATCCTGGCCATCATTGTCTTCGTCTTTGCTCTGGTTGGCAAGCAGCTCCTCGGGGACAGCTACCATGACAACCGGTGCAAAATCTCAGCACCCAACGAAGAATGGCCACGCTGGCACATGCATGACTTCTTCCACTCCTTCCTCATCGTCTTCCGGATCCTCTGTGGAGAGTGGATTGAGAACATGTGGGCCTGCATGGAAGTCGGCCAGAAGTCCATCTGCCTCATCCTTTTCTTGACGGTTATGGTGCTGGGCAACCTGGTGGTGAGTGCATGGGCAATGCAGGAGACTTCCATGTTATCCTAGAAAGTTTGACATTGCACATGTCTTGCCCACATTGTACCTCCCTGACTGAAAAGTCTTCACACTTTTCCAAGTTGTGTGGGACACATAAGAACTATCTGTTGGGAAGCAGCTGGAATAAGCCCATATGACAGAGCAGGAAATACCTGATGTAGAATCCCAGCTCCACCTCTAGTAAAGTTGGGTGACCCAGCACAAGAGATAATCTCCCAAGCTTTAGTTTCCTTAAAATCAAGAAAATAGTGCCTACTTATGGGCTTACTGGGAGAATTAAATTACAGGAACAACATACACAAATTGCCTAGTGCAGTTTCTGGGCCAAGGCAGGAAGTCAATAAATGGTAGTTGTTAGTTGTTGAAGGAAAATTTCCCTTCTCCATTCTAGGGTTCTCAGAAGGTATTTCTGTTGGGGGGGGGGCGAGTAGAGTTACATAGGTTCTAGCTAGGAGCAGGAGGGGAGGCACAATGGGACAAGAGGAAGGAGAGGAGCTGGATCATGGACAACATCCAACACCATGACAATAACAAAATCCATTCTCAGGTTTGGGGGGAGCCCCTCTGGAGGGCTTTCTCCCAGTTGGCCCCAGCACCCCTTCTCTGGCCCAGTCTGGCTCCTTGCCCTCAGTTGTCTCCACTCCCTCAAGTTCTGGGTGCCTTTGCTCTCCCAGCCTTGACCAGGGTGAGGGGAGGGTGTTATTTTTAGGAACCCCTTTCTTTTTTTTTTAAATTGAAGTATAGTTGATTTACAATATTGTGTTAGTTTCAGATGTACAGAATAGCGATTTGGGTTTTTTCCATTATAGATGATTACAAGATGTTGAGTATAATTCCATGTGCTATACTGTAAATCTTTGTTGCTTATCTATTTTATGTATAGTAGTTTGTAACTGTTAATCCCATACTCCTAATTTATCCCTCTCCCCTACCTTTTCCCTTTGGTAACCATAAGTTTGTTTTCTATATCTGTGAGTCTGTTTCTGTTTTGTATATAAATTCATTTGTATTATTTTTTAGATTCCACATATAAGTGATATCATATAGTAATTTTCTTTCTCTGTCTGACTTATTTCACTAAGCATTATATTCTCTAGGTCCATCCATGTTGTTGCAAATGGCAGTATTTCATTCTTTTTTATGGCTGAGTAATATTCCATTGTATATATAGACCACATCTTCTTAAGCCAGTCATCTATTGATGGGCGCTTGGGTTGCTTCCACGTCTTGCAGGAGCCCCTTTCTTATTGCCCTGGAAGTCAACCAACTTGAATTCTTTTCCCATAAGAGTTTTACAGATAAGAGAAAGCTAAACTAAGAGAGGGGATGAAAAAACAAATCCAGACTCTTCAAAGTCTTTCCCAACAGGGTCCCTGAGCCAGAGGTGCCTTCTGCCTGCTCTCCTGAGTAGGGGGCTGGACAAAACTCCTTTCTTCCAGGCTGAGCTCCCCATCCCTGCAGTGTCAGAGAGGCCCCTGACCCTGAGGCAGGAAGTTTGCCTTTCCAAGCGCTTTTACATCCTCATGCCATTTCCTCTTCACAACCACTCTGACAGGTAGGGGGTCCCCACTCCCTGCTTAAGGGGGAAGGACACGAAGTTGGAAGCAGAGAGGAGATGTGCCCAGGATTCCAGAGTGAGCAATAGAACCCAGGGTATGGCTGATGAGAGTGGTTCTGGGCAGGCCCATGCCTTCTCCTCTCTGTTGTCCCTGAATGTCCCTTTGCTCAGCAGGGGTGACCCTCCTCTATGGTGGAGAATGTGCTTCCAAGCCTTGTCCACGTGAAGCAAGTTGCTTGGGGCATCCCCTAGGCTCCTCTCAATTGCTGTCAGAATGTCTGTTCCCCCAAGAAGGAAAGCATCTTGGGTGGGCAGGGCGAGGCCCCACTGTGGCTGTCCTGCCACCCAGCTGCTGACCTGGTGGGCCACGGAGGGGGTCAGCTCATCGATTGAGGGATCTTCCTTTCCACGCCTTCTCTCCAGGTGCTTAACCTGTTCATTGCCCTGCTGCTGAACTCCTTCAGCACCGACAACCTCACAGCCCCAGAGGACGACGGGGAGGTGAACAACCTGCAGGTGGCCCTAGCGAGGATCCAGGTGTTAGGCCGGCGCACCAAGAAAGCCCTTTGCAGCTTCCTCAACTGGCCCTTCTTGCTCCCCCGGCCCAAGGCAGAGCCCCAGCTGGTGGTGAAACTCCCACTCTCCACCTCCAAAGTTGAGAACCACATTACTGCTGACACGGCTGCGGGGAGCCCTGGAGGGCTCCTGGCTCCCAGAGGCCCCAGGGATGACCACAGTGACTTCATCACCAATCCTAACGTATGGGTCTCTGTGCCCATTGCCGAGGGCGAGTCTGACCTCGATGACTTGGAGGATGATGGTGAGGAGGATGCTCAGAGCACCCAGCAGGAAGTGATCCCCCAAGCGCAGGTGAGAGTTCTCCCACGGGACAGCCACAGGAAGCAGGGAGGGGACTTAGGGCTGGAGTGACAAGGGGCAGTAGGGAAACTTTGATGAAGAGGTTTTCCAACCTCAGGGCTGGCACAGCCTTGAAGAGCCCCAGGCAAGCCCGGCATGAGACCCTTTCACATAAGGAAGCACAGGCCATGCCAAGCTTTCTGGAGGAGGTGACATTTAATCAGGGCCTGGAAGAAAGGGTCAGAATTCACCAGGCAAGCAGGGAGCAGGGGCACTGCTTGAGCCCCAGGCCACTTGGAGTTGCTTGAAATTGTCTTTCATATAGCTGCCCCATTTGCTCCACCCAACCCAGGCTCTGTGCAGGAGGTGCTAATAAGATTGCTCTAAGAACAGGATGTTGTCCAAGAGCAAGTCTCGTCTCATCTTCACCAGCAGCCTAAAAAGTCCTGATCATTATGTGACTCATTCATCCAGCTTTTCCCGACAGGGGATGTCACAGGGAAATGACACTTGTTCCTTTGGCACCAAAGAATTTGAAGCATATTTTTGGGTAATTATATATATATATATATATATATATATATATATATATATATATATATATATATTTAAATGCTTTGCATAGTTCCTTTCTACCTTAAGCTGATAAATCAACCCTCGTTAACCTCTTCTCAACAACTCAGGGCATGCACGTCTCCACAATGTAGGAAGGCAGGGGTCCCTGTGGGACCCGGGGACAGAGCACTGCTGGCCAGGCCACTAAGTGGCCTCAGACAGCTGTGCTTTGTGTCTGTAGCTCTTCCCTAGCCTCCATCCCTTGCAGCTGTCACTGCTCTTGTGTTCCAGCAGCTGCTGTTATCAGCTGCCATATTTTACATGCCTTTGTCTGGGTGACAGCCGAGGGCAGGGCGTCACCATCCCCAGAGTAAAGGACATAAACTCTGTGACGCTGTCTCCACTCAGAGTCATTTTCAATTACTTTGGGGGTTCTTGGGGTCTCTAGAGGGCAAAGTTCACTACCACTCTGACCCCTGGACAAGTGATAATGGTCATGGCTAACATCTATGGAGCCAAGCACTGCTTGTGAAGTGCTTCACAAGTATGAACATATTTAGTCATCAAAATAACCAAATGAAGTAGATCTTGCCTTCTTAAGTTTGCAGATGGGAAAAATGAAAATAAGAGAGGTTAAATAACTTGCCTAATGTCACACAACTTGTAAGTAATGACGCCAAATATTACACACAGATCTATCTGGCTGTATGTATGTATGTTCGTTGCATATATTAGGTCCTTGGCTCTGGCAGATGATGATGTGCAATATCTTTTCAAAGTTAGAATTAGTTAGCTGAGGGTGGGCCCAGGTACCCAAGTTGGGGCTTTCTCTCACTAGCAGGAGCAGCTGCAACAAGTCGGGAGATGTGAGGACTACCTGCCACCCAGGAGCTCAGGTTCTGGAATGTTCTCTGAGGACCTGGCTCCATACCTAGGTGAGAAGTGGAAAGACGAGGCTCCTGCTCAGGACCCTACAGAGGTAGGTATGTGAGCTTCCTGGAGAGGTTAAACAGCCTGCCGGACAATGACCAGTGGGATGGAGGGGATTGGAGGATAGGGCTGGGCGTGGGGTATTCCAGACTACACTCAACTACACTACACATGAGCAGAGGCTCATGTCTCATCTTGGGAATTTTTAAAGTCCTTCCAAACCTCTGAGCTAATCAGCATGATTTCACCGGGAAGAATGAGGTTCCATAGACTGGGGGACCGAGGACCTGTTCCTCAACCTCTCTGAGCCTCCATGTCTCCCTCTGGGAACCTGAGTGGTAATGGCTACTTGGTAGGATTCTTTTGAAGCTTCAATGAGATGCTGCTTGTCAAATGTTTAGCTCCTGCCTGAAAAGGAATAAGTGCCCAGAAAATGACAGCCAAGAAAAAAGGAAACAAAAGACAGTGCACAGAGAAAGTTAAGTATCTTTCAGAGCCAGCAGATGAAAGTCGGAGTTGCTGTGGGTGAGGAAGTCTTCCCTGTGACCATCTCCCACCTCCCACCCCCGCTTTCTGTTGTCCACACTGTCTTCTCGGGCCAAAAGCAGACTGGTGCCGGGGAGAGGCTGTCTGTACTGAGTGCTGTACTGACAGACTTACATAGACTGAGCAGGAAGAAGATCTTATAAGAGGTAAAAATAAACTTGGTGGTTTCATTACAAATCTTTAAAGAAAACAAGCTACATTGAAAGAGGTATCTCTAAAGGTTTAGCATCTGTAATAGCACTGTATTAAATGCAAGAAGTTAACTTCACACCTAGCCACTGAGTGCCGATGGTGACAGGCACCGGGTAAGCAAAGATAAGGAAGACATAATTCATCCCAAAGTTATCAAGCCCATCAGCTTGAGGAGTGCCAGCCACTGGCTGTGTGCCTCTGGGCAAGGCTGACCCAGCGGGGTGAGAGAAGAAGGTGGGATGAGAAGGGATTTGAGGGCTCTGGGTGAACACCAGCCTCTTGGTTCCAGTTGGGTGAAGGTTGCCATCTTCTACACGTGGAGAACATGTTTCTGCTGAGCATTCTAAGGACTCCCCTGGCTAGTTTTCTCTACTCGGTGTTTTCAGTACACTACTGCTGGGGATTGTTTCTGTTTTTGTTTTGATTTTGTCCATGACCCTAGCCAGGCAGGGAGGATCTGACAGTGACAGATGGGGACCCACCCCACCATTTGGGTCCATTAGCCAAGCGATCAGGTTTACTAATATGAGAGCAGCTTCAGCTCCTAATTGAATTCATCTGGAAACATTATAGGACTGAAGCTGCCAGGAGGGCAACAGGGCCCCTGCAGCATTGCTCCATGATTAAATATTCAAGCCCAGTGAAGGCTGAGAGTCTTTATGGGTGTAATTACCATGTCTCGGGCCATCGCCAGCCCTCCATCAGGGGCCTGGAGGTTTAAAGCCTCACACAGCTGAACCTCTGGGGCTCTTCAGAGAGCATGACTGTTCTGGGGCTCAGCTGGCAAGGCACCGAAACAGAAGGGACGCCATGGTGGGTCCAGCCCTGAGGGGCTCTCTCTGCATCTCGGAGCTCTGAGCCAGTCGGACCTGTGGTGACAATGTGCAGATTCACTGGGCCCCTCAGAGAGCTGGGTTCACTGCTGGGGCTTCTGCCGTGCAGGGAGTGGATGACACGAGCTCCTCAGAAGGCAGCACTGTGGACTGCCTGGATCCTGAAGAGATCCTGAGGAAGATCCCTGAGCTGGCGGATGACCTCGATGAGCCAGATGACTGCTTCACAGAAGGTAGAGTGGCAGCCACAGACCTCCTCCACTTGACATTCATTAGGGCCAGAATCCAGCTCAACAAGTACTCATCTGGTCACCTCTGTGTCCAGGGTTCTGGCCTGGGGTCCAGGGGAGACAGGCAAGCAGTGCCCCTTGCTCCTCACTCCCAAGCTTGAGGGCCCAGCATCAAACACAGATGCCAGACTCGCAGCAGCTGACTGGTGGGATCTGCATCTCGTGCCACGTCAGACATGGCAAACAGATGCTCTGCCTTCCTCATCACCCTCGAAAACACCTCACTGAGTTATAAACCAGCCCTCTTGAGGTTGAAAGGGAAAAGGTAGCCACCACCATAAACCCTTGACTTGGGACATAAAAGGACTCAGAGGAGGGCCATGATGCACCTGTGTCCCTACATCTCCTATGTGACTCTTAAAGGCAGAACCTGCATCTTACTCTTCTTTTTCTTCAATGTTTAGAACAGTGAAGCCTGTTATATTCTCAATAGATATTTGTGCAATAAGTGAATAAACATATAGTTCATACTATGAAAGTAAGTGTGGCCTAAATAATTAAACAAACAAAGAAACCACTTAACTGAGTTTCCACTTTCACGTGACCCTTAGCTAGGCTGCCCCCAGGCCCCATTCCAGCCATGTGGAGACCCCCCAGTTCAGCACAGGCTCAAGGCATAGCCCCTCAGACACCCCCAGGCTCAGGCTCCATGTCTTGTCAAAGCTCCAGAGAAGGTGGGATAAGGATAAGGACTATACTATCATCTGTAGGGAGGAAGATGCTTGGGAGGAGGTGAGAGTGGGCAAGACCAGTGGTGGAGAGGGACACCTGAAGGGCACGATGGAGAGACCGCCTGAAAGGGACCCCACTTCTCTCATATTCCAGGAAAGAATTCTTTTCCAAAATAGCGGCAAGTGTGTTTCTCTGCAGAGTGGTTTCCCTTCAGGGCTGGAGTCAAAACATGCCTCCTTTACCAGTGGGGCATCACTCACCATCAGTCCCCTCTCCCCACAGGCTGCATTCGCCACTGTCCCTGCTGCAAAGTGAACAGCTTCAAGTTTCCATGGGCCGTGGGCTGGCAGGTGCGCAAGACCTGCTACCTCATCGTGGAGCACAGCTGGTTCGAGAGCTTTATCATCTTCATGATCCTGCTCAGCAGTGGAGCGCTGGTAAGCAGAAGTAGGGGTTCCATGCCACAAAGCCCTCCAGGTGGGGTCTCCACCATCCAAAGGCCCTGGAGCTGCAGCAGTGGGCTCCCCTGATTCCTGGGCTGAAAGTCCCCAATGTGTGGCTGGAAGGCGAGCTACAGCCCAGCATGAGGACTCCTCTTAGCAGGAGGGCATGGTAGGTGCTTGAGGGGCCCATGTCGTGGCCTGTTATACCTGGCTGCTTGGATTTCAAGCAGTGAGTATATACATCCCACTTTATTGTTGGGGAAACTGACACTCAAAGGGTTTATGGGACTTGTCCAAGGTTACCCAGCTTGTCAGTAGGAAAACCTAATTTTGCCTTCATTTGATCCCAAAGTCCCTGATTTTCCACCTTCTGACCTCCCAACACAGTGCCCTTTTCTGAGGGCCCAGTACGAAGAGGACCATCTTTCCCTGCCCTGTCAAGCCGCTTGCAAGTACTGCTATCACTCACTCAAATTGCATGGCAAATCATTACAGCAGCACTTCTCAAAATTTAATCACCTGGGGAACTTGTTAAAATGCAGATTCTGATTCAGTAGATCTGGGGTGGGGCCTGAGAATTTGCATTACCAACAAGCTCCCACATGATGCTGACACTGGTCCACAGGCCACACTTTGAATAACAAGGCCTTACAGTCCTCTAGATTCTGAGTTAAGAGACTTCCTAAGCCCCTTGCTGGGTGTTGAGCTTTGTAGGACAAGGAAGGATGTTCTCTCTGCACCATGGCGTAGGCTCACTACACAGTCTCAACTAATCTTCCCAATGAACCAAGGTAGACGTAGACACAGGAAGGGACTCATCCTTGGCTGTCCACATTTTATGGATGAGGACGTCACAGCTTAAAGACACGGAGGGACCTGCCCAGGCTCCCAGCTCATTAGTTAAAGGGAGGACTAGCATCCCACTCTCTTGATTCATGGTTCCCAGTGTTTCCACTTGTCTTGCTCCCTGTGTGCCATTTACTCCCTGAAAACAATCTACGGACCATCTGGGCACCCACTTAAATGCCATATTTCCCAGGAAGGGAGCCCAAACTGCTCAGGGTGTTGTCTCAGCCTTAGGGAGGAGCAAAGGCAGGTGAGAAGGTTTGATCTGAGAGATGGAAGGAAAGCTAGGCCAGCAAGGGCACAAAGCTGAGGGAGAAGTGTCTCATGGAGCAGGCTGGCCGGCCTGCCATCTTGGAGAGGGGGTGGCAGCGTCTGATGGTGCCCACTGCCCTGGCACAGGGTGGTGACGGCCCCCCTAGAATAACAGTCTCAGCACAGTCCTGAGTGCAGAGGCCACACTGCGGGGCAAAGGGAGGCTGGGCAGTGCATTCTCCACACCTGCCCTTCCCTCTGTCCTGCAAATGATAACGTCAATCATTTGATGAGGACTAAGTGCCTTCTTCATCACCTCCTTCCCTTGTCCGTCTACTCCCCTTCTCCACACACCCCTGCTGCTCCCCTGCCCTCCCATCCCGGCAGGGAGCTCACATCCTAAACCAGCTGCTGGCCCCACCCCAGTGCTCTCCCTCCCCTCCCCATCTCCTTCCCCAGGGGACTGAACTGGCTGGCACCAAATTTAGTCTTCCTAATGCTTCTACTTTGAGTACGTTTAAAAAAAAATAGCATGAGTTTTTATCTGACAAAGTAAAGAGAAAAAAAATACTTGGAAATTATAGGAAAATGCAAAGAAAAAATGTCACCCATTTTCCTATCACTCAAAGAGAATCTCACTTTGAAAACATTTTGGTGCATTTCCTTCCCATCTTTCTTAGGCATGTAATACATAAATATTACAAAACGGAAACCACATTTGTGCATTCTGTAATTTCTCAGTAAATTTTTTCAGTAATATGGTCCTCCTACCTCATTAAATGGCTGCAATGTAACTAACCCCCAAGCTCACTCCTAATAAGCATTGAATATCCTATGCACACTCCTTTGGAAACGTTGGCTTATTTCCCATCTTAGGTCTAGCTTTAGAAGTAGAACCAGAAGCAGGAATTCTTGTGCAGTTTGTGGAGGGTGTGCTTTGAGCTGGAGCATGTGAAGGAAGTAGGACAGAACAGGGAATGGAGCTGGGAAAAGACATGGGTTCCCATGAAGCCCAGCCTCAGCCTGATCCCACAGGACCTCTGAAGCATAAAGGGCCTCACGGGACTGTCCCACCTTGAGGCAAGGGGATGGTCAGACCCTGGCTGCGGCTGCCCCCAGAGGGGTGATATAGTCTCCTAAGGTGGAGGCACTTCCCTTCAGCCCAGGGACGTGTCCTCAGGCAACAGGGGCGCTCACCAGCCTTTAGCAACCAACGTTCACAGCAGCTGGGGATGGTCATACTGGCTCCTTAAACAGGATCTAGGTGGGACACCAACAACATCTAGTGTCCTTAGGATACATTCTTGAAGGCAGAATTGCTGGATTTCTAAAAGCTTTGAGTCATGTTACCAAGTTGGGGTCCCAAAAACTGAATCAGTTTTCACTCCGCCCAGCTGTATATGAGAGTAGCTGATTCCCCACAGCCAAACCGACTGCGGGGTTCCCCCCGACCATCCACTCCCATCCATGCCCTTTCCTCTTCATCAATCTGATAAAAGAAAAATGGCATATTCTCTTCATTTGAATTTCCTTGATTACCAATGAAATGCAGCATTCTTTTTCAGAGTTCACTGTTGAGTCTTACTTTCATTTTCGCGAACATCCTTTGTTGCTTTTATTTTTAAACTAAGTCACTGTTAGCAATCCCTTTGGTTCACTTCCAAAATCCAATTAGAGAAGGTTTCCTTTCTCACTTGTGTTCAGCTCCCCTGCAAAGTATAAGCAGGGCTGTGTGTCCCTGTTGGCTCCGAGGAAGTCCTCGTTTGTATCTCGCAGGGCCTCCTCCACTACCCCACCCTACCTCCCAGAGCAGAGAAGAAAAATGAAGCAGGCAAACTGGTTACCAAAGCTCTCTCAGGGGCTGACTGGGTCCTTCCCTGTCCCTGGGCCCCAGTGCTGTGGGTCTAGGCCGCCTACCATTTTGCTCCTTTCCTTCCAGGCCTTTGAAGATTTTTACCTTGACCAGAAGCCCACGGTGAAGGCCTTGCTGGAGTACACCGACAGGGTGTTCACGTTTATCTTTGTGTTTGAGATGCTGCTCAAATGGGTGGCCTATGGCTTTAAAAATTACTTCACCAATGCCTGGTGCTGGCTGGACTTCCTCATCGTGAACGTGAGTGTCTCAGTGGGCACTTGTGGGCTTTGGGGTCCTTTCCCCTGGCTGATGACTGCAACTAATGCAAAGGAAGCTTGGAGGCCTGGCCTTCAAGGGTGACTCCAAAGAGAAGTCTTAGCAAGGGGTCTGAGAATAACCCTGCGTACCTGTGATTCAGATAAGATCCAGGCAGTACATGATTCCAACACAACAGTGACATTCAGATGAGTCTTCAGTTCCTAGGTCTCCATCCAGAAAGACTACTTACTACCTCTGTATTTTACATCCAAAGCAAGATGGCACATGACCTTGCATCCATTGTCAGGGCTTCTAGACCTAGGGATGCTGAGGACTTCCTGGCATAGAGAACCTGCCCTCCCACTGACTCAATGATCCCCAGCCCTGGCTGCACTTTAGAATCACTTGGGAAGCTCTTAAGAACACAGTGAACAAACACTACTCTTCCCAGAGATTGGAGTCTTACTGGTCCTGGGTGGAGTCCATGCATCAGTATTTTCTAAAAGCCCCTGGGCATGTCCAATGTGTAGACAGGATTGAGAACCACTGAGCTTAAACCAGTGGTGTCTCCCCAGTGGCACTAAAAGGGGCAAAGGGTCCCTTTGGAGAGGTGATGAACTGGAGCTCATGTGTTCAGATGAACCTGTGGCCACTAGCCCTGCATTAGGGGATTTACCAAGTGCCTCCCACACATTAAACTTGAGATTCCTCAAAGGTGTGAGGAGACTGTCCTCAATAAAGTCTCCTAAGAGCTCTCCTAGCCCCCAAAGCCCGGAGTGAACTCCTCCTCCTCTTAACCATACAGTCCTCTATCTATCCAAGCCCTTGCAGTCTTGGCTTTTCAGGATGGCTGCCTGAGCTATTTGTTCACTGCTGCATGTCTGAGGGTCCCTGCAGGTGGGGGAGGTACGTGCTATGTTTGCCTCTGCTTCCCACACTCCCACAGCCACTGGTGCCAAGGTCTGCACATCAGAGGTGTTAGGAAATGTGTCTGTATTTGGTGCTTGCCTCCTGAAGCTGGATGCCGTCCAGTTCAGAACATTCTGTCCAGCCTCCTGTGTTGGCAGGTCCTCCACAGCAGGTCTGTGCACCCAATTCTCTTCTTTCCTGATACCAATGTGCTAGCAGCGTCAGGCCACTGTACCACAGGGATTAGCTGTGAGGCCTGCAATCTGAGTCACAGGTGATAATTTTGTACATATCATATAATTATTCATAAATGAAAGGAAAATTTTATTCCAGCTACCCACTCTTGTTAGGGGCAGTCACTTCTAAGTACTCACTAATTTCAGTCCTTATCCCCTGATGTGGTCACCCACTCATCCATCCATCCATCTGCCTACTAATTCTTCCTTCTGACCATCCATCCCTCCTTCCATCTATCCAACTATTCACCCTTCCTTTTTCCTTCCTTCCCAACATCCATTCATGTTTACTTCTTGTTTATCCTGTCAATCCTCTCCTTCCATCCGTCTATTCTCACTCTTCTTTCCCTCCTCCCTTCTGCCCATCTATTCATCCTAACCTTCCTTCCATCCCTCTATCAATTTGTCCTTAACCCTTCTATCTTTCTATCTTTTGACTTGTCTTTCTATTGAACTATCCAGTCATCTAACCTACTATTCACTCATTCGAGCACCTTCCATCCAATTTTCCTTCTGTTCACACATTTTCCATCTTTCTATTCTTCCTTTACCTCATCCATCTATCCTTCCTTTCTTCCACCCATCTGTCCACTCACCTCTTTTTCTTCCATTCATCCATCCACCCACCCATTCTTCCATCCAGTCAACCTTCCATCATTCTCTAATCTCTTCCATTCCTCTACCCATCTCTCTATCTTTTCATTCATCCATCATTTATCCAGCCATCCATCCTTCCCCAATTCATCCATCCCATTCATCCACTATCCATGATTTTATATTTTATCTTTCTTCTTTGCTTTCTTTCTTCCATTCTTCCTTTCAACTCTCATATCTATCTTTGTATCATTTAGTCCATTCTTCTATCCAACCATCATTCAACTTTCCATCAAGATTTCTTCCTTCTTTCTTTCCTTCCTTCCTTGCATCCATCCATCCCAACATGCCTCTCTCTATTTTTTCAATTTATCAAATGCTTATTTATATCAGTAACTACTGCATATAAGATTGTTTTATGAAGTGCTTTGGGGGGAATAGAAGCCAAGAAATAAAAATTCCCTATCTCCAGGAGTTTATACTTTACTCTTCTAGCAGATAGGACAACAGAGAGAAATAAACATATGATGAGGGAGGATGTGGTGAGCACTGCTGGAAATAGTGTCTTAGGGACATAGAGACATGAACCTGCTTCCACTATGGGGGTTGTATAGCTGGGCAGGCTTCATATAGGAGGTGGCATTAGATATAAGGCTTAAAATGAGCAGGAGCAACAAGGTGCAAAAAGGACTGAGGGTGGCCAATCTTAATTAAAGAATGACCCTGGGCAAAGGCACAGACACAAGTACATTTAGGGAACAACTTGATTTGGGTAGGATACGTGGGTGAAATATGACTGGAAAAGCAGGCTGTGGCCATATAATACAGGCTAAGGAGTCTGGAGCTTATCCTGAGATGATAAAGCATCAGTGAAGGTTGGGAGTAAGAGAGAAACATGATCATAATCAAATTTGCAGAGGAGAATGGATGGGATGGATGCAATATGGGAGCCTAGAGACCATTTGGGAGGCTTGTGGCCTGAGCAGTGGGAATGGAGCTGGGCTTGGATGGGAGGGCTTTGTTGGAGAGGCCCTAGCTCCTAATTGCCCCAACTGCAGATTTTGCACATGAGGCAGACTTCCCAGAGGCTGAGCAAAAGACTGAACAGGGTCCAGCATGGAACTGGCCCCAAACCTCCTGCTCTCACTAAGCCAGGCAGCTGGGTGCCACCTGCTGGTGTCTGGAGCCTTGCCTGGTTGGCGGAAGGGGGTCATTTCCATTCCAGTTTTCTGTCCTGGTGGAATAAGCCACAATTCAGAGAACAGGCATTGTTTGGGGCTCTAGCACCCAAGTGTAAACCCTTCCCTTTCTGACATCCCCTCCTAGCTGTCAAGATAAGCTGAGCCTGAATTCAGCCCACCAGTCGTGGGGCAGTTGGGGGTCTCCCAGGATTGGGTCACAGTCTCTGGCAAGCTCAAGCCAATGCACAGGGTATCTCCCTGGCACCTTCAAAGTTCCTGGAAGGTGTGACCATTTTTCCATGTAAGTTTGTGCCTTTGCGGTCCTTGGTCCAACACTTTAAAAAATGCAAAACTGACCAACCAACAGGGATTCACAACTCAGTCATTATATCTCAGCTATCTGTCAAAGCTGAATCTCCTGGCCCCATGCCAGTCACTCTTCCTGAAAAACTGCAGAGCTGTGAGGGCCTCGGAGTTCTCTTAGTCTGATTCCTCATTTTACAAAGGTTGAAAGTACAACCTGCACTAACAAGGCACTGACCCAAGGTCACAAAAATATCAGGGTTGAGAGGGAACTAGACCCCACCCAGTTCAGGACTCTTTCTTCCTCACTTTTCTCAGCACGTACAATCGAGACTCACTTTATATTCCTCAAGATAGACTTCCTGCATACCCCCCATGAAGGGCCAGCATCTCTCCAAGTCTCTGAAAGTCAGTCAAATTTTAAAGGCTGTTGGGACCTGGCTGGTGCCTCTAGAGAGGAAAGGGAAGGCTGATTTACTACACTGGGAGCTTGATCACCTACGTACAAGGGGGTGGCGATGTGGGAGACTGAGATTTTCTTGGCCAAAAGTTCAGATAAATGATGAATGAAATCTTTAATGAAAGAGAAGAGATTGAACTCTCACTATACCTCTCGTTGGAGTTCGGAATAAGGTGGGAGCCAGGATGATGGCTCTGACAGAGTAGGGAGTGGGAGGGATTTCCTGTCTCCATCCACCAGGGTCAACTTTCTGGAACCCTAGGGTGATGCTTTTGCTCTCTGCCTGCACTCAGATCTCACTGACAAGCCTTATAGCGAAGGTGCTGCAGTATTCTGATATGGCATCCATCAAAGCCCTTCGGACCCTCCGTGCCCTGCGGCCACTGCGAGCCCTGTCTCGATTTGAAGGCATGCGGGTAAGACCTATCTCCTAACTGCTCTGGTCTGCAGCATTTGGTACCCATTCCCCCTTTACGCCCTCCATACTACTGACCCTGAGCTCCAGGCCCTACCCCCACAGGTCAGCTCAGGGGTCCCCACTTTCTGCTGTCACGTTGGTGGTGCTGCAGTATCCCAACTCTCCTAGTTCTCCTTCAAGTCGCTCTGTAAGCCCGCTTCCCTTCTCACCTCAAACATCACATCTACCAGGACTCAGACCTCACTCTCTCCTGCTCTTAGTGAGGCAATCCTGCTTCACAAGCATCTCTTACCTCAATCTCCCCACCCTGTCTTTTGTCCCTATTGCCAAAATCTCTGGAACACCCCAAGCTCTTCATCTTTCCATGACAAATGAGCCTTGCCTCTGACACTCCATTTAAATGCAGTGACATTAGCAGCTCAGCAGCTCAGTCACCACCCACTGGAATGCATCTTCTCTCCAACCCAGCAGAGTCATTGGGTCCTATGGATTCTCTCCTTTTATCCATCCCTCTCCTCATCCAAGGCTTTCAGCCGCCACCTCGCCCTCACTGTCTTCCTCAGGATGGAATGCTCACAAGTCTGGCCCTTGTCTTATGGGGGATGAGGGACTGCTCATTTTCTCCCCTCCCCTTCCACATAATTATGAAAGTCTTCTGGTACAGAAAGCAAGGTTTGCTTTCTTCCTCCACCACTGCCTCAAAGAAGACATCGTACCTTCAAAACAAAAGTGGACTTTTAAAATTAACTTGTACCTTTACAAACGCTAGGAGCTTATGATTGAAATACTTTGATGTTTATTTTATTTTATCTCCAGGTTGCTAATTTACAAATAAGCAAGTTTGTGAATATGGATTTGGGTTTTCACTGATTCTTGACCAAAGCACACTATAAACTGTATTTTATAAACATATAGTTTATAAAATAAAGCAAAGTTCTAGAAGTCTGTATGTGCAAGTACAAAACACACACTGGCACCCCTAAATGAGTATGTGCTTGTAAATATGTCCATCTCCTCAGTCCTAAGGAGAGACACTGAAACCTGCCCTGAATGAACTTTAGAGAGAATGTATAAACCCATCCTCACTGCCCAGTGTCTCTGTCTTCTGAGTGAATTATGGCTCTAATTAACCCACTTCTCTTTCTTCCACTGGCTCATGAAGCAGCCCGAGTGAGGGTAGAAAGAACTGGGATCGGGCAAGAAGGGTGTGGCATAGGTGGGGTTCCAGGTCTTTCTGCCTTTCCCCCCAGGTGGTGGTAGATGCCCTGGTGGGCGCCATCCCCTCCATCATGAACGTTCTCCTCGTCTGCCTCATCTTCTGGCTCATCTTCAGCATCATGGGTGTGAACCTCTTCGCAGGGAAGTTTCAGAAATGCATCAACAAGACCAGTGAAGGCTTTCTTCTTGTGCCTTGGACTACTGTGAATAACATGTCTGACTGTGAACGTCAAAACCACACTGGAAGCTTCTTTTGGGTCAATGTGAAGGTCAACTTTGATAATGTTGCAATGGGCTACCTCGCACTTCTGCAGGTGGTGAGTCCTGAGATCAGCCATGTCTCTTCCTTTGGCTGCTCGATAAAGTGGAGGGCCTGGGGTCTTCCATAAGATGCTATGTGGAGACTTTGCAAGGGGTAGCACTCAGTGTGAAGTGAGATTATTCCCTGTTCCTACAGACTGCACCATGAGGCTAGAGGGCCCTACCAATGAGTGTGATCTCCCAGTAGTGCAATTAGACCAATTTGGGCTAATAGAAGAGAATAAAGGGATAGGCCTGCCATGGGGCTATATCAGGTGATGACTTAGGATTCACTACTTGTACAAAATAGACCTGGTATAGCCACACAGACTGAACAGTCTCCTATTGCAGATCATCTCCTAGAGGGTAATAAATTATGTTCCAGTCTATTGTAATGATAGATAATGCTTGTAATGATGACAATCAATAACATTCATGCTTCCATTCATTCATTCATCCTTTGCCTTCATCCACTTGTTCATTCAGTGTTAATGCAATTGCTTATACATTTGTCATGCAGTTACCCACAACTTCCTGCACTCCACCCTTTGTTCATGCATTCGTTCAACAACTAGTCCCTGAGTAGCTATGTAGTGCCAGGCACTGAAATCAGAGACATGTCAGAACTGGCTTCCAGGGGGCCAGTGCTCTATGAGAAAAACAGACAAATAAGTGAATCAAAACAGAGGCCAATGTAGATGGATGGGCACACACTGAGTGGCCTCTGTTCCTTGTTTCCAGGCAACCTTTAAAGGCTGGATGGACATCATGTATGCAGCTGTCGATTCCCGGGAAGTGAGTCTCAGCCCATGGTGCCTACCGCCTCCCCCTCTGTGCCTCCCACCCACATTAGTCTATTTGAAATGGAGTGAAGGTGGCCTTGGTGCTGGAAGAGGTGATCACCCAGCAGTCTGGCACTATCCCCCCCTGGAGCAGTGTCCAGCTGGCCTTCTGTTGGATATTTAAGCTGACCTAGTCTCCTAGGCTTCTCAAGTTCTTCCTCTGTTCACCATTGAGGAAATTATCAGATAACCTCTAAAGGACTATGCATGAGGGCACTCCCTAGGCAGAGGCAGGGCCAAGGGCAGTGGCTAGCTAGAACAGTGGAATTTCAGGTACTGTCACGGCAGCCAGGTGGAGGAGATGGGTGCTGTTGGGGAAGGACCCTTTCCTGCTGGGGCACAAGACACCGCTGATGCCCTGCCCCATATCCCCTCAACCCACCTCTAAGTTCACTCTCATCCTTTGTTTCTTATTCTGTCTGAGATTTGATTTTCTTCAGTGCCTCAGAGCTGGCTCAGCAGCTCTTCCCCCAAGGGCAGAGGACTTCGAGTCTACAGGGGCAACCCTCACAGATAAGCTCTGGGAGTCTGTAGATAAAAGCTCTAACTTCCCTGTCCCTTGGAGGTACAATTCTGAAGTGTGTTCTACAGTCCTTAGAGCATGGAGTGCCTGTTGCCCATGATAGTGGTGCTGCCTTTATCCTGTTCCTGCCTCCCCCTCTCTCACTTCTGCTTCCTGGGATCACCTCCCAAATAAGCCACCTGCAGCCAGGTCCTTGTCTCAGGGTTCTTTGGGGTAAACACAAGCTAAGATGCCCCCTCGTCCCCATGCCCCCACTTGTCTGCTCACAGGTGAACATGCAGCCCAAGTGGGAGGACAACGTGTACATGTACTTGTACTTCATCATCTTCATCATTTTTGGCGGCTTCTTCACACTCAATCTCTTCGTTGGGGTCATCATTGACAACTTCAACCAACAGAAAAAAAAGATAAGTGGGGCTTAGGTGTTTCTGTGGTAGTCATGAGCCTTAGACTTACCGTCGGTCCCCGGGCCTCGTGACTGAAGCAACACTAGTCACAGCCCCCATGCCTGACCAGGAGCCCAATCTTGGCCTTTAGCACCAACACCAACCTTTGCTCCCTGATTGCAGGCTTCACCCCTGTCTGGGGTCTGGGCCTGGAGCGGGCTGAAGGCTGCCATCTGGGGGCAATAACAGTGGTGTGTGTTATCCTATCTCTCTGCACTTAGGGGGCCAGGACATCTTTATGACAGAGGAGCAGAAGAAGTACTACAATGCCATGAAGAAATTGGGCTCCAAGAAGCCCCAGAAGCCCATCCCACGGCCTCTGGTGAGCCCCAGAGCTCGCCTCTCTAGCAGAGTGTCTGGAAATCCAACCTGACAGCCCATGCCTGTGCTGGTAGGCGTCTGGCCAATGCTCTCTGTGGAGGAGGAGATCTGGGTTGAGTTTGAGGATGAGGTAATGAGAGTTCCCAGGCCCAAGGAAGAAAAGTCTGCAAGAAGCAACTCTGATCTTCTGGAGTGAACATACTCCTGCAGGTGTTCCAGATAGACCTGTTTAGGGAAGTACTTGAGTTGCCCAACAGGCTTAAGTTTCCAGCACCAGATCAGGAACAGATTAGGCTAAATGATAGTAAGGATGGTTAGAGCCCTGAGATGAAACATTTGTGGTTATGCATTTTGATGTAGGTTGCAATGGATTGCCAGCCTCACCCCACATTCTACCCCATGCCTACAGGAAGACAGAGAGGAAATAGCTAAACCCAACCACCCTGGGATCCTGGGCCCAGTCATGGTCATGGTCAGGTGACACAATAGGAACCAGAAATTATCCTACTCTAGTGTTTAAAGATTGACCAAAACTTAGAGGCATACTCCCCTGTGATTCCTTTATTCACAAAGATCCATGGCACAATCCCATTAGCCCTTCCCCGCACAAGGGCAAAACCTAAGGACCTTTAGCAAAGGTACAGGCCTTTCCCTAAATGAATCAGGGAGACTTACATTCTGTTGGCCAAGACATTAGAGTTTCTAAATCAAGGCATGGGGTTTGCATAAGATACTAAAAACTTCATGAGCACAAAGTCTTAAAAACATTTACAGGAGGAAAAGAAAACGCTATGACCTTTCACATGCTTTACTTGGAAACAGTGGTCACAAATGTATTACTATTCTCCATTCTGATAAGAAGTGTTACAATGGGGAATGATAAGATGTTCAGACCTCTGTAGGGGCAGAGGTGTCCTTCCAAATACTTCATAAGATCAAGATAACTGGGGTTGAGTTAGCCTGAGGGAGAGTCCCTAAGGCTCAGGGGGTATCCCTCCAATGTCCAGTGGGCAGGAACAGGCACAAAATTAGAAGATGTAGGTGAAAGGCTGAGCCCAGCCAATCAGAGTCAAGCAGGGGTTACGGGAGAAGGATCCTAAGACCTAGTGAGAAGCGAGCAGTTAGGTCTCTGCTGACCTTTTCTGGTGGCTGGACTGATATTGAATCCACATTTGAACAGACACCAAGGTGTTCTGTGCTGGGGTCAACCCTTGGCAAAATCATGACAGTTTTGGGTACCCTTCCCTACATACTTGCTCCATCTCTCTATAACATCTCAGCTTCTCCCCTCTCATCAGCCAATCTGACAGGCCACCATAGCTTCCTTCTCTCAAGGAAGACAATTTCCTTGGGACAGGGTGAGCTGCATTTCCGAAAGCGACCCTGGAAAGGACACTATCTTAATATAAAGGTAGGAACCTAATGCTGAAATTCCAGGCACTGCAGTAGGAGTGGAAGTCAGTGGTTGGGCAGGAAGACCTACAACAGAATCATCATGTCTCCTAATCAAGCCATCCCCAAGGTCCTCCAAGGTTGGCACTGGAGGAGGTCTTCCATACGGATAAGCGAAGTGAGACCTCATAGCCCAGCTGTGTTCCTGACATTAGCCATCCCTTTGGATGGGAGGGGGTGTATATTACTAACTAACTATCCACACTATAATAGCTTTAGTGGAGGAACATGGCTCTCTCCTTAATATTCTGGTCGAGGCATGGCAAACATTATTTCCTTTGTTCCCTTTAGCATAGCTGAGGCAAGGCTGGAACATTTAAACAAGACTTTGAGGTTTAGGGATACCAAAAGGGAAACTAGCAGGTCAGGGCCCAGGCAGCAATTGGCATCTGGCTGCTCTCCAGAGCCCACGAGCCTTGGCGCATCCTAGCTCCTGGCCGGCATCCATATGGCAGGCAAAGTCTTGGCACCCACCCCACAGTGAGACAAGCCTGATCATCTGCCCTCCACAAAGTCCAGAGCCAAGAAAGAAGCCCAAGCAATAAGAGAAATGCCCACTCCCTCCTAAGACTCACCTTCCCAGCTCCAGTTTCCTCCTCACTAGATGGCACTGGAAAGGCCATCTTCTTCCCTGAGGGGTCCCAACAGGTTGAGCTGGTCAGGTAAGCTGAGCATTGGCACAGGACTCTGCTCCACAGGTGCATGGGTGACAGTTCATGGTAGGGCCAGCCTTGGATGACATAGGGACCTCCAACACAGGCATGTACATACTACTCCTTGCCACACGTGAAGCCCAAGTTCTAAATCTTATGCTTCATCCATAGCAGAGACTAAGGCTTCCACAAGACTGGGAAATTTTATTCTATAACATTCCCTACTATAGAAACCACTAAAAGCAGGTTTCACATACTCCACTTTATAGGAAAATAATTGGCTCCAGAATATCACATCATCAGTCACCCACTTCATCATCTCTGAGAGCCCCAAGGGTTGCAAAGAAGTGATCCCTGCCCACAAGCTAAGCCAAGAGCAACTAGAAAGCTGCTCCACTACCCAGCAGCTGAATATCCAGGGCAAACTTGATGCCCAGAACTTAGTAATGTTACCTGCTCTGTTTAATTAGAAGTCGTGAATGGGCCTCTTTTTTTTTTTTTTTTTTGGCCATTTTCAGTGATGAAATGAAAGCTATTAGTGGCTCAGCATCTCAGAAAAGACATGAGCCAGCAGCCATGCCTGGAGCCAGACCCACTCTGATTCTTTGCTCAAACCCTGCAGGGTAGCAAGCCATCCCCACCATGAAACAGAAAGCAGGAACCAACCTCTGTCACAGTCCTTCTCCCCTTTGTGGCTCCTGGGAGCTCCCTGGTGAGACTCATGACAGGTTCCTTTCTCCCTCACAGCCACTCATGCAGAGCCCTGTACACAGACACATTCAGGAAGTGCCTTTTGTACAGAATTAAATGTAATCAACCTAGTGGAGTGGCTTTATAATTCTGTTTAAAGTGTGTGTAATTCAGAGCTGTCCGTTCTGTCATCCATTCATTCATCTGCCTATTGATCATCTGTTGCATTCCAGATACTATGCAGACACTGGGGATAGGGCAGCGAGATGTTCCTGCCCTCACAGAGATGACAGTCCAGTGACACAGGAAAACAATTAGTAAAAATCACGCACATATTAATTCACAGGCTGGAGAAATTGCCAAGGGAGAAAGAATGGGGTGACGAGCAAAGGGTACATAGGACTAAGCCTTGAGGAACGCTAATATCTAAAGGTTGAGTAAAGAAGACTCAAAAAAGAGCAGACAGAAAGGCAAGAAAAGAACCAGGGAAGTAAGGCCTCTGGGAACCAAGAAAAGAGAGTTTCAAGGCAGAGGGGACCGTAAGCAATGCCAAACCAGTATTTTGGACGTTACGAGTGATCTTAACAAGCACCATTTCAATGGCAGGATGGGGACAAAAGCTATGTTGGAGTAGGCTGAGGCGTGAATGGGAAACAGTGATTGCACACAACTCCTTCAAGAAATTTAACTGTGAAAGTGAAGAGAGAAGTAGGCTGGTAGCTGGAGAGAGATGTGAGATTCAGGAAGATTTTTCTCTAAGTTAGGAAAAACTAGGTCATTAGAGATTTAGGTAAGGAACTGAGAGCTAATAGCCAAGAGTGGCCAAGTGTGGCCAAGAGTCTCACTCATCAGTAATGAAGCAGAGGGACCAGGAGGTCAGTAAGTGGTAGCAATGAAGAGGGGGCAAAGGAAGGATAACTTGAAGACACAGGCATCAGAGGAGGAAGGGTTTTACAAGACACAGGAGGAGCAAAGGTCTGGGAGTGACAATGGGGAACAAGAGGGACCTCAACTCTGCCCCCAGCCCTGGGGTCCATGGCGTGAGGAGAGTGAGCAGCCACTGAGTAGGAGGAGGAGTTTGCAGATCAAGGCAGGTGAGTTCCACAGAGCTCAGAAGTGTCTGAGAAGGTGAGGGTGGAGGATGAGGTTGGAATCAAGAGCTTACAGACCAGTAAGATGTTAACAGCACAGGAAAGTCTAGAGGGCCACACCAGGAAAAATTTTTTAAACACCATAAAAATAACCCCCTAAAAATGATCTCTTGGTTGTCCAGGCCACTCTGCCTCTCTCCAAGAATGCAAACAACCAAGACCTGCTTAGACATCTGCACAGCCCAGGAATAAAAAGAACATTTGCAGGAATCAGTTGCACCACTACACTTGGCTTTACCCTCAAATAAATACTTTTTCACGCAGTTCTTGGACTCTCACTCTATGCAGGGCACTACAGGAACACAAAATTAAATAAGATATGGCTCTATGCTCAAAGAGCTCATTGTCTAGTAGAAAAGAGAAGTATACATGAAACACTAGAACTCAAGACTGACTGTAAAGGTTGTGGGAGCCCAAAGAAGGGACAGAGCAATGTGGTGTGAGGTGACTGAGGAAGATTCCCTGGAGGACGGGATTGAGGAAGATTCCCTGGAGGAAGTGGGGCTTAAGAGAGATGGATCACTCAAGGCTATGGGGATTGATTGATTGATTGATTTTACATCTTTATTGGAGTATACTTGCTTTACAATGTTGTGTTAGTTTCTGCTGGACAACAAAATGAATCAGCTATATGTATGCATATATCCCCATATCCCCTCCATCTTGAGCCTCCCTCCCATCCTCCCTATACCACCCCTCTAGGTCATCACAAAGCACTGAGCTTATCTCCCTGTGATATGCAGCAGCTTCAAGGCTATGGGGATTTAGATGGCCAAGAGAAAGGACTGGAGGGGCACTGCAAGTGGAGGGAAGACATGGACAAGGACAAAGTGCCTAGTGAGTTTGTGGGGCCAGGAGAGGCAATGAGGTAGAAACAACTAAGAGTGAGATTTTGGAGGGTTAGGACTCTGCTTCTGTTGGGACGTGGAGTGTGAGGGAGACAAAAGAGACAGACTTAAAAAACCCATCTGTGAAGAACACAGCCGCTCCAGATGCCTCATTTATGTTGTCAAAAGGTCTGATGTACCATCTCTTGTTTTCTCAGAACAAGTACCAGGGCTTTGTCTTTGACATCGTGACCAGGCAAACTTTCGACATCATCATCATGGTCCTCATCTGCCTCAACATGATCACCATGATGGTGGAGACTGATGAGCAGAGTGAAGAAAAGACAAAAGTCCTAAACAAAATCAACCAGTTCTTTGTGGCCGTCTTCACGGGCGAGTGTGTCATGAAGATGTTCTCCTTGAGGCATTACTACTTCACCAGTGGCTGGAATGTGTTTGACTTCATTATCGTGGTCCTCTCCATTGGAAGTAAGTGGGCATCGCATGTGGTGGGGACACCCAGCCTCTGCTTGGGCTTGTTTTGGCTGCTCTTTCAAAACCAAGGGGACAGCTAACAAACTTTTAAAAACCTACGTTGTATGTTAAAGGAGTCCAGTATTTGCTGCTTTGCAAGAGCAGCAGATTTAAAATGCCTCAGGCCTCTCAGTGAAATGCAGAGGTTCCACTAGCCTTCTCCATGCTGCCATGAAGGGTATTCAGGCACCTACTGTGTGTGCAGCCATCGCCAGAAATTTGGGAGCCGATAGGGAACACTCACTCACAAGAAAACCTAAGATGATGGAGTTTCCAATGGGTCTTATCTTTATGGCCTTCAAAGCAGAGAGTGGGTGGTGTGGTGTGAGGTGAGTCATAAAATACTTTCTGGAAAAGGAGGTGGTTGCCAGAAGAGTGAGGAAAGACTAGGAGGAGATTGTTCAAAGGAGATTCTTAAGTCAAGGGTCTGGAATTAAATCTCTGTATAACTGTCCACTTAGGGAATATGAGTGACAGAAAAGTCAAGGGACCATTGCCAAGAGATCAATGCTATTATAACCTAGTCTGGGTGTTGTTGAATGACAGGCTCAGTATTTGGGGGCCAACGGTGTTCAGAGAAAATGAATGGAGTCAGAGGTTAAAGTGGGGATTGGAGCCACCATAATTGAGTGCTTGCTGAGTTCTGAGCACTGGGCTGGGATCCACGGATCTCCACAGCAGCCCTGGGAAGGAGTGTTACTATACTCATTTTATACATTTAATATGGAGCCTCAGAGATTAAGAAAGTTATGCAAGGTCATATAGTTTGTAAAGGGTGGAGCTGAATTTAGACCATGCTAATGTTCTTTTTAATAAACTAACAGCCTCCTACCGACCAAGATACTGTCCCTGGCCTTCGTGTGGTTTCGCCAAAGTTGGATCCTATAAAGGCCAAATCCCAGCACGCCAGGTTTACTTTGCATTGTAAATATATCCTGACCTATTATATCGTGACCTGCTTACTTTTCCTGTCGGGGCATAGCTGTAGATTTTATTTGCCATTGATTTACCATCAAGAGCTAATAGCATCTGAATACAACTCGGTGACACTTAATCTCTCTGTCCTGGTGCTGAAACACAGCCTTGGGTTGTGTTTGTTTGGGGAGTTTAAATTTATTTTTGTTTTTTGTTTTGTTTTATTTTCCTATTGCTGCTGGGTTTTCCAGGGGCAGGACGTGGGAGGTTTGTTTTGTTTGTTTGTTTGCCTTCCAAAGTGAGAGACTCTAAAGGCCATTTTAAATTTTATATTAGAGAAGGGAGCTTGCTTATGTGACTTCCCATATCAGTACTATAGAAATAAAATATACTCAGAGTACTCCATTCTATCA
Source organism: Mesoplodon mirus (assembly GCF_964341445.2). NCBI lineage: Eukaryota > Metazoa > Chordata > Mammalia > Artiodactyla > Ziphiidae > Mesoplodon > Mesoplodon mirus. The sequence continues at coordinate 43,156,744 of NC_138988.1, read as the reverse complement.
TGGGGACACCTTAACTACCAATTCCTATGACCTACACGGCAATACCCATCACTGGACAGAAATCACTCATAACGACAGCTCGAAAACAAGTGCAAGAACCCACTAGCCATTCTTCCACTCTCCCTCCCTCTCCCCTTCTTCCTTTCCACCTGTAAGACATGTATTGATTGTCTAATTGTTACAAGTGTGAAGACTCATTCTCCCTTGTAAAGGTAGGCTAGTTGGCTGGCAGAATCTTAGTAGATTATAAAAACACATATGTATCTCACACTATGGGAAAATGCCCCAGTTAAACTGGACTTTAAGAGAGGGGTTTCATAAAGATTTCATAATACAAAATTATAATTATCCCAATTCTCCTCCATTTCCTTCCTCCTTCCAACACAATACTGTGACCACCTATATTCATAGGACAAAAGGCGAGTAGGAGAATGGGATCAAGGGCACCCTGGCGAGGAGAGAGAGCTTCTATCATACCCCTCACCATTTCTCCTGAGAGGTTTTGAATCCTGTTTGACCTAAAGGCCTTGCCTAATCTTTGGTGGTCTTAAAAGGCCTCCACAGGTCCCCAAGGCCAAGCTTCACAAATCTTCAAGTTAGATATCACATAGGGAGATATACACACTCTTGTTCATAGTTCGGGTTAGGGGGCTATAAATGACCTTAAACCAGCCCATCTCTAGGCCCTAACACAGAGTTCAAACACAGCTGGAAATGAAAGAAACAAATAAAATCTATTATGCAAACAGCTGGCCATTTAAAACCATTCTGTTTTAGCTGTCAGCAAGTTGCCCAGTTCCTCAGGGCCCTTATAAGTAATACTAGGCTCTGTACAATTATCCACAGGACCGTGTGCCAGGAACTGAGTCAATCTTCTCAGTAGGAGATAGGGAGATGAATCACAGTGGGTCCCAACCTTCACAGAGCACAGGACCAGGGTGGAAGTAAAGGCATGACCCAAAGGCTGAATTCTCAGGGAAGAGCCGGGTCTGTGTTACAGACGGAAACAAAGGACTGTGAGCATGTGGAACAGGGTGCAATCACTTCCAGCTGAACTAGGCTGCAGAAGTTGGGTTTTGACCATGTAGGTTGACTAAGAATGTATCTGGATGGAGGGAAAGATAAGAACATGGTGGGAAAGGTGAGACGTACTCGAGGGAGACAGGATTTATGCAGTGGACACTTACTGAGCCCCTACTTTATGCCATCCACTGTGCCAGGCTCAGAGGGTCCAGAGTCCCTGAATATGGATGCTCACTTGGAGGTCCATACCAGGCAGAGAAGAGGGGGTGTGATCCAGCTAACCTTGTCAGGGCTCATGGTTGGAAGTACTAATTAGATCATTTCCCCTCACTTTTAAAGGCCTGGTGTTTTCTGCAATTCTTACATCACTTGGAAATTTATTCTCCCCAACGCTTTTCCGAGTCGTCCGCCTGGCCCGGATTGGCCGCATCCTCAGGCTGATCCGCGGGGCCAAGGGCATCCGCACACTGCTCTTCGCGCTCATGATGTCCCTGCCCGCCCTCTTCAACATTGGGCTGCTGCTCTTCCTGGTCATGTTCATCTACTCCATCTTTGGCATGGCCAACTTCGCCTACGTCAAGTGGGAGGCTGGCATTGATGACATGTTCAACTTCCAGACCTTCGCCAACAGCATGCTGTGCCTCTTCCAGATCACCACGTCGGCAGGCTGGGATGGGCTCCTCAGCCCCATCCTCAACACGGGGCCTCCCTACTGCGACCCCAACCTGCCCAACAGCAATGGCACCAGAGGGGACTGTGGGAACCCTGTCGTGGGCATCCTCTTCTTCACCACCTACATCATCATCTCCTTCCTCATTGTGGTCAACATGTACATTGCAGTGATTCTGGAAAACTTCAATGTGGCCACGAAGGAGAGTACGGAGCCCCTGAGCGAGGATGACTTTGACATGTTCTATGAGACTTGGGAAAAGTTCGACCCGGAGGCCACCCAGTTCATTACCTTCTCTGCCCTCTCAGACTTTGCAGACATGCTCTCTGGCCCCCTGCGAATCCCAAAACCCAATGGGAATATATTAATCCAGATGGACTTGCCCTTGGTCCCTGGAGATAAGATCCACTGTTTGGACATCCTGTTTACCTTCACCAAGAATGTTCTGGGAGAATCTGGGGAGTTGGATTCTCTGAAGGCAAATATGGAGGAGAAATTTATGGCAACTAATCTTTCAAAAGCATCCTATGAACCAATAGCAACCACCCTCCGGTGGAAGCAAGAAGACATTTCAGCCACTGTCATCCAAAAGGCCTATCGCAGCTACGTGCTGCACCGCTCCATGATGATCGCCAATCCCCTGCCTGTGCCCAGGGCTGAGGAGGAGGCTGTGTCACTCCCAGATGAAGGCTTTGTTGCATTCGTGGCAAATGAAAACTTTGTGCTTCCAGACAAATCTGAAACTGCCTCTGCCACATCTTTCCCACCATCCTATGACAGTGTCACTAGAGGCCTTAGTGATCAAGTCAACTTAAGCACATCTAGCTCGATACAAAACGAAGGGGAGGCTGCCACTAAGGAAGCCACTGGGCCCTAGTGAGGACCCTCCAGCATGGGCATGTCCAGCTCTGATGTGTCCTTCTGCTCTGTGACAACTTACCACCACTGCCTCACCAACACATGCCACTGGTCACAATGTCAGAATGGGGCAGGGAATACAGTTGGTACCCACCTTTGGAGAAACCCTCACACACCAACAGGAGTCAGAAGCCAAGGGCATCTCCACTGTGACTTCCCTTTTAATTTTCAATATCAGATGATGGGTTCCCTTACTTTCCAGAAAATGTCCCTGGTCCTTTTATTTTGATGGTGACCAGAGCTTATATTTACCAAGACAAACACCTCAGGACCAGAACTTCCAAAGATATATGGCAAGGATGTTGCTAAAGGTCCAAGGTCATCCTCTGTGAAACACCACATAGAGATTGGCAGTGTTATTTAGGATTTTGCATGACTGCATGCTGAGAGCTGCCAGACAGCTGCTCCAGCCCAGGGTAATACCTGTGGTCTATGTCATGAAAGGCCTCTGAGATACCCATTAAAATTAATATTTTTAAAGGTATGTCAAAACCAATGTTATATCCTAAAGCATCATTTAAAAAAATTATGTGGGGCTTCCCTGGTGGCGCAGTGGTTGAGAGTCTGCCTGCCGACGCAGGGGATACGGGTTCGTGCCCCGGTCCGGGAAGATCCCACATGCCGTGGAGTGGCTGGGCCCATGAGCCATGGCTGCTGAGCCTGTGCATCTGGAGCCTGTGCTCTGAAACGGGAGAGGCCACAGCAGTGAGAGGCCCGCGTATTGCAAAAAAGAAAAAAAAAATTATTTGACACTGATATGTCATAAATCACTTCTCCTTCACTTTCAGGGTTCCTGATATTTTGCAGTTTGGGTTCAGGCTGGGTAGACAGGAAGGAGCACTGTCCTGGGAGCCTGTTCTCATCCTAACTACCTCCCACTGCTTGCCTGGCTGACCTGGGCCAAACTCATTCCCCTCTGAACCATTTCCCCATGGTGGCGGGGGGCAGAGTGGACAGTCTTTGCAGCCTTTGCGTTTCACGTTGTAGAACTCAGTGATGCCCTGTCCCAATTTAGATGACGAAAATACTCTCCCCTGAAGCGGCAATGGCTAGACCTTTCTGCTGTATGGCCAAAAGACAGCTTTTGAATATATTCTAGAGGCTGTTTCACATCTCATAGACTTTAAGGATGGAAGTTTTCACATTCCCCTCGGACCAGGACTCCATAATTAGCATAATCAAAAATAAAGGGACATTTTGAGAAAGATGATCTGGGAGACAAAAGGTAAGGCCAATACTTTCTTTAACTCATCCTACAAATGTTTTTAAGTATCTATTATATGACAGGCACTGCTCTAAGCACAAGACATAATGAGAGTTAAGCCCCAAAAGATTCACTGGATTTATGCAGTGAATGGAGGAAGGGTTGTCAAGGGATGATATTCAGGCCAAAGTCACATGGCAGGTGTTGAGATGAAGGAGATTAAGAAGTTCGTGTGATAGCATAAGACATTAAGTGTCTTAATGAGAGCCATGACTGTCTATTAACTCTTGGGACATTCCCTGACATGATGACAAGGTTCAGGTCAATTCATTGATATGTATTTTATCGCTTCATAAGATTTCCCGTTTATTCAATTACAAGGACTAAAGACTGGTCCCCCTTACAGGCTTCATGGACACAGATTTTTCTGGGACCACACAGAAAAATCTATCCTTTCTCTATCACATTTGGCCCAGCAGAGACCAAAGAGGCTTTCAAAATGCTTGTTGGGGTTTGCAAGCACCCACAGAAGCAGGTTAATAAGATGATGATGGAATAGCTGAGGGCACAGCCTGACCCAGTACAGATCAGCTGTTCTCTGGATGCTTGGTTTGTATCTAAAAGATGAGTTCAACCAAATGGCACTGGACCAGAGAGCACACATATTCACTGTGCAGCTACTTCAACAGCTAAATCTCATGCAGCCGATGAAAATGCCCTCGGAGAGGATGCTTGCCCAAGTGTTTATAAGACAGCTGGGTGGACAGAGAGCTTGGGGACTGGCTTACTTTTACAGTGTTTTGTGGAAGAATTAAATGTACCCAACCATCAGACTAGTTTTATTAAGTAGATGATATTATTCTCAAAGATATTCTTGTTACATATTTTGTCCCAGGTTGTGAGTTGAATTGTGTCTCCCCCAAAAGATAAGGACCCCTACCTAAAACTGTATGGTACTTAGCAATCTGACCTTATTTGTACTTAAAATCAGTTCATCTATATTTGAAAGGCAAATCTATAAACGTTTTAGAAGATAATATAGGAAACTCTGTGACCATGAAATTTTAAAAAGGCTGATAAACTTGACTACATTAAAATTTAGAACATAAATTCATGAAAATAGATCATTAAAAAGAATGGGGCCTCCCTGGTGGCGCAAGTGGTTGAGAGTCCGCCTGCCGATGCAGGGGATACGGGTTCGTGCCCCGGTCTGGGAGGATCCCATATGCCGCGGAGTGGCTGGGCCCGTGAGCCATGGCCGCTGGGCCTGCGCGTCCGGAGCCTGTGCTCCGCAACGGGGGAGGCCACAACAGTGAGAGGCCCGCATACCGCAAAAAGAAAAAAAAAAAAAAAAAAAAAAAAAAGAATGAAAAGGCAAGCTGTCAAGTGGATAAAATATATAAAACACTTACATCCAACAAAAGTCTAATATTCAGAGATTTTTATTAACATCTATGAATCAATACAAAATAGACAACACTGTAGGAAAAATGGCAAGAGATTTGAAAAGGCACATCACAAAGGAGGAAACCTGAATAATCAATAAGCATATGAAAGAGCACACAAACTAATTAGTAATCAGGGAAATTCAAATTAAAACCATAGTGAAATATCACTACACACTATCAGATTTATAAAAGTTTTAGAATCTAACAAATATCAACTGCTGGCAAAGATGTAGAGCAACAGGAAGTTTAATGCACTGCTGGAGCATGTAAATTGGTACAACCATTTTGTAAAACAGTTTAACTTTACTTAAACTCTTTACATATACTCGTGACTTGGGTTTTCCACTGGTAGGTATGAAACCTAGAGAAATCCATGCACACATGCTCTAGGAGACATGAATAAGATTTCTTATTATCATTGTCCATAATAGACCCAAATTAGAAACAACCTAATGTCCATCAGCAGTAGAATAAATTAATAAATTGTGGTACATTTTTAAAATATAATTTTATGTGGTAATGAGAATGAGATATAGCCTTGTACAAGTTTATGGATGAATCTTAAAAACATAATATTGAGTGAAAGAAGCCAGTCACCAAACTATATATACTATATGATTTTATGAGGTTCAAAATCAGGCAAAATTAAATATACCATTTAGGGATGCATAAAGAAAAGCAGGGATTTGTCCATTAAAGGCAGGGTAGAGGTTAGTAATAGGCGGAAGGAGGCATTGTGACTAGGTCTTTGGCAATGTTCTAATTTCCTTCCTAGGTGGTTCTCTTTATAAGTGCTGTCTTTATAACCATGTGTTAAGCTAAGCATATATATCTAATTGCAGTTTTCTGTGTGTGTGTTATAGCTCACAAGTTAAAATTTTTGAATATCTTAGGTTAGATTCTCCTCCCTCTTCACAGAAGTAGTTACTATCTGCTGCTTTGAATTGTGGTGGTTCTGTCTTGGACTTGGATTATCTGAGCTGAGTTGTAAAAGGATTAGGAGTTCTATCATAGATACAGAAAAGGAAATTCTAGAGAAAGGGAACTTTCGACTCTCAACCTTATTCAATAACCATCATCTCTCACAAGTATTATTTCAGTAGCCTTACAGCTTGCCCCCATTTCTACTCTTGTCCCCAGCAGTCTATTCTCAAACAGCAGCCAGAGCTCAAGATCCACCCGTGGCTTCTATGTACTCCAAGTAGACGTTATTACCATGGTTTTACATAATTTAGCCCGTACTCCTCTCTGACCTCATCTTTACCCCAGCTCTCTGTGCTTCAGCCACACTGCCTTCCTTGCTGTTCCTTACACATACCAGGCATGCTCTTGCCTCAGGGCAAAGGCCCTTGGAACTTGCTTTTCCTTCAGCCATTATATCCACATAGGTCACTCCCACATTTTCTTCAGTTCTTCCCTTACCAACCTATCTAATTACCAGCCCCATCCAGCACTTACCGCGCTCTGATATGTTATATATGTACTTTCTCATTGCCTGTCTTCCCCACTAGAATGTAAGCCCTGCGAGAGCATGGACTCTACTTGCTCACGGATGTATCCCCAGCACCAAAAACAATGTCAAAGTAAATTCACGATATGTGGCTAATTTCTTCTTCTTAATCTGTCCAAAGTTAGCTCCTCATGGCCCAGTACCCAAAGGCCAGCCATACCATAGACAATAGCATAGGATAAACATGTTAACTTCAATAAAAATCTCTATTTAGAAAAAGAGGATTTCCTGGCGATCTAGTGGTTAGGACTCTGAGCTCTCACTACCAAGGGCCTAGGTTCAATCCCTGGTCAGGGAATTAAAATCCCGCAAGCTGTGTGGCATGGCCAAAACAACAAAAACATTTAGAAAAAGAGAAACCACATCCAGAAGTGCCAGTCCACAGTATACCTGGGAGTATGTACTGCTGGCCTTGACAGTGGAAGGATTTCTTGGTCCTGCTTCTGGGAGCATTCCTCATCCACTGTCTTACTCCCTCATGAGACAGGAGCACTGGGAAGCAATTTCTTCTAAGGAATGAACAGCTTATTGTACTTTCTGTTGGTTACCAGTGAGCCCTGGAAACTGTTTTCAGGTTTGAGCAATCTTGGGCTGTTATTTCCCTGGACTGAAGTTTCTGTGGCAATACAACTCGCTTGAAACACTAGTATGATTTCGATCTCTCGCATTTTACCAACTCATTAGATCTTGTCAGGTTATGGTCCTTCAATCTAGAATTGGGACTGGATTTTACTGCCTTTTAGCAATAGATGATTTGCCCTCCTTCACCCCTCAGCTGAATTGCTTGCATCCTGGCCTCAGGCAGCCACCATACAGAAATATTGTTAAAAAAAAAAAAAGGAATTGGCTTGGGTGTAGAGGCACAGCTTACCTGCCCCTACCCCAGTCTGTATTCCACTGTACAGCTCCTTAAATTGGAGTAATATCTCCTTTGCCCTGTAAGAGTACAGGAACAGGATCCCTTGAGGGAGGAGGGGAGAGTGTCAGGCTTCTCCCAGCTCCCATTCTTACCTCTATCTCTGTATTTCCAATCATCAGTATGCTGGTAAATAGTTTAACAATTAGTTCTTCACAAGAAAAAAGAAATCCCTTATTTGTAGCATATTTTGATTTATCTGATGTAAATACTCCCACCATGGCCTATGTCAAGCTACCAATGTGACATCCCTGAAGGCAGATTTGGGAAGAGATGTCGACTTGGGTCAGTATAAGCTGGCTCCAGCACACCACTGTTTCCAACCTCCCTGCTTTTCCTCCACCATTATTAGCTTGGGACAGAAACCTGTTTCTTCTGCTCTCCAAGGCATGATTATAAGATCTTGGGTTGCTGGCCATAGTTAGAAAAGGCCTCCATTTCCGCTTTCATATGAGCCAGTTTGACAACTCTTTTTTTGTGTGCCTTTACTAAGCATGCAAGAAGTAGCCCACACCTTTCCAAATTCTGTAGATTTTTCTATCAAGGTCCTTAAACTCCTGCTGTGAGAGGTAGGTGGTCTGAATCTCCAGATATAACAAGCTACAGCTAAAAAGCATAATAGAAATTTCCAGTGTCCCACCCCATTTCATCTTGGCCAGTGTCACACTTTAAGGTCTATTAATAGTAACACCAGTTTCCATATAACAATTTCTATGTTGGTAAGAGTTATTTGGTTACAAGCAACAACCCATTCTAGCATAAAAGAAATGTACTGGGACTTCCCTGGTGGTGAAGTGGTTAAGAATCCGCCTGCCAGTGCAGGGGACATGGGTTTGAGCCCTGGTCCGGGAAGATCCCACATGCCGCGCAGCAACTAAGCCTGTGTGCCACAACTACTGAGCCTGCACTCTAGAGCCCGCGAACCACAAATACTGAGCCTGTGTGCCACAACTACTGAAGCCCGTGCGCCTAGAGCCCGTGCTCCGCAACAAGAGAAGCCCCCTCTCGCTGCAACTAGAGAAAGCCCTCGTGCAGCAACAAAGACCCAACGCAGCCAAAAATGAATAATAAATAAATAAATTTATTTTTTAGAAAAAGAAATGTACTGGAAGGCTATGGGGAAGTTCAGAAAGAAACTAAACACTGAACACTCAGCAAGTACAGCAGCAAAGGCTGGTCAGGTTTCTGGGTATTAGGCACCAATAGACAATCTCTTCATGGGGCCAGGACCAATCAGTTCCTACTTCCTGCTCCCCCACCCCACACCCCTGCTGCCAGTGTCCAGATAGGATTCAGATTCCAAGAAGAGAACATCTGATTGGCCCAGCTCCAGCAAGAAAAGGGAGGGGCATTTTGATTGACAGCTCCAGCAAGACTGCAGTCAATTATCTCTTCCCACCCCTTATGCCCACCTTCCCCCACCAAAAGTTAAGGCACTGTTACCAAATGGAAGGAGGAGGCTAGGCAGACAAAAATGCCTGTTGAGTGTTACAAACTTCGAGTTAAATTCATGTTTTGTAAAGATCACTCTGGCAACAGTGACAAATTACAGAGAAGTTGAAGTTGGAAGCAGAGAGATTAAGGAGGGGGTATGCCAAACGGATTTTTGAGTTTCTCATGCACATTGACTAAAAGTCACCAAGTCTGCTCAGATGGAAGCCCCACAGCATGGACTGGGGTGCCAGCTTCCATCTTCACCTCTGGTGACAGGTCCAAGGCCTTTTCCTCCAAATAAATGCTCCCTAGGACCCAAATATCAGTCATGTACTCTGGCTCTGGAAAATCACTCATATATTGCCTGAAGTGGAAATATGTTTGAGGTGTGTTCTCCTCAGAAGCCCCAGATGAATCATCATCCAAGTGAGTTCAGGCAGAGAAAGCCCAGATTTGCCTGTGGGCATCAGATCTATACCAAGAAAGTTTGTGTCTACTGTTGACCCCTTAAAACACCAGTTCTGACAGTAGAACCAACAACCACAACAAAACTTGGTCAACATGGTTCATTGTACAAAGATAACAAATTCTAAAGGGGTATGCGTGAAGAGGACTCTTTTTTTTTTTTCCTGAGCAGAACTGAGTTAATTGATTATCAGAAATGTGGCTGCTCTTGCTTACAGATTTAATCATATTACAAAGTAATATAAAGGTATGTGTGTGTGTGTGCCTGTCGAATAATGATGCTTCTTGTAGTTAGAACAGCGAGCCCAGAACCACTTGGAAGCTGAAGCTGTCTGCAAATGATCCATACAGAAATACTCAACTCATCGGCTAAGCAATTTGGTGCTCTGGACCAAGACCTGGATGAGGGCAGAAAGTCCCACTTTGATTCCAGACCTTCTCCTGCTCACATGTCACAACTTCTCTGAAAACCTCCTTTATCTATACAATGGGAATAAAGATTCCTGCCACACTGAACTCACCAAGGAGGTTTAATGGAGATAAAAAATGCCTTCTCTGCCCACTGAAAGAAGCAGGAAGATAAAGGGGGAGAAATAAGAGAGCCCATCCTGCCACACTGTGTCCCAGGGTGGTCCTCACATAGGGCAGTGCTGCACCCCTCCCCCACTGAGTACGTATAGGGGTGTTGGGTGGGAAACACTGTGCTTCACATGCAAAGGAACATCTGACCACACGCAGGGTCCTCCCTGGACAAAACCAGCACGTTGGTGGTCAGGATAGAAAGTAGCTCCTCCAAAATCCACTATGGGAAGCCATGCTTGGATCCTGTAGCAGGTACTATTGGTGCCCCACACCACATTCCTTGCCTCGTCTGATTTTGAATAGAACTATGCAACTTTTTGTCTCAGGGCTTTCTCCAAAGCCACTGGGCTTTTCCCCACACAGGCATTGCAGCCCAGAAGTGCAGGGTGAAGGGGAGATGTTGACAACCTTGAGGACAGTCCTCAACCAATGCAAGACAAGAGTTGGAAGATAAATTAATATCCTAGCCTCCTATACCAGGGAGGAACAATTCTGAGTCAAGTTTCTCAGAGGATCCATAGAAAGTCTGAGCCCTCGTTGTAGGGCCAGTCTTTCACAATCCTGAGAGTAAGTGCCCCCTTAACTTTTAACTCTCTAGGTTCACCCTACCCCTGCCCTGCCCAGTTGCTCACAGCACTAACCATCTTTGGGGGGAGTTTCTCCCTTCCTTAGCTAATTCTCTCTCTGCTTCTTCACTTTTGCCTCCTGGGATCACCTCTGAAATAAACCTGCCCCCAAATCCTTGTCTCAGCTCCTGATTTGGGGGAAGACAAATTAAGACAAACTCCAAGATAGTCCCCTGCTCAGTATTAGGAAACTTTTCTCATGCCGTTCACACGTCCATCATCCCATCTGCAGGCTTGCTGTATATGGCTCCTGGACAAAGGTCTGCAGGAAAGGAATCACTTCCCCTAGGTTACACGGGGTGTGCAAAGGGTCCCACCCAGAAGTGATACTGTGATCTCTCCTCCTAGCTCCCTACCCATCACCCACCTGCTTCTGACTGATGAGACAGTTAAGGCTCCTCTCCCCACCTTCTCAAGCGCTACTGAAGATTTGATTTTGGTGATAACTGCCTTGGGAGCAAGTAGATCCTTGCCTCCCCTTCAAAACTGTTCTATGATGAATAAAAGTTTAATTACAAGCTTGAGTTTCAGTTTCTCACCACGTCTTGTAAACTGACAAGATTCTTGATGAGTCCACAACCTCTTATGGCGCCCTTTTCCATCAGTTTATTGTATTGGGCTACTTTGACGTTCCACAACTTGCAACAAGACTCTCCAAACTGAGCCTTTACCCAGAAGTTGTCATGGTGCCTTTTTCTGGCACACAGCATTATATTGGGCTGGCCCAAAAGTTTGTTCGGCTAGTGAATACATCATTCAATAAAATTCTTGGTGAAAATGCAAAATGTGTCTTTTAGTTTTACTTAAAACCGAACGAACTTTTTGGCCAACCCAATACTATGTGACTATCGGTTAACAAGGAGCTTGGCTTTTGCCACTCAGAGCAGCAGAGGACTATGGGAGAAACTCCCTGGCTCCTGCCTTGGTGTCCACCCCATAAAAGAAATCAATGAGCAGCCAAAGCTCTCTCCTGACCACTGAAAAATAAGGGGTCAAACTGGTGGCTTCATTCCAGTGGCATCATTATGTGTGGACTGTGGTGCCACCTAAGTCACCCACTGTCCCTTCTTTGGACAGAGGCTGCACCATGTTTTACATTGTTCTAAATCTCTCTGGATAGGGATCTCTTCGAGGACAATGCCGAGCACTTCTAGATGTCCTTATCCTGCCAGTTGAAACATTTCCTGCAGCAACCAGTTCTCAAAATCCCTCCCTGGATCTCTCCCAAAGAGAATTTATAGACTAAGACAAACTTCACCCACAATACGCTGCCATGGTGTGGAGAGGACTGCTGTGTCCATCCTGGCCCTCCAAGAGCTGATGTCAGGTCAGAACTAGATGTGCAAGAGATTTACTGGGAGAAACATTTATAAAGAATAAAAGGGAAGGAGCAAGAGTCGGCAGAGAGAGCCTCAGACTGCGATGCAGGTCTGCCACTGTGAAAGGAGAGAGGGAAGGAAGGAAGATGAGACAGGAAGAACCTCAGACTACAGTGCACCTCTGAGAAAGTCGCAGCCAAGTTGGTGGGCAGTCCCAGAAAAAAGACTGCCCAGTGAAGGATTCTTTGTTAGTCAAGAATGGCCCAGCTCTTGTTCCCCCACCATCTTTAGTCATGGATGGGAGCAGCACAGGGAGAACATAGCTTCTGCATAAATGTTACAGTAGATCCTGAAGGTGCCACAGTTGGAGGTCACCAGAGCAGATACTCAGAATATATTGTCTGAGAATCCTGAGGCCTCTTGGACCAGAAAAGATGTTTTCTGTTTAGATCTAGCAACACCTCCTCCCTGAGTGCCCACAGTCATCATGGATTGCCCTGAAGCAGAGGCGCCATTGAAGAAGCCTCCACACAATATTTCTGATATTTTTCCAGATCAGTACAGAGAAGTAGGCTTACCTCCTCCCCTCTTGCAGGGACTGTGCCTTCTCTTCTAGTACTGTTCACCAGGGTGGGGACTAGAGTGAAGCAAGCAAGGTGCCCTGGGCACAAAATTTAGGGAAAGTGCTCATTCTCAAGTGCTGATCTTGCACTTGTATAAACCTGAGAATTAAATTTTGCACGCTGACACCTTTTTGCCTCATCCTGGTTCACCCCATGACCACTGCTTCTAACCTATTGATCTCTGAAGTCTCATCAGTAGTAACAATCTGAGGATATTCTCCACCATTCATCAATGTGACGGCTGCTGGCTCACTGTCCACGACCCTATTCCTGTCCTCATTTACAGAATGGTTTGTCCAATACACAGGTTTCTCAGATCCAATGATCATATCCTCCACCCTACATTCGCTACCTACTCGGTGGTCATATCCCGAACCTTGTCATCACTATCAGCAACACCAGTCATATAATTTTGCCAACTATCCCCTCTCCAGTACGCTTACCTTATTACCTCCACCGAAATAATTCTTCAAATGCTGTAGGTCTTCCATCCTTTGCCTTTCCATCACTCCCATTCTCTCCTTACCCACTCTGATGTCATGGTCTATCTTGATAATCACATGCTTCTGAACACTTTCAAATCTTTTGTCACTTTCTCCTGCATCCTACTTGTCCAGTGAAACCTTAACTACTCCAGTTAAACACAAATTTCTACCCTCTCTGATCCTGCTCCAGAGAGTTCCTGGTCTCACTTCAGTTTCACAACCACAAACCTTAGATGGACTCTAAATACTGTCCAATGATCCTATTGTATTTCCCTAGAAAGTTCATTTTCCTACCCACCAAAATGCTATTTTGTGCCTCCTTCTCTCTTCTCAAACCTCCAACCCTCCTAACCCCCGAATTCTCCCCCTCCTTCATTCTCAGTCTATGCTCCCAATTCTTACTTCTCTATTCAATGATGCAACTTCATTTTTGTCATTCACCATTCCTTAAATTATTTTACTTTTTTATTGAAGTATAGTTGACGCACAATATTATATGTTATAGGTGTACACTGTAGTGATTCAAAAAATTCAAAGGTTATACTCCATTTATAGTTATTATAAAATTTTGGCTATATCCCCTGTGTTGTACAATATATCCTTGTAGTTTATTTTATACATAGTAGTTTGTACCACATAATCCCCCACCCTCAAATTGCCCCTCCTCCCTTCCCTCGCCCCACTGGTAACCACTAGTTTGTTCTCTATATCTGTGAGTCTGCTTCCTTTTTGTTATATTCACTAGTTTGTTGTAATTCTTAGACTCCACATATAAGTGATATTATACAGTATTTGTCTTTCTCTGTCTTACTTATGTCACATAGCATAATATCCTCCAAGACCATCCATGTTGCTGCAAATGACAAATTTCATTCCTTTTTAATGTCTGAGTAGTATTCCATTGTGTAAGATCTTACAGAAAAACCTGAACAAACTTTTTGGCCAACCATATGCATATACGTATATACCACGACTTCTTTATCCATTCATCTGTTGATGGACACTTAGGTTGTTTCCGTATCTTCCATTTGTAAATAATGTTGCTATGAACATTGAGTACATTTATGTTTTTGAACTTGTGCTTTTGTTTTTTTCAGATATATACCTAGGAGTAGAATTGCTGTGTCATATGGTAGTTCTGTTTTTAGTTTTCTGAGAAACCTCCATATTGTTTTCCACAGTGGCTGCACCAATTTACATTCCCACCAACAACGGACGAGGGTACCCTTTTCTCCACATCCTCGCCAACATTTTTTATTTGTGTTCTTTTTGATGACAGCTGTTCTGATAGGCGTGAGGTGATATCTCATTGTGGCTTTGATTTGCATTTCCTTGATGATTAGCAATGTTGAACATCTTTTCATGTGCCTGTTAGCCATCTGCATTTCCTCTTTGGGACAGAAGATGTAACACTTCTGAATGAAATCTTGGATTGTCCCAGAACTTTTCTGACTACTCATGTAATAAGAAATCCGTTGGTCACTTTAAGTCCCAAAACACAGTTGATGTGATATTTAGCATGTCAGTCCTGTGTAATAGCCACAGTTTACAACTTCATTCAGGTTTTTGCTCCTCCCCCTCCCTCAGTTGAGGTGGGCTGCAGCAGGCTGCCAGCTGCCGGGAAGGGGAGTTGATTGCTTTCTCACTCACTTGCCTACTCCTACTTCCTGGATGCTGTCTCTGACTCCAACAGGGTTTGGGGGTTGGAGAGAGAAGGGAACAGGAAAATTCTCCTGCTTTCTGAGCCTGGCCAGCATTTAAAGATGACTCCCTGGGAGCTTTTATGAATTCAGCTAAAAGCTCTGGTTCCTGGAGATCTCTCACCTGCAGTTCCTTTGTCTGGAATAATATGCTCTCCTCCAGCTCATCTGCCTACTCACTTCCTTCCACAGCCCTGAGAAACCCTGAGGTGGTCCACCTCCAGGTTCTGTCTGCTGACGGGCCCTGATAGATTCATAAACTCACTCTCTTTCTCTCTCATAACCCACATCTGATGCATGGGAACAGTTGCGGGTCTGACAAATTCTGGGAGGGCCTCTCTGTCACAATAGAGTCACCTCTCCTTCAGCATCCCTACCAACAGCTAGGGAAGCCCATCTTTAGCTGTTTAATGTTCCAGGCAGGAGTCAAACACCAGCCAGTGCACCTCCCAGTTGCAGGGGTCCCAGATTTGGCCTCTTGAAATCCTCCTCATAGGGTTCAGATAAAAGGCAGGCACCCGACCCACAATGCATCTCCAGTGGAGGTGGGGATGGGTCTCTGTACTCTGTCTCAGCCCACTGTAGCCCCTCCCATCAAAGAATAATCCTCAAAAATCCTTCCACCTTCAGGCAGATTGCCTATCTCCATTTCATTTAGTTGTTCTTCTGGGGTTTTATCTTGTTCCTTCATCTGGAATATATTTCTCTGCCATCTCATGTTGTTTAACCTTCTATATTTGTGGTCTCCGTTCTGTAAGCTAAAGGATTGTAGCTCCCCTTGCTTCTGGTGTCTGCCTCCTGGTAGGTGGGGTTGGTCCAGAGGCTGGTGCAGCCTTCCTGGTGGGAGGGGTGGGTGCCTGTCCACTGGAGGGTGGAGCTGGGTCTTGTCCCTCTGCTGGGCAGGGCTGTGTCAAGGTGTGTGTTTGTTTAGAGG
Organism: Mesoplodon mirus; assembly: GCF_964341445.2. NCBI lineage: Eukaryota > Metazoa > Chordata > Mammalia > Artiodactyla > Ziphiidae > Mesoplodon > Mesoplodon mirus. The sequence goes on along the minus strand of NC_138988.1, from coordinate 43,140,887 downwards.
CAGCTGTGGGGTCAGGATGACTTTTGGCAGCCTGTTTACTGATGGGTGGGCCTGTGTTCCCGCCCTGTTGGTTGTTTGGCCTGAGGGGTCCCAGCACTGGATCCTGCAGGCTGTTGGGTGGGACCAAGTCTTGACTCCAAAATGGCAGCCTCTGGGAGAGCCCACAGTGAAGAATATTCACTGGGGCTTCCACCACCAGTGTCCTTGCTCCCACAGAGAGCCACAGCCAACCCCCGCCTCCCCAAGAGATCCTCCAAGACCCACAAGTAGGTCTGGCCTAGGCTCCTATGGAGTCACTGCTTTGCCCTGGGTCCCAGTGCACGTGACACCTCATGTGCACCCTCCAAGAGTGGAGTCTCTGTTTCCCCCAGTCATGTGCAGCTCCTGCACTCAAGCCCCGCTGGCCTTCAAAGCCAAATGCCCCAGAGGCTCCTCCTCCCAATGCCAGACCCCCAAGCTGGGGAGCCTGAAGTGGGGCTCAGAACTCTCACTCCTGTGGGAGAAACTCTGCGACAGAATTATTTACCAGTGTGTGGGAAATGGTGGGTATGGGATTTGATTATATATCAAAAATACCTCTCCTATCATCTCATTATGGCTTCTGCTTTGTCTTTGGGTGTAGAATATCTTTTCTGGTAGGTTTGAGTCTTTTTTGTCAATGGTTCTTCAGCAGTTAGTTGTGATTTTGGTATTTTCGTGAGAGAAGGTAAGCTCAAATCCTTCTACTCTGCCATCTTGTCTCCTGCCATCTCTGAAGTGTTGGCATAGGTCTGTTCAACAATACATTCAATTTTCAGCGTAGTTGTAGGACTTCCAGAAAAAAGAAAAACACACCTAAAGCATGTCTCACAGCATATATAGGTGATCCATGGTTTTAGGATTCCTCTAGTTCCAAAGAACCCCAGAATTTTCTCAGGCAGGACTCAGGTGGCCCTTCCACACCTGGACCTCGAAAAATTCTTCCACCTTCCTCCAGACAGCCTGACTCATTTATCCCACAATGCAGGTTGAATTTAAGAGTCATATAACTACTTCTTCAAAAATTTGTATCTTGGTCTAGCACCTCACTTTAGCATGTCAGATTTATTATATTTTGGTGTCTCAATCAACACTTACAATTTAACATCCTGTTACACTTCATTGAAGGAATAAAATTATCAGACATCTTCCCACCAGCAAATAGATGAATCCACCTGCATCTATAAGCATTTACTCTTGTGTTCCCTCCTCCTAAAATGGAAAAAGAGTTTCTGCTCAAATCGAAAGTCAGTCTGTGCCCTGGATCACATAACATCCTCATCCACCCTATAGTTATCCCTCTTCCTTCATCATCAATGTCATCATCCCCATCATCCTTCAAATAGGTTCTGTGTCCCTCATCTTAAAACACACATACTGCCTTCCCCCTTCTCCCCACATCTCACTCCTGTCCCATCTCACTGCTCTTCTTCACAGCAAAACTTGACTGAACAGTGATTTAGACTCACTCTCTCCACTCACTTAACTCTTGTTTGTTGGTTTGTTTGGTTGGGGTAGAATTTCTTTCTTTCTGATTCTTATTCTAACTTTAAAATACAGAGAAAAGTAGATAGCCTCATCCACCAGAGGGCAGACAGCAGAAGCAAGAACTACAATTCTGCAGCCTGTGGAAGGAAAACCACACTCACAGAAAGATAGACAAAATGAAAAAGCAGAGGACTTTGTACAGATGAAGGAGCAAGATAAAACCCCAGAAAAACAACTAAATGAAGTGGAGATAGGCAAACTTCAAGAAAAATAATTCAGAATAATGATAGTGAGGATGATCTAGGACCTCAGAAAAACAATGGAGGCAAATATCGAGAAGATGCAAGAAATGTTTAACAAAGACCTAGAAGAATTAAAGAATAGACACCTGGAAGAATTAAAGAACAAACAGAGATGAACAATACAATAACTGAAATGAAAACTACAATACAAGGAATCAATAACAGAATAATTGAGGCAGAAGAACGGATACCTGACCTGGAAGACACAATGGTGGAATTCACTGCTGTAGAACAGAATAAAGAAAAAAGAATGAAAATAAATGAAGACCGCCTAAGAAACCTCTGGGACAAGATTAAATGCAACAACATTCGCATTATAGGGGTCCCAGAAGGAGAAGAGAGAGAGAAAGGACCAGAGAAAATATTTGAAGAGATTATAGTTGAAAACTTCCCTAACATGGGAAAGGAAATAGCCACCCAAGTCCAGGAAGCACAGAGAGTCCCAGGCAGAATAAACCCACAGAGAAAGACGCCGAGACACGTAGTAATCAAACTGACCAAAATTAAAGACAGAGAAAAATTATTGAAAGCAGCAAGGGAAAAATGACAAATAACATACAAGGGAACTCCCATAAGGTTAACAGCTGATTTCTCAGCAGAAACTCTACAGGTCAGAAGGGAGTGGCATGATATATTTAAAGTGATGAAAGGGAAGTACCTACAACCAAGATTACACTACCCGACAAGGATCTCATTCAGATTCAACGGAGAAATCAAAAGCTTTACAGACAAGCAAAAGCTAAGAGAATTCAGCACCACCAAACCAGCTCTACAACAAATGCTAAAGGATCTTCTCTAAGTAGGAAACATAAGAGAAGAAAAGGACCTACAAAAACAAACCCATAGCTTACCATTCCCCCTCCCCATATCCTCAAGTCCATGCTCTAGTAGGTCTGTGTCTTTATTCCTGTCTTACCCCTACGTTCTTCATGACCTTTTTTTTTTTCTTAGATTCCATATATATGTGTTAGCATACAGTATTTGTTTTTCTCTTTCTGACTTACTTCACTCTGTATGACAGACTCTAGGTCCATCCACCTCACTACAAGTAACTCAATTTCATTTCTTTTTATGGCTGAGGGAAGAGATATGGGAACATATGTATATGTACAACTGATTCACTTTGTTATAAAGCAGAAGCTAACACACCATTGTAAAGCAATTTAACTCCAATAAAGATGTTAAAAAAACCCCAAAAAACCAAATGCATAACAATTAAGAAAATGGTAATAGGAACATACATATTGATAATTGCCTTAAATGTGAATGGATTAAATGCTCCAACCAAAAGACACAGGCTCGCTGAATGGATACAAAAACAAGACCCATGTATATGCTGTCTACAAGAGACCCACTTAAGACCTAGGGACACATACAGACTGAAAGTGAGGGGATGGAAAGACATATTCCATGAAAATGGCAATCAAAAGAAAGCTGCAGTAGCAATACTCATATCAGATAAAATAGACTTTAAAATAAAGAATATTACAAGAGACAAGGAAGAACACTACATAATGATCAAGGGATCAATCCAAGAAGAAGATATAACAATTATAAATATATATGCACCCAACATAGGAGCACCTCAATACATAAGGAAACTGCTAACAGCTATAAAAGAGGAAACTGACAGTGACACAATAATAGTGGGGAATTTAACACCTCACTTACACCAATGGACAGATCATGCAGACTGAAAATTAAAAAGGAAACAGAAGCTTTAAATGACACAACAGACCAGATAGATTTAATTGATATTTATAGGACATGCCATCCAAGAACAGCAGATTACACTTTCTTCTCAAGTGCACACAGAACATTCTCCAGGATAGATCACATCTTGGGTCAGAAGTCAAGCCTCAGTAAATTTAAGAAAACTGAAATGATATCAAGCATCTTTTCCGACCACAACTCTATGAGATTAGAAATCAATTACAGGGAAAAAAATGTAAAAAACACAAACACATGGAGGCTAAACAGTACGTTACTAAATAACCAATAGATCACTGAAGAAATCAAAGAGGAAATCAAAAAATACCTAGAGACAAATTACAATGAAAACACGATGATCCAAAACCTATGGGATGCAGCAAAAAAATTCTAAGAGGGAAGTTTATAGCAATACAAGCCTACCCCAAGAAACAAGAAAAATCTCAAATACACAATCTAAACTTACACCTAAAGGAACTAGAGAAAGAAGAACAAACAAAACCCAAAGTTAGTAGAAGGAAAGAAATCATAAAGATCAGAGCAGAAATAAATGAAATAGAAACATAGAAAACAATAGCAAAAGTCAATAAAACTAAAAGCTGGTTCTTTGAGAAGATAAACAAAATTGATAAGCCTTTAGCCAGACTCATCAAGAAAAAGAGGTAGAGGACTCAAATCAATAAAGTTCGAAATGAAAAAGGAGAAGTTACAATGGACACTGCAGAAATACAAAACATCCTAAGAGACTGCTACAAGCAACTCTATGCCAATAAAATGGACAACCTGGAAGAAATGGACAAATTCTTAGAAAGGTATAACCTTCCAAGACTGAACCAGGAAGAACCAGAAAATATGAACAGACCAATCACAGGTAATGAAATTGAAACTGTGATTAAAAATCTTCCAACAAACAAAACTCCAGGACCAGATGGCTTCACAGGTGAATTCTGTCAGACATTTAGAGAAGTGCTAACACCCATCCTTCTCAAACTCTTCCAAAAAATTGTGGAGGAAGGAACACTACCAAACTCATTCTATGAGGCCACCATCACCCTGATACCAAAACCAGACAAAGGTACTATAAAAAAAGAAAATTACAGACCAATATCACTGATGAATATGATGCAAAAATCCTCAACAAAATACTAGCAAACAGAAACCAACAACACATAAAAAGGATCATACACCATGATCAAGTGAGATTTATCCCAATGATGCAAGGATTCTTCAATATACGCAAATCAATCAATGTGATACACCATATTAACAAATTGAAGAATAAAAACCATATGATCATTTCGATAGATGCAGAAAAAAGCTTTTCACAATTCAACACTGACTTATGATAAAAACTCTCCAGAAAGTAGTCATAGAGGGAACCCACCTCAACATAATAAAGGCCATATACGACAAACCCACAGCAAACATCATTCTCAATGGTGAAAAACTGAAAGCATTCCTCTAAGATCAGGAACAAGACAAGGATGTCCACTCTTGCCACTATGATTCAACGTAGTTTTGGAAGTCCTAGCCACAGCAATCAGAGAAGAAAAAGAAATAAAAGTTATACAAATTGGAAAAAGAAGTAAAACTGTCACTGTTTGCAGATGACATGATATTATTCATAGAGAATCCTAAAAATGCCACCAGAAAACTACTAGAGCTAACCAATGAATTTGGGAAAGTTGCAGGTTACAAAATTAATGAACAGAAATCTCTTGCATTCGTATACACTAACAACAAAATATCAGAAAGAGAAATTAAGGAAACAGTGCCATTCACCATTGCAACAAAAAGAATAAAATATCTAGGAATAAACCTACCTAAGGAGATAAAAGACCTGTACTCAGAAAACTATAGGACACTGATGAAAGAAATCAAAGATGACACAAACAGATGGAGAGATATACCATGTTCTTGGATTGGAAGAATCAATATTGTGAAAATGACTATACTACCCAAAGCAATCTACAGATTCAATGCAGTCACTATCAAATTACCAGTGGCATTTTTTTACAGAACTAGAAGGAAAAATCTTAAAATTTGTATGGAGACACAAAAGACCCCGCATAGCCAAGGCAGTCTTGAGGGAAAAAAACGGAGCTGGAGGAATCAGACACCCTGACTTCAGACTATACTACAAAGCTACAGTAATCAAGACAATATGGCACTGGCACAAAAACAGAAATATAGATCAATGGAACAAGATAGAAAGCCCAGAGATAAACCCATGCACCTATGGTCAACTAATCTATGACAAAGGAAGCATGGATATACAATGGAGAAAAGACAGTCTCTTCAATAAGTGGTGCTGGAAATACTGGACAGCTACATGTAAAAGAATGCAATTAGAACACTCCCTAACACCATGCACAAAAATAAACTCAAAATGGATTAGGGACCGAAATGTAAGACCGGACACTATAAAACTCTTAGAGGAAAGCATAGGAAGAACACTCTTTGACATAAATCACAGCAAGATCTTTTTTGATCCACCTCCTAGAGTAATGGAAATAAAAACAAAAATAAACAAATGGGACCTAATGAAATTTAAAAGTGTTTGCAAAGCAAAGGTAACTACAAACAAGACGAAAAGACAACCGTCAGAATGGGAGAAAATATTTTCAAATGAATCAACAGAAAAAGGGTTAATCTCCAAAATATATAAACAACACAAGCAGCTCAATATTAAAAAAACGAACAACCCAATCCAAAAATGGGCAGAAGACGTAAATAGACATTTCTCCAAAGAAGACATACAGATCACCAAGAAGCACATGAAAAGCTGCTCAACATCACTAATTATTAGAGAAATGCAAATCAAAACTACAATGAGGTATCATCTCACTCCAGTTAGAATGGGCATCATCAGAAAATCTACAAACAACAAATGCTGGAGAGGGTGTGGAGAAAAGGGAACCCTCTTGCACTGTTGGTGGGAATGTAAATTGATACAGCCACTGTGGAGAACCGTATGGAGGTTCCTTAAAAAACTAAAAATAGAATTACCATATGACCCAGCAATCCCAGAGAAAACTGTAATTTAAAAAGACACATGCACTCCAATGTTCATTGCAGCACTATTTACAAGAGCCAGGTCATGGAAGCACCTAAATGCCCATCGACAGACAAATGGATAAAGAAGTTGTGGTACATATATACAATGGAATATCACTCAGCCATAAAAAGGAAAGAAATTGGGTCATTTGTAGAGACGTGGTTGGATCTACAGACTGTCATACAGAGTGAAGTAAGAAAGAGAAAAACAAATATCGTATATTAACGCATATATGTGGAACCTAGAAAAATGGTACAGATGAACCGGTTTGCAGGGCAGAAATAGAGACACAGATGTAGAGAACAAATGTATGAACACCAATGGGGGAAAGTGGCGGGGGTGGTGGTGGTGGTGGTAATAATTGGGATATTAGGATTGACGTATATACACTAATATGTATAAAATAGATAACTAATACGAACCTGCTGTATAAAAAATAAATGAAATAGAAGTCAAAAATATAGAGAGAGAAAAGTCCAAATGACAGTTCCACAAACACTCTCTCATTTACCCATTATCCAATGGTTGATGGTATTGAACATCTTTTCATGTCCTTATTTGCCATGTGTAAATCCTCTGCAGTGAAACATCTGTTCATGTCTTTTGTCCATTTTTCAATTTGATTGTCTGGGTTAGTGTTACTGTTGAGATTAGAGAATTTTGTATATATTCTAGATAGGAGACCTTTGTCAGGTATGTGGGCTGCAAGTATTTTGTCCTTGACTGTAGCTTGTCTTTTCATCCTCTTAACAGTGTCTTTTGCAGAGCACAAGTTTTTAATTTTGATGAGAAGCAATTTACCAAGTTTTCCTTTTATGGATCATATTTTTGATGCCAAGTCTAAGTTCTGAAATTTTTCACTTACATATTTTTCTAAAAGTTTTTTAGTCTTACATTTACATTTAAGTGTGCGATCTATTTTGAGTTAATTTTGAAGACTTGGCTTAGGTTCATATTTTTGCCTGCAGATGTCCAATTGCTCCAACACCATTTATTCAAAAGGCCATTGAATTGCTTTTGCACCTTTGTCAAAAATCAGTTGGACATTTTGTGGGTTTTTTTTTCTGAGTTCTATATTCCATTCCAAGGATTTTTGTGCTTACCCCTCCACCAATGCTACACTGTCTTGATTAATATGGCTATGTAGTAAGCATGAACATTAAGGAGAGTGGTTCCTCCCATTTATTTTTCAAAATTATTTTAACTATTGTAAATCCTGGGCCCTTCCATGTAGAATTTAAAATAAACTTGTCAATGTCTACAAAAACTATTGCTGACATTTTGAGGAATTGCAGTGAATCTATAGGTTAATTTGGGGGGAATTGACATCTTTACTATATTGAGTCTTACAATTCATTAATATGGTATGTATCTCCATTTATTTAGGTCTTCTTGAATATTTTTAAATCCACATTTTGTAATTTTCAGCATATAGATCCTACACATGTTTTACTAGATTTACATATAAGTATTTCATTTCCTTTGGAGTAATTATAATGATAATTGTGTTTTAATTTTGATTTCCATGTGCTCATTGTTAATATATAGAAATGTGATTGTATTTTGTGTGTTGATCTTGTATCCCGTGATCTTGCTTAACTCATTGGTTAGTTATAGGAGTTTATTTTTGTATATTCCTTGGGATTTTCTAATTAGTAACAATTTACCTGCAAATAGGGATTTTTCTTTCTTTCTAATATGTATGCTTTTACTTCTTTTTCTTGCCTTATTGCACTGGCTAGAACTTCCAGTACTATGGTGAATAAGACTGACGAGAATGGCCATCCTTGCCTTGTTTCCCACTCTTAGAGGAAAAGCATTCAGTTTTTCACCATTAAATATGATGTTAGCTGTAGGTTTTTTGTAGATGCTCTTTATCAAGTTGAGGAAGTTTCCTTCTGTTCCTAACTGAGTGAGAGTTTTTATCATGAACAGGTGTTGGGTTTTGTCAAATGCTTTTTTTGGTGTCAGAAAATATGTTCATATCATTTTTCTTTTTTAGTCTATTAATAAGGTGATTACATTAATTGATTTTCAAAGACTCAAATTATTTTCAAACCATTCTTGAATATCTGGAGTAAATCCCACTTGGTTGTGGTGAATAATGATTTTTATACATTGTTGAATTAAATTTATTCATATTTTGTTGAGGATTTTTGTGTCTAAGATCATGAGTGATATTAGCCTTTTTTGGTGCTGTCTTTGTCTGATTTTGGTATCGAGGAAATGCTAGATTCATAAAATGAGTCGGGAAGCATTCTCCCTTTTTCTACTTTCTGGAAGAGTGTGTAAATATGATTCCTTTAGAAATTTTTTTTGCCCATTTGGATTACCTCTTCTATGGTCTGCCTGTATTTTTTGTCCACTTGTCTATTGCATTGTTTGTCTTTTTCTTATAAATTCTAAGAGTTCTTTACATATTTCAGATATAAATTCTTTATCTGCTACATGGATTAAATATGTCTTCTTCCAGCCTATCCCCTCTCTTTCTGGTCCATTTAGAAATCAGTTGATGGCAGTAAAATGTGGTGGGCATGTGCGTGGCCTCTGGCACATGACTGCCAAGGTTTAAGCCCCACTTCTAATACTTACTAAGCCTGTGACCTTGGGTAAATGATATAACCTCTCTGTGCCTTTCATTTCATTGTGGCAGCATGGAGATAGTAAGAGCACAGACCTCAGAGCATTTTTTTTTTACTATAAATATATAACTACTGAAAAGAAATTTAGAGCCATCACTTGCAAAGAGTAAGCCCTCACCATATATGTTAGTCACTATTTCTTTACTTTTGATGATTTTTATAAAAAGGATTTTAATACAAATATAGTCATATTTGTCAATCTTTTCCCTTTTTTAAATTTGTCTAAGAAATCATTCCTTATGTATTAGAGAATATAAATATATTATTCCATGATTCTTCTAAAGATTTGAAATTCTCTGTGTTTACTGTGTTTCTATGTTTCAGTCTTTAGTTCACCTGGAATTTTATTCTTTGGTATATGAGGTATAGGTCTGTGTTAGTCAGAATATAGCCTTGGCTGCTATAACAGAGAGACCCCAAATAACAGAGGCTTAATGAATGAACAGTGAGAGGTTCATTGCTCTGTCACGTAAAAGTCCAGATGAGAAGTCTAGGACTGAAAAGCAGCTCCAGGACCAGCCTTCTATCATGCTGCTCTGACATCTTCATCATGAAGCTTTTATCTCCTGGTCCAAGAGGGCTGCCCTGGCTCCTACAGTTATATCCACATTCCAGCCAATGGGAAGTGGGAAAGGGGAGGGCACTTTCTCTCTTTCTAAAGGCATGATTGGAAGTTGCCCACATTTCTTTTCTCATAGCCTTTCTCATGGCTAGGTGTTGCCACATAACTAAGTTCTAACAGGAACACAATCCCTTCTAGTTCTGGTCCTCCATTATAACAATTCAGCACAGGAGACCAGCTTTGGTTGCACCCTCAGGAAATGGCACACCATCCACAATGGAAAGGGTTCTCTTTCTACCTGTTCCATTACCTAGTTAACAGCTTAATACCTCATTAACAATTCTTTATATTAAATTCCCTCTATCTAAATAAGTGATGGGGATTTCTAACTTCAGCTTGGAGTTGCAGAAAGCTAAAGAAAGCACTGCTTTCCTCCTTACAAGAGAAAAGTTGGAAATTAATCACTTTTGTTAAATCCCTGAGAGAACTGAGGTTATAGGGCAAACAACTAACTCAATATCTGGAGAAAGACACGCCCCGTAGGGAATTTTTATAAAACTCTAGAAAGATGCAAACTAATTTGTCATGTCAGAAAGCAGCAGATCAGTGGTTGCCTGGTGACAGGGTGGGTGGGTGTAGGAAAGGATGAGAAGGAAGGATTGAAAAGGGGCACAAAGAAGTTTTTGAAGGTAATGGATATATTCACTATGTTGATTGTGGTAATATTTTCATGGATGTATCCATATGTCAAAACTTATCAAATTTTACACTTTAAATTTTACTCAATATAAATTATATCTTATTTTATTATTTTTTATATATCTTATTTTAAAAAATAGAGCTCATCACAAGCTGTGATCCAAGGATCAGTGTTTTGGTTGTCTACTGATATGTAACAACCTACTCCAAAACTTATGGGCTTAAAACAATTACCATCTAGTTTGCTCTCAAGTATGTGTATCAGGAATCTGGGCAGGGCTCAGCTGGGTGGTTCTTTTGTTCCATGTGCCATTGGTGGGGTGATTCACTCTGCTACATTCAGCTGGTGGTTGGGGTGAACTGGAAAATGCAAGAAGCCTTTACTCACATGTTGGCATCTTAGTGCTCCTTTTCATGGACTATTTCTCACCACTTGGCAACCTTGGACTTCCTCATCGCATGGTGGTCAGACTTTGTACATGGTGTTTGGCTTCTAAGAGAGTGCTCCAAAAAATAAAGGGAGAAGCTGCAGACCTCTTAAGGTGCAACCTCAGAAGTTACACAGCATCACTTTTGCTACATTCTATAGGTTAAAGCAAGTCACGGGACGACCCATGCTGCGGACGAAGTAACACATACTCAATCTCATGATGGGGTTTCACAAAGAATTTACAGCCATTTTAATCCACCACAGTCGGGAGCCACTGCAATGGCTGCAGATTGCCTCTTTATATCCATAAATATAGTCCCAGGTTCACTGGGATGCTGATCTAGAAAAACCCAACATCTCCCTGACCATGCTTGCCAGTAGTAACATCCAAAGCACTAGGAAGGTGGTTTCTGCTATCCAGTTGTCATGCCAGCACATCTAACTGGTGGAACCTAAATTCAAATTCAGAACCCTATCTACAAAGGAGCCTGAGAAATCTAGTCACCAACCTTCTGGCTTGGGTACAGAAAGGCACACTAGAAGATATTAAGTGGCAGCTGAGTGCCTGACCCACACAGTGCCTCCCATCACAGCAGGGACTGAATGGAGTCAGAAGCATCAACAGCTCTATTTTGCTCCTTGGTGTGGTCCAACACATATGGACCATGCATGTGAGCTAGAGGTGGATGGAGGTGCTGCCCACTCCCAGAGGCCTGGATACAACCCTAGGAGAAGGCATTCCTATTGGATATTTGTTTGCCTGAGAGAGGCATCCCAGCTGGGGCCCTAGAGTTATAGATAAAGGACTTACAGCTGAGGTCTGGACTCTGGAGATGGTGAGAGCTACTCAGTAAGGACTTCTGAAAGAACAGAAGGCACGCCAGTGGTCTCACTGTCCCCTGTGAAGGTCCTGAGGCCTGGGTATTGGCCCAGGCTGAAGCCAAGCTCCCTGGGAAGTGCAGCTGATCTGGTCCCCAACACTCCTTTCCAGTATGGGGGCCTCAGGGCTCCTGTTCTCTGCACCTCTCAGAAATTATAAGGCTGCCTGAGTCTGGAGCAGCTCCACTCTCCCACGGTGCACGCTCAAGATACCAGGGCCCCAGACTCACCCTCAGGGACCCCAGCAACAGCCACTGCCACTTCCAGGTCCAAGGCAGGTCTCTCCTTGTCCCGGGCCCATCTCCTACAGTGAGACAGTGAGGGGATGGTGCAGTTGATGTCCCCACCCAGGCAGCCCGGATGCTCTGAGCCGAGCCGTGAGAGTGGGAGGCAGCTCTTCTGTTCTCCTGTCAGCATTCACTTGAGAAGACTGCGCTCCAGCCCCGCCTCCTATCTCTTCAAAAGCTGATACACTCACAGACTAGAGGCAGCTTTTGTCAGCTGCTGCCAGTTCTGAGCATTTTCTGGTCCAAAGCATTGACTGCCAGTGAAAAAACCCGTTTCCCTACGAAGTTTTCCGAAGTCTCTCGTCAGGCCTGGGCCCCTCGGCTCACCCTCTTCTCTCGGGAGTGTGGAGGTGGCAGGGCTGGGGGTGGGGCTGGGGTGCCAGGTGCTCTGCCAGCTGTGGCGCCCCAGGACTCATGTCAGCGTTTGGACAGAGTCCCTCCTTGGGTGCCTGTGGACCTGTGGGCTTGTGGGCTTCCATTCTTGTGGAATGTTAGGGGATTTCGTAATCCCCAGGCTTTCCTCTTAGAGATGGGAAAACTGAGACCCAGAGGAGTCTGGTAGTTGGTTTGCACAGCGCTGGGGCTTGAGTCGATGGGGGCTGCTGACCCCACATCCTCTTTCTGTATCTGTGATGTTTTTATTTTTAGGAAGTTGTGGATGCCGGACAGGGGCAGGAGCTGGGGAGGCTCAGAGGTTCCCTAGGTGTGGGACAGGGACTCACTGGCTGGCTCGCTCCCCTGTTCTCTACCATGGCAGCACTGGGGAGGAAATGTCTGACAAAAGAGAAAAAAAAAAAAATCCAGTCTTTCGTTTCAAAGTCCACAACCCCTGTTTCTGGGCAACCAGAGCCTTCAGTTCAAGCTCATGTACAGAGCAGTGGAGATCAAATACCTGAAGCCCAGAGACCCCATTCCAGCTCTCTGGGGCTCAGAATAGTGGCTCTGACCATGGTCTCTTCGAGAACCACACACACCTCTTCTTTCTCTTCCACACACACACCTGCATGCTCACACATTGCTGAAGGAAGTACTACTTCTGTTCAAAAAGGTAAAGGTGCCTCCTTTTTTATTTTTAATTTTTTTATTTATATTTTAATTTACATTCAGGCAAATTCATCCTTTTTAGTGTACAGTTCTGTGAGTTTTGTCAAGTGCAGATTCATGTAACCACCACCACGGTCACAATCCAGATCTTAAAACGTTCCCTCCCTCAGGCTGCCCCTCCACTCCCACACCTCCCTCCACCCCCAACCCCTGGTAACCACTGATCTGTTTCCTGTTCCTTTAATTTTGCCTTCTCTGGAACGTGGTATAAATGGAATCTTCCGATATATGTAACCTCTTGAGGCTGGCTTCCTTCACCCAGCATAACACATTTGAGATTCATCCACGTAACTCCGTGCCCAAGCACAGTGCCCCTCTGGCGGGATCTCCAGCTCTGAGCACGGCTCCCCAGCTCCCCTGTAACCAGCATCATCCTCCATCAGCCTCAATTCCATTCCTGCCCTGAACTGCCGGCTCCCACAAACACACAGCCTACCCAGAACCTGGAATTCCTAGCCCTCCTATCAGCACCCATCTACTTCTGATCCTCGTTCACATGACCACATGGGGTGCTCCAGAGTCCTCATGGGGCTGCTGGGCCCTCATCCAGGAGAGAAAAACTCAAACGCTTGCAGGGCCATGCAGGTAATGTTAATAAACGTAATACAACAAGAAATGGTGGGAACCAAAGAGAACAGGACAGTGCGTGTCCTCCCTAAAGACATTCATAACACTATAAACTGTTAGGTACACTGTAGCTGCCCCCCCAACACCCTCGCCCCTGAAAAACACATCTGTGGGCTGCACTCAGGTGCCCGGACTCTGGTTCACAGCCTCTGAATCTCTCACGTTGAACCTTTTCCTCAAATCCACCATTGCGTTGATGCAAACTATGACACAGGGCAACGACGTCACTGTTATGAAGGTGGTGGGACTCAGGGTGACCACATGTCCTCCGTGGAATGCAATGGAACAGGAAGCAGGTTGCCCTATGTGGACTTGGGATGCTTCTGTGGAATATGCTTTGCGCCGGTAAAGCCGGGGAAAAGGCCAGCTGAATGGAAGGGATGAAGCCCAGGAGACCCCACCCTGGCCACAGCAGTTGAGTGCTTCTTACTCCACAAAACCAAACCCAGGAAGGTTCTTCTGTGCACAGAATCAATCTTTGGCTCTTTTCTGATACCTCCCATATCGCATCCACCGAGACCAACCCACCGCCCCACATATACGACACAGGGTAGGGGGATGCTGCAGCAAGCTGCCCAGAGCCCCTTTTAGGGCTGAGGTACTATTGTCCCTCCAGCTGCCAGGAGTGTGGCTGCTGACAGCTCACAGCTGCACACCCTTCTGAGCACCGCCCTTGCCTTGCGGGAGCTGACTCGCCGGCCCACCGCCAATGACTGATTGAAGTGCAGGTAGAAAAGCTTGCTCCCTCTCCTCTGGTCTCAACTGGGGACAACTCCACGGGGTCACCCAGCTCCAGAGCTTCCCGTGGCCTTTGGCTGAAGCCTTTGTTGCAGCTGCATTGGAGATCAACGTCTCCCTCTGCCTAACCCTGTCTCCCTCACATCCTTACGGACGTTTTCCCCAGTGCGCTCCCTAGAAACCTCCTGCACGCAAATCTCCATCTCAGAGTGTTTCCAGGGAATCCAACTGAAGGCAAAGAGTGAATAGGCTTTAGTTAGTACGAATGCCAAGTTCAGCCTGTAAAATATTTATTCTGTTTCTCACGTATTATTTCATTTGATTCTCTCAATATAACTCAATCAGGTGGGTATATGATTATTCCATTTTGTATATGAGTAAAGTAAGGTCTGGAAAGGTTATATGTGTAATCCAAGGTCACATGGACAATAGTAATTGATCTGATCTGAACTTCTGACCCTCCAAGCCCTGCTCTCTAGTTCACTACACTGGCCAGAGCTGATGGGTGAGGGACAGAATTTTACGAGGAGATGGGCTAGGTGGAGGCAGGAGCAGGCTGCCATGTACAGTTGTGCTTCACACATTTTGGGGGCAAAATGTGCATTCCTAGATATCAGAGATTTATGTCT
The DNA here is from genome assembly GCF_964341445.2 of Mesoplodon mirus. Classification (NCBI taxonomy): domain Eukaryota; kingdom Metazoa; phylum Chordata; class Mammalia; order Artiodactyla; family Ziphiidae; genus Mesoplodon; species Mesoplodon mirus. The sequence continues at coordinate 43,125,714 of NC_138988.1, read as the reverse complement.
ATTTTCTCTCAGCTCTCCAGCAGATGGCAGTCGACTGTCTGGAGGAAGGGGACCATTCGAAGGCCAGCATCATTTGGGCTGGTGGGGACCTGGCAGAGGTAAGGAGGTGGGTGTCTGACTAAGGCAGAAGGTAGATGTAGGACACAGCACATCCCACCTGGCGACAGTCCCTCAATAAAAGCGTTAGCCTGCCCATTATCTAGGTATAAAGGGGGCATCAGGTCACCAACCCTTTGGAAGCAAGTCATGTTCTTGCCCTTGACCGTGAGCAAAGTCTCTTCCAAGGAGAATGCTGACAACCCACAAGGGTACCATCTTATTACTACTTAAACTTATCTGGGGTAGACAGTGAAATGGAGGACTTTCTTCAAAATATAGTGGATTGAAGACATCTCTTAAAATTTCACTAAAATTTAGTGAAATAATTTTAAAATGCATAAACGCTACAAGGACAGAAAGTCCGGAAGCGGAAGTAACAGCGGATGCGACAACAACTTTTTGGAAGTGTGAATGGTAACTGACTTAGCAGAGAGGGGAAGGCTGAATTCAAAGAGCCCTCGGAGGCGGGGGGTGCCAAGGAGAGCAAAGGACCCCTCCGCCTCGAAACCCTGGGACGTTTCTGGGACTCAGACACTGGGTACCTCTGGAAGTGGGGAGGGGGATGGGACCAAAAATAAGAGAGCTGGAGAACAGTATTGAGAGCACCTTAGCTTCCAGATCCCTCCCCACCCAACACAATCTGGCTGCAAATCACAGAGAATTCAGTCTCATTTGTTTACACAAAGATTCAAAGGAAATATGAAGGTGTGGGCTCTGCGGTTCACGGTCATTGGGGCCAACAGCTGCAAATCTCCTGGCCTTACCTCCGTGGTTGTGTAATTGGCTTCGTCAGCTCCAAGCATTGTGCCCTTGTTCAAGGCAGGAGGAAGGGGAAGAGGGAAGACAGCTCCTTCCAGTGCTCCTGTCCTCTTTTATCAGGAGGGGAAATGCTTTCCCAGAAACCACCCTTCCCCAGCCAAGCTTTGCTTATGGCTCGAGGCCGTTGTAGAGTCACGTGGCCAGCACCGGGTAAAGGGAAAATTGGACAGGCAAATACTTAGCTTGTCCAGCCTTCATAGGAGAGACAGGTAAGGAGAAATAAGATGGGAATGAATGTGGAGCGAGCGGAGCTCCCGGACAGGAGGGCTTCCAGTGGGAGAGATTGGGTGGGTGTCCAGGATCAGAGGTCTTCTCTCTTGGGCTGGTCATTTTCTCAATGTGGAATTCCCCAATCCTTTGCCAGAGTTCTGGCACCTAGCAGAGGGAACCAGGGATCTCACTAGATCCCCTTAGTCTCAGGAAAGCTCCTCACTCCTGCCAGATGCCCCCTCCCAGAGCCAGAGTTAGTTGGCTGGATGGGGGACGACCAGCCACTGTCTTAGGGGGTAGGGAGGAGGCGTCTCTGGTTCTACGGGCTTTTGTGTGAGCTTTCCACCACGCCTCCTGATTTTAGCCCCAACTTGCACCTCCACCTTCTATGATGCCTAGTCCTGAGTGTTTATGGGTTCTGAACCCCTAGTCAGCTTGCTTCTTCACCTACCCCCACCTCAGGCATCAGCAGAGTGAAGCTAACAGAAACACAAGCAGGTTACTACTCTTCCATCTTCAATCCTACCTAGCATCCATCTCTAGGGGAATGGATAAATAAAATTCGGTGGGTGCATAATGCAGAACACTCTGCAGCTATCAGAAGCAAAGAATTAGCTGCCCACACCAAAACATGGATAGAGCTCAAAAGCAAAGTGTTGAGGGAGAGACATAAGAAAAAGGATGAAAGTTAGAACAATGCGCATTTATATAAATGGAAAGCACATACACACAAATGGCCAATAAACCGTGAAAAAGTGCTCCATTTCATTACTCATCAGGGAAATGCCAATTAAAGCCACAATATGAAACCTCTTCACACCCACTCAAGCGGCTAAAATGAAAAAGATAAAAATACCAAGTGCTAGAGGATGCAGATGAACCAGAATTCTCTTACATTCACTGCTGGTAGAGTGTGTGTTGGTAGAACCACTTTGGAAAACTGTTTGGCCGTGTCTCCTAAAAGCAAGCATACTCCCTCCCATGGCCCAGCAATGCCACTCCCAGGCAGGCACCTGGCAGAAATGCACATAGATGGTCACCAAAATTCACACCCTAGAATGTTCATAGCAGCGCTATTCATAGTAACTCCAGCTAGAACCACCAAACACCCATCAGCCTAAGAGTGGATAAATAAAGTGTGGGATATTCACACAGTGGAATTCTATACAATGAGAACAAACAAACTATATATACGACTACAAGCAGCAGCAAGGATGAAGCTCTCAAACCCAAAGCTAATCAAAAGAATCAGATACAAGAGTCTGTACTATATGACGCTATTTAAATAAATATAAGAAGTGGGCAAAACTAACCTAGGGAATTTGATGTGAATATAGTAGTTAACCCTGGGGACAAAGTGGTGGTAACAGGAAGAGGGCAGGAAGGAGATGTCTGGGGTGCTGGTACTGTTTAGTTTCTTGACCTGTATGCTGGTTACAGGGATGGGTTCAACTAGCGACACCTCTCGCGCTGAGCACTTCGGGTTTGTGCACATTTCTATATGTAGGTTCAGTGGAAGTAAAACATAAAAAGAAAAGCCTGGGGCAGTAAAAACGCATAAGAAAATCCATAGGCACAAACAACAATACTGCATATTTTACAAAGATGTGTACATATTTAAAGACCTAGCTATAAGAATGGGTGCCTGTGTGGGGAGACAGAGGACAGCCAGGGAGTAGATGACAGTAGTAGCAGGGAGCAGAAGTAAAAGGAAGTAATACTAGAGAGGAATCCTGTGTGGATGCACAACAACAAAGTGCTTAACCCAACTTTGAACCTGAGCTAAGGGGAAGGGCGGAATAAAAGCAACAGGAGTTTTAAAAACCTTGGGTTGGGGCTCCCCTGGTGGCGCAGTGGTTGAGAGTCCGCCTGCCGATGCAGGGGACAAGGGTTCGTGCCCCGGTCCAAGGGTTCGTGCCCCGGTCCGGGAGGATTCCGCATGCTGCGGAGCGGCTGAGCCTGCGCGTCCGGAGCCTGTGCTCCGCAACGGGAGAGGCCACAGCAGTGAGAGGCCACAGCAGTGAGAGGCCCGCGTACCACAAAAAAACAAAAAAGCTTGGATTGTTTTCTGACTGCCGACTGCATGTTTCTGCTTTAATTAAATGGGGTCTGGTGAAGAGAAGGGAGTCTCCAAGATCTTGGCAAGGGCTCCTTGTAGGAGGTGCCCTGTCTCTGGCCCGTTGACCTCTCCTGCCCTCTGCCGCCACTCTCAGGCCACCAGATACGTTGGCTGAATCTCCAAATTAGAACCGAATCAGAGTTCTATTTCCTCCTTCTCATGAGCTTCTCTCCCCTCGCTTAAATCCGGGATGCGTGCCTCTCCTGCAGGCAACATCCAAGTGCCCAGCACCAAGGAGGAATGTGAGAACCCCACCTCTGCTAGATGTAGAGGAAGCAGGGAGTCTCTCTAAGCCCACCCCCAGCGGTCTCCGTTCTATCTCAGTCTCCTGCTTGGCCCAATGTTCGTCTGCAAGTTTGAATCTTCATTCTGGGGCCCCAGAAGCCTGGTGGAAAACCTCAGGGAGGACCCGGGTTCTGCTGCCCGCTCCTCCCACCTAGGAGGGGTGGGCTCAGATGGTGCCACACCGGGCTGAAAAATGGACATTGTCTGCACTTCCCTCTCTGGCCGCTAGTGGGAGATGCTGGCCAACCTGAGGCCCACCATAGGGCTAGAAGCAGGTGGCCAGAACGTGGTTTATCTGTCCGTCGCCAGCCACCCTACCAGACAGAGGGCCAGAAAGGGTCTTGTGTCCGGATCTTTTCTGTAGACTGGCTTTCTTACTGATTCCCGCACTCTGGGCTGGCTGACTCGCCCCCTCCTGCAGGCACCGGTAGCTCCTCAGTATATACGTAAGGCACCCAGTGACCCCAGGAGCCGCACACCCAAGTCCCAAATGGAGGATGGCCCCCTGGTGACCTCTCCAAGACCCCAAAACTGGAGAGGCAGGTCATAGCCTTTGAACTCCCAAACACAGCACCTGGGTGCCCTCTGAGAACGATTTAGGAGCCTTGAAAGTGTGTCAGGAGAGATTAGAAGGCTGCTGGGGAAGAAAACAAATGCTGTGTGTGTGTGTATGTGTGTTTACGTGTGTACTCCTGTGTTGACTCTGGGCAATAGCTGGTCCCTTCCAATGATGCTACTGGCCTGTGGGCAAAAACCTGGTGGCCTGTTTCTTTTAAACAAGGATGTGAGTTCCTGGGTACATCTCCTTGTAGGTCAGCCTGCGTGTGTGAGCGACTGTGCTTGTCAGTGTATGGGTCTCTGCATCCATGTGTGAGAGACAGTCTATCTCATTGTCAGTATGTAAGTGCCTCCGTGTGTGTCCGGGTGTAGGTTTTCTGTAGCTCAACAGGGTGAAGTGAGTGCATGTGTTTCAGTGTGGGTGTGTCTGTGTTAGTTGGTTGTGTCTGTTGGTTGTTTCTGGTCTGGGTGTGTGTTTCTGTCAGTGCCTGCATGTCAGTATAAGTGTCTACCATTGTGCAGACTTGTGTGCTCTGTGTGTGTCTCTAGGAGACTGTGGTTCTATGTGTGTGTCTCTGTGTCAGTGTGTCAGTGGATGTGTGTCTCTGAGTCATGCAGGTGTCCCTGAGTTTGTCAGAGTATGACTGCCTCAGTGTCGGTGTGTGTCGATGATGTGTCTGCTTGTGCCCGTGTGGGAGTCTGTGTGTGTCAGTGACAGCGGGTGTCTCCGAGTGTCAGTGTATGTCTGTGGGTAAGGTCCCCAAGTCAGTGAGGATGTGTGCGTGCGTACTCCGCGTGTGCCGGCGTGTGTGCCTGTCCGCGTCGGCGTAGGCGGCTAACTGTGGCGAAGCGTCGCCAGGTCGCTGTGTGTGTACCCCCGCGTGTGCCGGGTCTGCACGCGTCTGTCCGTGTCCGCGTGGGCCGCTTTCTGTGGCGGGGCGCCCCCGGGTCAGCGCGGGGGTGTGCGCCCCAGCGGGTGCCCAGGGCTTCACCCTCAGAGCGGGCGGAGCGCCACGTGCAGAGCCCGGGGCGCGTTGCTCTGGGGCGGAGCCAGCCCGGGGCCCCAAGCCCCAGGCCGAGCCCAGGCGGGGCCCGCCCCCGACCCCGCCCCCAGCTCGAGCCCGCGCCGCCCGCGGAGCCCAGGAGCCCGAGCCCAGCCGCGGAGCCGAGACGACGGCGGCGGCGCCCGTGGGATGCGGGGATCGCGACCCCGGGGCCGCTGAACCTGCGCCCAGTGCCCGGAGCCCCGCGCCGAGCCGAGTCCGCGCCGAGCCGCAGCCGCCCATTCCGGGGCCCCGGCCGGGGGACCAGCAGGTGAGCGAGCACCCCCGCGCCCGGCAGCCCCGGCCCGGCCGGAACCCCCTCTGCCTGCCGCCGCCCAACTTTCCTCCCCGAGGGTTGGAGCCTCCAACCGCTGCGCGCCCCTCCCCTGCCCCGGGTCCGCAGGCAGGCTCCCTCCCCCATCTCTGCCCCCGAGGGTGGGAAGGGGAGAAGAAGGGTCGCAGAGCAGCCAGGCTGGAGGGGACCCCCGGGAGCGGGGGGCGTCTGCTAATCGGCGCACGCCCCCTCCCCTTCCCTTCCCTTCCGGGTTTCCCAGTGCGCTGTCGAGGGCCGGGGGAGGGGGAGCTGCGGCTCCGGCTTCCCGGCCGATCCTGGCGCAAGCTCGGGGAGGGTCTGAGATTGGCACCCGGATTCCCGAGGCCAGAGACCCCAAGGTCAGAGCAGCGACTAGGCGCATAGAGAGTGGGGGAACTGACCGAGAAGGGCTGGGAATGGAAGAAGGGGCTATATCCCCCCCCCTTTCTCTGGGCCCCGCGGAGCAGTCCGCTGGGGGTGTCCTCTCTGGGGTGAGATCTCTGCCGGTCCTGACCGGGGACAGATCTATGTGCACCCTGACGGGGGAGAGATCTGTGTTGTGTGCCCTATCTCTGCGCGCTCCGACCGTAAAGAGATCTCTCTGCCCTCTTGACGCCCTAAAGGGGACACATCTGGTCTCTGTGAGCCCTGAAGTGGAGAGATCTCCGTGTGCTCTCAACAGGGGAGATATCTGTGCTCTGGGATGGGGAGAGTTCTTTGCCCTCCTAGCTCTGACCCGGGAGGCCGGAGGCCAGGCCGTTTTCTCCTTGTTTTTTGATCGTCTTTGTTGGTGCCCTGGAAGGAAGTAGAGGTGCCTAGCCTTGTGGGGGATGGAGGTGTGGAGAGTGCTGGTGGTGGTGGGGGGTGCTGGGCACAAGGCCCTGGCCATAGGCCCGCCTTGCAAACACCTGTTGGAGGCCAGTGCACAGCCCCGAATCAGGAAGCCATGGCCGAGGTTGTGGCAGGAGTCGATCTCTCCTTAGTGCTTTGAGACCAGTGCGGGTGACGGGATCATTCTCCTCTTGGGGTTCTGGGCTGCCATTCCATTTCCCCAGCTGTCTCCTCCCATCCTGCTGAGAACGCAGGCACCTCCACTGGGAGGCTAGACTGCCCCGTGGAGACAGGCACTCCACATGACCCCACCGTGCCTGCCACAGCACATTCGTTCTCTCCCTGATTCCCACCATCTCTTCAGGATCCAGAGGGACCCTGAGCGGCAGAGGCCCAGGTCATCAGGAGGCCAGGCCCCTGCTGCTGCCCTCAGCCTCTCGCAGTTAGAATTGGGCAGGTGCATGTGAGTGGGTGGTAATGGAGCTGGAAGGTGGAATGAGGCTGGCACGGGCTGATAGCTTAAGCCCCGCTGCAGTCACAGGAGCGAGGGGAGGGGAGGGTCAGGGAACGGCCAGAGTGCAGAACACAGATTTTACACTAGAATGTTCAGCCCCATGCTGAAATGAGCCTCAGTAACCCTATCATCACCACCACATCGTGCGGGGGCAGGGGGGAAACTGAGGCTGAGAGTGAGTCAAGGACTAATCCAAGGTCACCTAGAGAGTCAGTGGATTGGGAGCCCCACTCAGGGTGAAGATGCCTTGAGATCTACTTTCAGAGAGCCAAATTGACCTAGGACTCATCAAAGAGAATCTGAGCAGAAAGGGAAGTGGCCCTGAGGTGCCAAGAACTAGCATTCAGCCCAGTGTGGCACAGGCAGCTGCTATGCCTTTGGGGTGCTTGGTCCCGACTCTGGTGATAGAAGCCCCTCTGGAAAATTTCCAGGATTGACTCACTCGACATGAAGATGGAGCTCGGAGGAGTGGTAGGAAGTACCAGAGACAACTGGGAGTTGGGGAGAACAAGAGGCTGGTGCTCAGGGAATCCAAGGAGAAGGGAGTCCTGGGGGCAGCCTGGGACAGTGGTAAATGGCAGTGTCTGTTCTGTTCGTAGGAGGCTGGTTCCTGCTGACCCTTGGGAAGCTTATTGGAAAAGTGTACAACGATAGAAGTGTGTGCCCACAACCCACTCAAAAGAGGAATGATTGCCTTTGGCCGGGAGAGTCAAGGGTATCTATCTAACAAAAATAACTTTCCAGCTGGATTTTGAAGGATGAATAGGAGTTTTCTAGGTAGAGAAGGTGCAGTCTAGCCATCAGGACTATCACGTACAAAAGCACAGAGATGTGAAACAGTACAATCGTTCAGTGACCCGTTGGGTCCCATGGTGTGAGGAAGAGAAGAGCAAAAGCTAAAGCCAAGGTCACAGTCACGGGGGCCCTTGGAGCTCCGCTCAGGAATTGGGAATTTATCCTCAGTAATGGTACTAAAAATAGCTAACATTCACTGAGTGCTTTCTGCCAGCCAGGCACGGCACTAAGCACTTTATAAGACTCATCTCGCTGAATCCTTGAATCAACCCTGGAGGCAGATACCATAATAATGACCAACTCGCAGGTGGTGAAACTGAAGGCCCAGAAAGGTTAAGTAACTTGCTCACTGTCACACATCTACTAAGTAGCGGGACTTCAGTTTGAGCCCAGGTGTCAGTATATCTGCTTTGCACTGTGCTACCTTTCCGGGGCAGACCATGGGTGCCGTCCAAAGTTTTCAGTTGAAGGAGAGGGACAGGCAGGTGACCACAGGTGATACAACCTGTGGTATTCCAACTTCCTTCCCTGTTAAGGGATATGGCACTCTCCCATCCCCAACATCGGTTGCTCACTAAGTGAGATTCACTGCTGCTGTATCACACGGTGGGGAGTGGGGGGAATGGGCAAGTGGAGTTTGGTTGGCAAACTTGATGCAGAACAGAGAAGGTGATGGATGTTTCAGGGTTCTGATCTGAATGCGTAGTGCTTCCAGGGAGATGCTGATATCTAGCAGTCAGTTGGAGGGAAGGGTCCAGGGTTCAGGAAGGAGATCTGGGCTGGAGGTAGGAACTTGGAATCGTCTGCAGAGGCTGGTTGTTGGAGCCATGGCAGTGAATTAGATTTTCCAGTGAGAATGCAGACCAGTGGTTCTCAACCCTGGCGATATTAGCATCACTTGGAAACCTTTTTTTAAAAATAAATAAATAAATAAATAAATAAATAAATAAATAAATAAATTTATGGCTGTGCTGGGTCCTTGTTGCTGCGCGTGGGCTTTCTCTAGTTGCGGAGAGCAGGGGCCACTCTTTGTTGCGGTGCGTGGGTTTCTCATTGCGGTGGCTTCTCTTGTTGCAGAGCACAGGCTGCAGGTGCACAGGGAAAGCTTTTTAAACAAAACCAACCTATGCCCAGACTCCACCCCCAGAAATTCTAATTCATTTGACTCTGAGGTGAGGCCCAGGTATCAGTAGTCTTGAAAGCACCCAGGTGATCCTAATGTGGAGAAGAGGGTGGGAGAGAAGAGAGTTCAGTCTGGAGCCCTGAGGCACTCCAACACTTGAGGCTGGAGAAGTCTGCAATGGAGGCTGGGAAGGAGCAGTGAGAGAGGTAGGAGGACAGCCAGCAGTGGGAGGTGTCACAGAAAGCACGGAGGGCGCGCGTCCCGGGAGTCTCCTGTTTGTGCTGGGAGAGTTAAGAAGATACGTTTTGAGAAGTTCATGGGAAGATGAAAAAGAATGCATAATTTAAAAAAGAGTGTCCATTAGACTGAGCGACTGTGAGGGTGCTGGTGACCTTGACAACAGAAATTTTCCTCTTGGCACCCACAGAATGTGGTGCTGAGTAGAGATGGATTTTGATGAATGAATGAATGAATGAATTCGTGAGAATGGAATCCAGTTTGGAGTGGGTTGAGGAGTGAGCAGAAGGTGAGGATGTGGAGAGAGCATGTGTAGACAGCTTTTTCAAAGAGTTTGATGGTTTAAGAGGGAAGAGAGAGATAGAGGGGAGCTGGGGGGAGGGTGGGGTCGAGGGAGGGCTGTAGGAAGAGCCTGGAGTGGACACTGCAGCCGTGTGCATCCGTGCAGTGTGTCCATGTGCTTGAGATTTTGGGGAAGATGCTTTCCCTCACAGGGAGGGCCAGCGGTCTGTGAGTTGAAAGTGTGCCCATGGGGTCTCAGTTGCTCTGGTTTGTCCAGTGGGCCGGTCACGAAGGCCTGGGGTGAAATGACTCTTCCTATGAAGCTCTGAGAGGGTGATTTTGATGGCAGGAGCTGTGATTCCTGCTGGGGGCAGGGAGTAGGAAGGAGAGGGAGATTTGCTCTGAGGAGAGAAAAGTGTTCCAGAAAGCCAGTGTCTGAGGATAAGATGAGGTTGTCTAGAGCAGGTTTCCAGGAGTAGAGGGCTTGGGCTAAAAGTCCTGTGGCTAAATCCACAAAGGAGACAGAGAAGAGAAGGTGAAGCCAGGGGGCAGCCTGTGGAGAGAGGCTGGACGATGCAGGGAGGGGTCACAGGGGTGGTGAGGCTTCGAAGTGAGCCCAGGATTTGATGCCCACTGCCCTCTGCCAGCCCAGACTAACCTGCAGCAGAGGTCTGAGTCTGAGTTCAGCCTCAGGTAGTTGGAGAGAGCCTGGACAGGACATCTAGCACCTAATCTCTGTCATGGAACATTCTAGAAGCTGTACAATTCAGGTACAATAACTGCTCTCATGAAGTTTACATACTGTTGGGAAATACAGTCTGGGTACCACAAAATAATTAAATACAGAAGATAATTTTAGGTTGTGACTGGTGCTATGAAGGAAATAAAACAGGATGATGTGATGGAGAGATGGGAGTGATGCTAGACTGGCTGGTCATGGAAGGCATCTTGAAGGAGGAGACTAAACTGAGACCTGAATAACAAGAAAGAAGCAATCCTGAGGAGATCTGGGGCAAGAATGTCTTGTAAAGAGGGGAATGCCAGTACAAAGGCCCTGAGGCAGGGCCAAGCTCCTGAGCAGGGTTGGCTGCTGTGCTCGAGCAAAGGGACTGGGGTGGAGATAGAGAGGTCCCTTGCCTCCATTCCACCTCCCTCCCTCAGTCGTTAGCCCCTTCAGACTGCCCCTTTGCTTATGCATGGCTTACACCACTCACCTTGGGCTGCCAGCGGTTCCTGAGGGTGACACTAAATTTAGACACTTCTCCTCTCTGTGGTCCTGGAACATCCTGTGTATTTTTAAGATGATCAATATGGGATGGGTGCTATTTATAGAGACCCTAAGTGAATTCCTGGGACCTGGGGCCCTCAAATAGTGGAGGAAATCCAGGACCAGGCTTTTCAGGGGCAGCCACTGCATCTGGCAGAGCATTGGAGCCATCTGATTCACAGACTCTGAAACTCGTATCACCTCCCTTGCCAGGCCTGCTTCATCCCATCCCTGCAGAGTTACCACAGCCATGGGCTGGGGAGCTTGGATGCCCATAGTCCACCCATCTCCAACTCTGTTTCCTGGAGGGGTATCCAGTGTGCCCCAAGCCCAACAGAAAATTTCATTGTGATTGTTGAAACCATAGTCTGATGGGACAGTTTGTCAATCTCTTGTTCATTCCTCGCTCTGTTTACTGGCAGAAGAGGACTCTTAGAGCCTCCCAGGTTTACCCCACTGGCCAGAGAGAGGTCTGCCCAGGAGTAAATATGAGGTTGGCATTGGAAGCTTAGCCTTCCCAGTGGGAGGTCAGTGTGGCCCAGAGCAGCCAGGGAAGGCTGCCTGGAGGAGGTGGGATTGGAGCCCAGCCATGGAAGATGCATAGCATTTGGAGAGGTGAAAGCGATCAGATCAAGTTTTCAGGCCTGTTTTTGGAAGAATGTTTATGTTCCGAGGCTGGAGTTCTTTCTCTTTCTCTCCCCTTCAGTTTTTCTTCCCTGATTAAATCTCCCAGGGAGACAGTGGAAAGTCACGTCCCCACAGAGGTATTAGCTGAGTGGAAGGACGAAGCTGCTCTCACGGAGTCTGGGTGGGCCCGAGAAGATGCCTCACCCCCTTGGAGATACCACTGTTGTCATCTGCAAGGACTTTCGCTCCCCTCCTTGCAGCTCTGAGAGGCCAAGGGCTGGTACTGGTCACCCCATAGGCTCAAGGTCACACAGGCATGCAAGTGGCACTAAGCCTAGAGCCAGTGACTCCCTGCCCCACCCAGGCCTTGCCCAGGTATTCCCCGTGCTTTCTGGGAATGGATCTTGAACAGTAGAAAGGCTCTTCGTGGCATCAGGAGGGTGGTAAACACCTTTCTGGCGGGTATTGATTCCTTGAAGGCCTGTGTGAAGGAAGGACCTGGCTCAAGAGGCAGTTCTCAGAGAGACAGCAGAGCAGGAAGGGTAATCTGGCTTGAAGTACCAACTCGGCTCTCAGGCTACCTTAGCATCCCTCCATCCGGGCTGGCCTGGGAGGTGCCCTGGGAGGATCTAAGATGAGGGGCAAGGGGAGATCAGACCATGGGAGGGACCAGCCCAGCCCAGTCAATACCTCCTGCCTGGCCATCAAAGTCCCAGCCTCATCGACCTGGGCTGATAGCACAGAAGTGGTCCAAAGAGCCCCTCAGAGCCCAGGTGCCCTCCCTCTGCTGCCTGCCTCTGGGTCTTTTCCTGGGAAGAATACCAGCCCTGGGTCCATTCCCTGCTGGGCCCAGGGCCCCACCCAGGGGACACCCTACTGGTGTGTGGGTGCAGGGAGGCTGAGCGACAGAGGCCTGCCCACCACGGCCAGACTTGAGCCGAAGAAGACACAGGAGCTCAGCTGGCCATTTGCGGCGCCGACCCTGCCACCGTGCTGGGTCACAAGCAGCACAGACTGCCAGTGAAATAAAGCGACAGCTAGTTGATAACAAAACTGGAAACGTAGGGAAAGCCCCCACTCACTTGCTGGGCCTGGGTGTTTATTAGGTGTGTAATTGCTGAGCTTCCATTTCAGGAAATGTCTGAGGGAAGGAGAGAAAAAAACTCCCTAAGGATCCCCTGGGGCCAACTGTCCCCGGAGACTGCTGGACTTCGGGTCCCTTCCAGCCCTCAAGTTTTATGATTGAATTAAGGACTTGTCCCCGGATGGTTCACTTGTGTTCCCAGTGTATTGCACAAGTAACTTAAATGGCACTCACCGACAAATAAAAAGTAAAATTCTCAAAAGCATTATGTTAAGTAAGAACAGCTGACACACAAGAGCCCATACGGTGTGATTCCATGTATAAGAAGTTCCAGAACAGGCAAAACTAATCTATGGTGATAGAAGTCAGAAAAGTTGACTGGAAAGGGACAGTGTGGAACCATCTTAATTGGCGTAGTAGTTACACAGGCGTATACATTTATTAAAACTCATCCAGCTGTACACCTAAAATCTGCATTTTCTTGTATATGTATTATACCTCAATTTAAAAGAGTATCAAGGCACAAGGGCTGCACATTTGGCTATACTGTGTCATGGACACTTCTGCCTTGTGGATTTTGTGGATTAGTGGATTGGCTTAGCCCTCTGGGGGCTAAATGACCCTGTAGCATAGGGCTCCTAGGTTTCTCTGGGAGCATTTCTGTCTCCTTCAGTGCACACAGTAGGTGCCCCCAAAATGCCTAGGTTGCCATGGCATCTGTGCAGTTCCACTGCGGAACCTTTTTTCAGCCCAGATGGGGAAAGTGAGTTGGAAGGAACTGGGCTGGAGAGAGACTTGGGATGCTGATTGCTGTCTCAGAGGCACCTCTGTTCCAGGAGGGTGTTTCCTGGGTCACAAGTGGACACCTTTCTGGCCCGATTGTTATTGTGTGGGTGTAGCTCTACAGGGTCTGGGGCAGAAGTGCCCCAGGCTGACTGAGCCAGCTCTTCAACCTCTGGGCTCTGTGGTCCCTGAATAGTAGATCATCCAGGTCTCCACCCAGGAGACCCAGGGCCCCAGCAGCTCTGACAGCTCAGAGCTGCTCAGCACATTATAGCTCCCTTAGTCATGGAGCGGTACAGGGTGTTTGGAGGAAGACTCGGGCTTGGGGGAAGGGGGTGCTGTGTGCCTGGTGGAAGGGGCCCTACATGACCTGGGGAGTTTGTGTTTCCCCTGGCCTGGCACCAAAACACCACTGAACACTCAGATGAGATGATGGGATGAACTGGCACTTCCCAGCCCCCAGGTCCCCATCCTTAAATGGGGAAGGGGGATGAAAAGGCAGGAAGGAGGCTTGGGCTGAGTTCAGAGCTCAGGTCAAAAGTGCCCCTGCCTCCATACAGCTCTTCCATCAGCTCCCAGTCCAGCAGGGGGCCTGGTCTCAGGGACCCCCTTTTCATCCCTGCCTGGAGAATCACTTCAACAGAGCAAGAGGGTGAGGTTTTACTGTCAGCTGAATTAGCCTCAGCTTCAGCCTGACTGTTGGAATAAATGAGATGCAAATGCATGTAAATGAGGGCATCCCCGGCTTCTGCAGTGGGTGTGTTCACCTCTGGGAGGGATGGGATGATTCTGCAACACTTCCCGAGATTGCTGGGGGCTGGGATGGCAGCTAGAGAAGGAAAGCCCCTTCATGATGCCTCGCCCCCTTCCCGAGGACTGGGGTCCAGACTGGACAGGGTTAATGCCTGTGCAGCCTCAAAGGAGAGGAGCCTGCAGGGAGCCGGTTAGCTGAGGCCCTGCACGCACAGGGACGTGCCAATGTGCCTTTGATCTGGGAGCAGGGACCTGAACGCACAGGCCACGAGCACCAGCTGGCACCCCCGCTGAGCCTTTGTCCAAGCGGTTACCCCGGGAGAGCCAGGACTGTGCATATAATTGCCTGGGCAGGAGGGATGGCCTGAAACACACTGTCGACCCCTCCCCTTCCCCCCCCCCCCTACCATCCCAGCCTGTGGGATCCCCACCCTCTAACCCTCCTTCCACCCATCCCCACCTTCCAGCCCTCCTCCCCTCCGTTTTCTGCTCCCTCCCCTCCCCCACCCCCAGGCTAGCCTGAGGCCCAGCCCCAAAGCAGGTGGGGTTCTGTAAGGGTTTAGGGCCCGTGGCTGGAACTCTACGACAGTGCCATCCAATAGAGATATAATTTGAGTTACAAATGCAAGTCACATATGCAATTTAAAATTTTCTACTAGCCACATTTTAAAAAGTAAAAAGAGGGCTTCCCTGGTGGCGCAGTGGTTGGGAGTCCGCCTGCCGATGCAGGGGACACGGGTTCGTGCCCCGGTCCATGAAGATCCCACATGCCGCGGAGCGGCTGGGCCCATGAGACACGGCCGCTGAGCCTGCGCGTCCGGAGCCTGTGCTCCGCAACGGAAGAGGCCGCGATGGTGAGAGGCCCGCATACCGCAAAAAAAAAAAAAAAAAAAAAAGTAAAAAGAAACAGGTGAAATTAATTTTAATATATTTTATTTCACCCAGTACATATATCCAAAATATGATCAGTTTAAATTTTAATCGATATTTAAAAGTTAATAATGAAATAGGTGACATTCTTTATCATGCTAAGCCTTCCAAACCAGTGTGGATGTAACAACAGCACATCTGGATGGGCACTAGCCACCTGCCAGGTGCTCGCTAGCCACAGGTGCAGAGTGGCTTTCCTATGCGACTGGGCAGCTCTATCTGGTGTGGAGAGCTGGAGAGACAAGGGCAGAAATTGGCCAGGTCTCTGTGGGACCATCTGGCCACACAGGCTGCGAAGAGGGAGGACCAGCCTCAGAGGAGGCTGATGGGCCGGCTCTTAGCTTTGGAGCGAGGATCACAGACATACTCAGCCCAGGTAGGCAGGCCACAGATAGCCCTGACCCTTCCTCCCTGCTCTCCATGTCCTCAGAGGTGGAAGGCAATGTCGTGCAGTGGTTAGGCTTAAGGCCTAGCTTCAGACAGACTGAAGCATCAGATTTCCCATCTGTACAATGGGGATAATAACGTCCCCTCTTCCTAGGATTGTTATAAGGATGGAATAAGCGCAGTCCCAGGCACATAATGAGCAAGTGATGCTGCTGGGATGACCCACCCCAGCTCATGGTTGAGGAAACTGAGGTCCAGAAAGGGGGGAGGGAGAGTGGTAATAACGTTGTCCCAAGGTCACAGTGTGGGTTAGTGGCTGGGCAGTAGGAAGGTTAATCTGGCACTCATTCATTCATGCGTTCATTCCTTCATTCACCAGGCCCTTATAGGCACCTCTTTGAGGCCAGACTGTGCTTTGGGAGCTCAGGACACAGCCAGAGGGAGAGGCAGATGTGGAAGCAAATTACTCTACCCTGTGATGAAGCCAGTATAGGAACGCAGTGTGCCAGGAATGCAGAGAAGGGAAGGCCCAGCCAGGCGGGGAGGACTGGTGTGGGCAGCGACGAGGTTTTTCAGAGAAGGGTCTTCTGAGCTGGATTTCTTAGGAGAAAAAGAATAGCAGCAATAGCCACAATGATTATAGCAAATGACACTCATTGAACACTTTCTGTGTGCCGAGCATGTGCAAGTATTAATACACTTATGCCTCAGAACAGCCCTGTGAAATAGGTACTATTATTAACCCCATTTTACCTGTGGGAAAACTGAGGTAGAGAACCATCAGTTAACTTGCCCAAGAACATACAAGTGGCCAGAACCCAGGTTCACACAGGCAGTCTTGCTTCCAAGCCATAGCCCTAACCATGCCCCTGTCCCGCATAGGACTAGTAAGCCTCCCAGAGATAGAGGGGTGAGCAGACCCAGTCACAGGGCTGGGTTCTCTGGCCCAGGGCATTTTCTCATTGCCAATCTCAACAAGACCGAGTAGACATTTCCTTAAAAGCTACCATACTCTCTTTGCTGATGACTTTTCCCCCTTTCTTGTCATCACACCTGTTGATTTGGGACCTATCACCTAGGGAAGAAAAGTATTCTAAGAAGTCATTTGTAGGGCCATGCACACAGTGGGTGCTGATTAAATGTTCACTGAGTCATTAAAATGAGTCTGTGGGTTGAGGTGTTGATTAGTTTCAACGGGTTCTCCTCAAGGGAGAAATGAAGTGGCTCCTGATACTCCTCACACCTGTGGGGAGTGAGCCCCTGCTTCAGGGCCACCCACACCCTCTCCCTGAGCCCTCAGGACTGAGGGGCAGTGGAAGGGCACAGGTGGAACTAGTGCCCAGGGTGGTGGGTGCTCCAGCCCGAGGCCACCTGGACTGCAGGGCGGGAAGGAGGCGCCCAGAGCAGAGGAAGCTGGCAGAGATTTTCTAGGAAGCCAGGGAATCACTTCCACAGAGCTCTTTGAATAAATTTACATGGCAAAGAATATTCTTTGCCTGTTGTGTTCCAGAGGCTCCGATTCCAAGGTGAGCAGAATGCCAGAAGTGACTCAAGAACTGCCTTCAGGAGCTGGGAGGGGAGTGGGCAGGAAGGGGCTGCAAGGAGGGGTTAGGCTGGAGTCTGGTCCCTCCTCACCCCAGGGACGGCCAACTGGCCTGGTTTGTCCAGGACTGAAGGGCATCTAGGATGCAGGAATTTTAGTGCTAAAACCAGGGAAGTCCTGTGCATCCCTCCTCCACCCCAGCACTGCATGGCTGCACTGCAGGCTGCTGGGCTGTCGTGTCCCGTGTCACGGCATTGTAACCACCATTGACTGAGCACCAGCTATGTGCCCTGTGCATTCAGGAGATCGTCTTTCAGGAGGAGACAAAAAGATGAGATAGTCTAGGGCGGTCCAGTTTCCGGTGTGAACAGTCCATATTCTCTTCCCACAGCATTTCCGCCCTGATGTGAATTCCCACACCTACAGGCCAGTGACTCAGAGGAGGGGGGACCCAGCCTTGCCCTAAGATGAGGTTTCCAAGATGTTTGGGGAGACCAGACCCACGCTAACAAGTGTCAAGAGAGCAGCCGAGGCCAGGAAGAGATCCAGGGCTGGATGTGGGGCTCAGCCTCCTGACCCAAAGGAGGGAGGTCAGTGTGGGTGGGCAATCAGAGAGGGCGTCCTGGAGGAGGTGGCGTAGTGAGGGGAGCATGGGGTGGCTCTGCCGTTGCACAGGGCATGGACAGTGTTTGGCAATGTCTGAACTAGGGAGTGATGGGAGCTGCACATGGTGGGTGGAGGGAAAGAGGGAGGAGGCTGGTGGCAATGGGATCAGACTGGTCCCAGCTGGAGCCAGAAGGCCCATCCCATGACCGTGGCCTTGGGGATGGAGGCCTGATGTTTGGTGGAGCTGGGGAATTGTGGCCAGTGTCAGAGGAAACGGTGTCAGGAGGAGCCAGTTTGAAAAGGAGGGTTCACAGTTTGCTCCCAGCAACTCTCAGGAGCAAGCAGAACTGAAGGAGAGATGCACCCAGTAACAGAAGCTGATGAACTTGAGACAAGATGGAATAGGGGGTCCCTAGAGCTCAAGGGACACCAATAGGACAGGGGAAACTGGCCCAAGAAGAGGGATCATCTGGAAGAAGCTGTCCCAGCCTGGGGAGCAGGTGTAGGGCTGGTACAGATGGAGAAGCTGGTGAAGGTGGAGAAGCTGGTGCAGGTGGAGAAGCTGCTACAGGTAGAGAGACTGTTGCTGGTGGAGAAGCTGGTGCAGGTGGAGAGGCTGTCCTGTGTGAGGGTGAGAGTCATGGGGTGCCGGCATCTAGAAGAGTATGATCTTTGTGTGATCTTTGAATCAAATCTCGTCCAGGCACCCCTACATGATGGAGCTGTGTGAGATAGAGGCTCCTTGCACTTCCCCAGCCAGAAGTGGGTCCTCCCTGCAAAGCTGGGGGCCTGCCCTCCCAGGCCTGAGGGGTATGGCTGGGCCTGAGCCTGGAGTGTCCTCAGATCTACTCCGATCTCTCCTTACCCTGGCATCACCGGAAAGCTTCCAGCCAGGGCTCAGCCAGTCTCAGCCTCAACAGGGCGTGGGCCCTGAGCAGCTGAAGGAAGGGCAGGACCAGCGCCAGGTGCAGGCAGTGGGAGAACAAGGGAGAAAACAGATCCCACCCACCCACAGTGAGCCACCTGTGGGGACCCAGAGACAAAGGACGCTCTTGGCAGGTTTACTTTGGAACCTGAAGCTGCCTGGCTGCTGGGGAGCAGGGAACTTCATCTGGAATCTGGTTTCACAAACTGCCGAGTCCCAGGAGTTCTGGTGCCCTGCTGGAGGCCAGCTGGGGCAAGACCCTTCCGAGGACCCAGGGCCCTGTCACTGGGGCTTCGTTATTACTATATTAAATAATAATATCTAATAAGTGTTGTAATTTTGAAGTAGCCATGGCATTAATGATATTTGAGATACTGCAGCCCCTGTAATGGAACAGGGAAATAGCTGCATTTCTATTGGTCACAGGTATCGCTAACACTTCCATCTTGCTGCCTACATTCATAATGGAAGGAAATGTTAAATTTCAGGTAGAGGTTAATGAGAATGAGATGCAATTCCCCCCAGATTTTTTCCCCATCACTCCAAGAGGTCTGTTAGGTTCCTCTGAGCTGCAGAGACAAACAAAGGTAGTCTCCTGACTGTTAGCAGTTGGGAGAGGGGTTATCCAGTTGCTGACTAGGGGGGAACCCCAGTCAGAGGGACTGGAAATTATCCATTTCTTGACCTGGGTGCTAGTGACTGTGTGAGTTCGGTTTGTGGAAATTCATCCACCTGTGTGTACACTTAGGATTTGGGCACCAATCTGTATGAACAGTTGACTTCAATACAAATTTTAAAAACACCTTTACCAGAACAGATATATATGCAGGTGCAAGCTTGCGTGCACACACACACACACACACACACACACCACACATACACACACACACACACCCCCACACACACACGCCGCTATGTACCAGGGGCCCTAGGTCCATGGGTGCCCACGTGTCTCCAGAACCCTTGCAGGCATGTGGACACAGATGGATACAGTGAGACAGAGAACACTATTTTTAGGAAATAATTCCAAGTAAAAGAGGAGGCTTCCTGATTTACAGGACTAATGATTGCTCACAGTGGAGAGGATTGCCCTGCAAGGAAGGGGCTGCTCTCATCCAGGCTGCCTTGTTTTTTGTTTTGTAATAAAAAGAATAATGACTTTATTGTTTTTGAAAAAATAATATAAGATCATCATAAATAATTCAAAACTGAAGAAAAGCATGAAGAAGAAAGTTTAAAATTACCTAAACTTCCACCAGCCGAGGAAAAAACGTCACCATTCATGTTTGGTGACGAGTATTACAGACGCCTCTCTTTGTTCACGCAAAGATGGAGGTAGACAGGGACAGGCTTGTATTAAACAGGGACCTCCTCCTTCACCTGCTGTTTTCAACAAAGATGTTCCTTTAACTTCACTGGAGTGAACCAGAAGAACAAGAGGCTGAAGGATGGGGTGGTTCTGACAGCGTCTGTCCCGGGACCTCTCTCCTCTGGCTTCCCGTCACACATTCCGTGCTGCATCTCCCTGCGGACCAGAGGCGGCCTTTTGAGACCTGGCTGTGTTGTGTTTGCTCACTGTTTACCTGTTACCTGGCCAGGTGCCTACTTCACGGTGA
Source organism: Mesoplodon mirus (assembly GCF_964341445.2). Classification (NCBI taxonomy): domain Eukaryota; kingdom Metazoa; phylum Chordata; class Mammalia; order Artiodactyla; family Ziphiidae; genus Mesoplodon; species Mesoplodon mirus. The sequence goes on along the minus strand of NC_138988.1, from coordinate 43,105,965 downwards.
CCGGAGCCTGGGCCCTTGGCGAGGTATGTGCAGGGGTCGGGGTGGCAGCCACTCATTGGGGTCATTGGTGACATGTGTCCCAGGAGTCAGATCAAGGCAGAGCTGGTCTTTGACGGAAAGGGATTCTGTCCTGGCAGAGGTCTCCAACAGGTGCCTGGCCCTGCCCGGGTTTGATGTGGTAATTAGTGACAGGGCCTCCCCCTCCCGGTGGCAGTGGCGTCCCAGTCAGGAGCTACGCTGACCACATCCTGTTTTGGTGGGGCAGTCGGGTACACATTCTCCGGCCTCCGTGTCAGAGTCAGAGCCTGTTCACACCAGGTCCTGGATCATCTGAGGCCACCGGGGGCCACATTCTCCCTGTTTGACGTCACATGCGGCTGCCGGCTGGACGTCCTAGCGGAAGCGCGGTCACCATTTTCTGGTTCTGCTATTACTCAAGATGGGCCCTGGTTTGTTCAGACTCAGGAGGAGGGGAGTGAGTGGAGGCATGAGGAGTCTGGGATGCTCCATCAGCGTTTTCCATCTCTGGAAGGATGCCTCACTCTGGGGATTTCTTTGAGATCCTCTCAGGGGGCTCTGTGACAGCTGTGTACATAGCTCTGTGGTGCCAACATCTGGATGGCAGCTGCCAAGTTGTTACCCAGCTGTTTCCAAAAACCTGCAGGGCTTGCCTGGGCCTCGGTGAGCAGATCCAGATACCCCCTCAGTGGCCAGATGTTGGAACCTCCGTGCCCCAGGTGAAGTCTGGGCGCCCTCCCCCACGCAGGTGCGTGGTGCTGTGGGAAGGCCAGACAGACTGTCCCCCACCCTCTGGTCCCACCACTCAGGCCGAGGATCTGCCTGGAAAAGAAGCCCAGGGTTGGGACGTTGGCCCAGGAGGGCTCTGATCACCCTCCTAGGGTCCCAGGGTTTCCTGGAGAGGAGACAAGCTGAGAGGAAGAGCAGCAGTGGGTACCTGCGAACGCCCTTGCCCCTCATCTATGTGTTTGTCATTCATTCCATCCTTCATTTGTTCAGGACCAGCCTGGTCAGGGATCTGAAATAAAAAGGTGACAGGCCCCCTCCCTGCCCCATGGAGTGTCCCCCTCAGCCCAAGGTGTGTCGGCATCAGTTGTGAGAAGTGTCTCAGTGGGCTTGGTTAAGGAACCAACAGGTGTGAGTGTGCCCTTTTGTATCGAGTAGGGTAGAATGGAGGGTCCCCGATGACCCAGTCACTCGTGCCTACTTGCATTCAAACATGCTCATTGGGATGGGAAAGGGAGGAGTGACCCTCCTGCAGGTCCCCATGCATTCCCTGGAGCCTGGAGGGCTCTGGGTTTGCCCAGGCTGGCATCCGCCAAGTGTGCCTGTGGAGAGGTGGGGAGCATCTTTGCCAAGATACTGGTCTTTCCCTCCACCAGCCCAGCCAGTCCCCCCAGGTCTGGCCACCCTGCCCCCTGGCCGTGGGCGCAGCATCAGCCCCATGTCTGTGTCTTTCAGCTTCCCTGCAGGCAGTGTGAGGACAGCCTGTGCCCCAGAAGCAGGATGAGAAGATGGCAGACTTCCTGTTACGTCGGGGCACCAGCAGCTTCCGCAGGTTCACCCGGGAGTCTCTGGCGGCCATCGAGAAGCGCATGGCAGAGAAGCAGGCCCGAGGTTCGGCCACCTCGCAGGAGAGCCGAGACGGGCTGCCCAAGGAGGAGGCTCCCCAGCCCCAGCTGGACCTGCAGGCCTCTAAAAAGCTGCCGGATCTCTATGGCAACCCACCCCGAGAGCTCATTGGGGAGCCCCTGGAGGACCTGGACCCCTTCTATAGCACCCAAAAGGTGACTGTTGCCCACCCCCACCCCACCTCCCTGCAGCATCCCTGTCAACGCAGCAGACAGCGAGAGGGCCTCGCCTCCATACGGGGCTCTGTTTGGGGTTGGCTTCCCTGGGCCTTGGGAGAGTGAGTCATTAGTGATCTATATTCCCATCACCTTAGTGTTAGAGTTCCGGAATAAAAGGCCAGAATTATGCAGCCTGAGGTGGTTTGGTGCTATGAAAGAAAGAGCAGGCAGCCACACTTGAAGTCTTGCCTCCCTGTGGAGTATCTACTTTGGGAATCATCTGTGGTTAGATTATTCTCACCCCTGGAGGACTCCTCCCGGTCCCGTGGTATGTGTGGATTGGAGTCAGGCCCTGAGTCCAGTTTGGGCCCCAGAGCACAGCATGTGATCCCTCCCCTAACCAGAGACAGCATGTAGCCCCCATCCCCCACCCCACGGAATTTGTTAGGCACTGGCTATGTAATGACAGCTCAGGCTGGGGGCCACGGCAGCAGCATCCTGGGCCTTGTGGGCTGGTGATGGGACCATGACGGCCAGTGGGAAATCTGAGAGGGGTAGGGAGGGATGGTTCTGCCATTGTCCGTTCTGAGTGTAGGGAGAGGAAGGGGCTTTTGTCCACTAGGGCAGGGTAACCCAGGCTTCCTCAGGCATGGATTTCTACCCAGGAGGTCAATTCCCCCGTCTGGGTCCCCTGCCCTGGCCTCACCTCTCAAGACCGTGTGCTCAGCCCTGCACCCAGCCAGACCACGGGCATGCCCACCCCGGCTGCCCACACTTCGGGCCTCACTGCCGGAAGAAGGCGGGTTTGAGTTTGGGGGAGGACTTTCCCCAGAAGGCTGGGTGCCGTGGAGGATGGTTCCTGCCCACATCACTGCAGTTGGTCCAGGGCTGAGGAAGCGCTGAGGAAGTGAATGTGAGCACCTGGCGGGTATGAGTGTTGCGTGTCAGTGTCACCAGGCGTCTGAGTTGTGTGTCACTGTGCATTGAGACTTCATTCAGGAGACCAGGAGTCTGAGGCTGGGAGAGGTGCCGATTGTCTCTGTGTGTGCAGGCACATGTGAGTGGGTAGGTGGAAGGAAAGCCCACCCAGGCTATATGCACAGGTGGGAGAAGAGACCTTGAACCTGGTCTCGATTCCCCCCCGAGTTCGAGTGACTCAAGCTGGGTTAAGGTGAGGGCCTGGGGCCACGGTTGGGGTCAGAGTTAGACTAGACATTGGGATTAGTCAGGTTGGGTGGGCCTAGGTCCTGGCTGGTCAGAGCTGGAAGTGAGAATTAGGGTCGGGTTAAGGCCGCAGCTGGGGACAAGTCAAGGTGTGAGTGGTGCATCAAAGTGGCGATGCGGTTGAAGTTAGCTGGGACAGGCAGGAGTCATGGCACAGGGACAGCTGAGCGTAGGCCAGGGCTGGGCTGGGCTTTGGGGGCTGTTGGCAGTTGAGCCTGGGAGGAGTCAGGGACACTCTCCTGTCCCTGTGATCGGGGACACTTGAGTGGTGGCCCCAGGTAGGATTCTGGTCTCTAACCTCCCGTCTCTCCTTGCTGACCCCCGGTCACCCTGCCTGCAGCCCCACCGGGTGATGCAGGCACCACAGCAGAACTTTCAGTCCTCATCTATCTGGTCAACTTGTCTCCCCAGCCCCGAGTAAAAAGAACCTTATCTCAACAACTCAGCCCTTGGAGAAGCACAGCCCCAGGCTATGCCACCTCAGCTGTGCCCACTGAGCCGGGACAGGGGGAATGGACTGCTGTCCTCAAGGGTGGCATCTGGCTCAAATGCCCACCCGATGTGCTCGTGGCTCAGCCTCCAGCACCCATTGTCCCTTCCCATGCCCCGTTGAGCTATGTAGATAGAATCTTCTGGAAGCGCAGGGAGCGGGTTTACCCTGGGCTGCACATGATCCCCCGAGGAAGACACTAGGTCGTGTCCTCTGGGGTCAGGTGGGGCTGCCATCTGTCTGGACTCCAGGAGACACGGTCCCCGGGAAAGCTTCGCTCTCCTGGGCTGGGCTCTGCATTTTCCTCATCCCTACTCTCACCCATGAGTCCTCCCTGCTGACCCAGCTCCCTTGTCAGACCCTCACTCCTCAGTGGGCCTCATGGGGGAGTACAGAGGGGTCAGAAGGGAGAGGGGAAGGAGGGGGCATCAGCTGGGTCCTGGCCTCCGCTATGATAACAGCTCGGCTAGGATCATGAAAGGCCTCTTCTGGCTGGGACTGTAATTTTCAAACGAAACTAAATCCACCCAACCTGACAATCCCTTAAACTTGATCTCATCCCACCCCAGCCGTGGGTGACCCAGCAAGGGTCCACTCACCTGCCAAATGTGCCGACTGCCCCTACCCCCCACCTCTCCCTCAGGCTCTCTCCTCTTCCTCTCACCCTACCCTTTCTCCAGAGTTCTAGGGCTCTAAGCCAACAGCTGCCCCCAAAAGCCTCTCTCCATAAGGGCCTAGGGGCTGCCACCCGACCTAAAGCAGCTCTCCGTCCACAGACCTTCATCGTCCTGAACAAAGGCAAGACCATCTTCCGGTTCAGTGCCACCAACGCCTTGTATGTCCTCAGCCCCTTCCACCCCATCCGGAGAGTGGCCGTGAAGATCCTCGTTCATTCATATCCTTGGCAGTCTGTCCCCACTGTGTGGGCCCCAAACAGGGCGGGGGAGGGGGGCGGGTGGTGGATGGGGCGTTTAGGGCTGAGGGTGGTGCTGATTCCCGGTCTGTCCTCAGACGAGCACACAGTTGTCATCTGGGAGCGGTTGGACATCAGTCTCTCGGACCCCACCCCGAATCTGCATCTGCATTTTAACAAGATCCCAGGGGATCATGGACACATGAAAGTTTGGGGGATTCGGCTCTGATCCTTCAGGAGAGAAACATCCTAGAAGCTCAGCTACTAAGGATCCCAGAAGAAATGAGGCCGATCGGTGTCCCCTGGTTCTGGTCTTGGCTCCACATGTCCCCTCCCACTGCACCCCCTGAGCCTGCACCTCCCCGCCTACCAGCTGGGACCTCAAGCAGGTCACCGGGGCTCAGCCAAGAAAAAAATGCTTCCCAGTAAAGAGGCCTCTGGTTTATTCACATGTGGGCCTCTTTCAAGGGAGGCATCGCTTGCTTTTTGATTAGGTGTTGACAAAATGTTTGCAGTTTCCGAGTATCTCAAAGAACTCTGGTTAGCGTTAAGTTATATAAACCACAACCTAAAAAATATTCATGCTGCGGAGGAGAGCTATGGGACGGCTGCATTGTGGTAAGGGACGGGTACTGGTCTTTGGGCCGTAGGAGGACCCCATTCGGGCCGAGCATGGGACAGGGAAACGGCTGTTCTCTGGGGTTCAGAAAAGGGGCCTTACACATGGAGCCTCTCGGGGCGGAGGTGCAGGTGTCTGGCTGTGGAGTCAGAGGCATCTGTGTTTCACCGTGAGGGCCTGGGCAGCTTTGCTTTAGCTGCAGCTGACTTGCCTGTTAATTCAATCAATGATGCTGGGCTCAGTGGTGTGATTAGTTGTTGGGTTGGCGGGTTGGCCCGAGAGCTCCCCAAGGTCCCCCCTCAGTTCCCCCTCCGATGGACCTCTTCTGAGGCGAAGACGAAGGTCTCACCCATTAACCTCTGGTCAGGGCAGGAGGCTTCAGGAAAACAGCTGCTCAGTGGGGGACTGAATAACAGAGACAGATGCTGACTGCTCGGGGGACATTTCCTGTCCAGGCAGGGATGAGGGGTGCTCCTTCCTGGCTCCACTGTCTGCCAACCTGTGCCCCGGTGCCGGATCCCAAACCCAGGGACCAGTCAGAGGGCCTCAGGGCCCCATTTGTTTTCTGCTTGCAGACGCTCTCCAGCCCCCTCCAACTGGCTCCTGCCTTTCTCATGGAGATCCTGAGACACATGTATGTCCAGGGACCACCCCCTGCTCCCAGCCCATGCAGGCCATGGCTGTGGCATCAGTAGGGTGGTCTCTAGGGTGGGCCGACACTGTGGGGAGAGACTGTATTCAGGGGCAGCCTACCGTTCACAGCTGCATCCTACTTTATGAGGCAAGGGTGGTCCTGGATGTAATTTTGAGCCATTCTGCAACTGTTCCCAAGCTCCCTGTAGGTGCCAGGCACTTTGCCCGGCACCCTGGGGGTGTCAAGCTGAATGAGACACTGTCCTTGCCCCCTTGGGAATTTTACAGTCCCCTCAGAGTGATTAGACAACCACATGAGCAGTTGTCATTTCTGCCGGCATGTGGGCATAGCCTGGTGAGAGCAGTGCAGCGGGAGGAAAGTCCAGCCTTCTTCTTGCTCTCAGCCTGTCTCCGGCCTCACTCCAAGGGTGTGGTGTCCCTGAAAGCATGCTCCGGCTCCCACCTGGGGCTTCTCCTCCAGGTATCTAAACAACCCAGCTCTGTTTGGCAGCCACCGCAGCCCCTAGGGATGCAGTTGCAGCCCCAGGGTTCCTGCAAAGCTGGGCCATGGGGCAGCTGAGGCCAGGGAGGCGGTAGGGGCAGTCCCCAGCCTGGCCAGAGGGTCCACCGAGCGGTGGCACTGAGGCTGTGAGGGGCTGGTTCCGCCCGGCAGGACCGGCTCTGAGGTCACTGAGGTGGATCTTGTCTCCCAGGGCAGCTGCCCCAGGGAAGTGGCTCAGCATCTGGGAGGCCCTGTGCTGGGCTCTGAGCAGCTGCCTTGACACTCCACTGCCTGGGGATGGGAGCGCACTGCTGGCCTCCAATAGCGCCCCTTAGCGGGCTTGGGGGGCACTGAGGGAGAAGAGGGGCCTGGATTGTGGGCTTTGGGAGCAGCCCCTCTGTGTCCTTGAGTCTTGCCATCAAAGTGTGGTACACCAACCAGCAGCAGCAGTATCACAAGGATCTTAAAGGAATTGCTGAAACTTGGGCCCAGAACCCGCATTTTAGGAAGGTCTCCATGATTTCTGCACACACTGCTCTAAGGCAGTCATTTCCAAATGTCAGTCTGCCAGTGGCACCTGGGAAGTTTGTTAAAAATGCAGATTCCTAGCCCCTTCCAGACCAGAATCACCAGTGTGAGGCCTAGAAATCTACAAGCTCTTCATGCATTTCTCTTTTTTTTCAATCAAGATACAGTTCGCATACCATAAAATTGACCATTTCAAGTGTACCATTCAGTGGACTTTAGTATATTCATAAGGTTGTGCAACCATCACCACTTTCTAGTTCCAAAACATTTTTATCACCCCCAAAAGAAACCCCATGCCCATTGGCAGTCACCATGCATTTCTAATGCCCACAGATTTCAAGTTTTGAATTATGAGCTTTCTCTCCATTTACATTTTTTTTATTGTGGTAGAAAACATGTAACATAAAATTGACCATCTTAATCACTTTTAAGTGTCCAGTGTGGTCATATTAACTATAGGCACATGGTTGTGCCATAGATCTCTAGAATTTCTTCATGTTGCAAAACCGAAACTGATTGTTGGCTTACACATTTCTATAGCCATTCAAACATCTCAGTCCCCAGTGTGCAAAGTTCTGTGCCAGGCCCTTTGGACAGGGCAGTAGGGGCAAAGACTAACTTACGAGGGGGCAGGGATGCAGTCCCTGCTCTCCAGAAAGAAATCCCGCTCACTTGCGACAATCCAGACATTCCCAGTGACATGCTGGTGATTGTGCGATAACTCAGTGCAGCTTTGCTCTGGGCTCCACGCTTGCAGCGCGTCCCTGGGAAGTTGCCTAAAAAGTAAATATGGGCATGTAGAATTTTTTTTTCTGAAGTATTTTTGTTATAATCCTGCAGAATGTGTTCCTGCCAGGATTAAATAAAAGAAACCAACAGAACGCCAAATTCCACTGCAGTCACATTCAGAGAGGCCGCACGTTCATGGCAAGCAGCATTTTGCCTTCCTGGGTGCATAGGATCTGTTCACAAAATCCTCCCACATTCCCCTAGAAGATTCAAATGGGCAATCAAACCACATGTTTGTATGTGTGTGTGTGTGTGTGTGTGTGTTAATTTAATAGCACAAATATATGAAAATACCCCGACCATTAATTCCCTTCTCTTTGGGAGTTTTTTGACTCCTTAGGACCTGAAGACAGGCAGCCCCAGTTTCAGGCTTTCCCCACAACCCAGGCTGGCAGTCCTTGCTGGCATTTTAATTATGAGGCTGGGAGTGGGTGTTTGGGGACAATGACACGGCAGGATTGAAGATGTTCAGCTGAGCTCAGCCCCGGAGAGCTGGCCTTTGCCTCTGCCCACACATGAAACCAGCTCAATCATCTGCCTGAAACCACCAGGCAGTGCAAACAGGTGTGCCCTGGCCAGGAGTACACTTGACTTATCTCTCTGGTATTGGCTGTGTGCATGGCTCCATGGGGGACCTAGGGATGCTTGGGTGCAGTCACATGGACTAAAGGCTCAGTCTAGGTAGGAAAAGATCACATACACAGGAAAGACTGAGAATAATGGAAGGGCTGTCCTCAAGGATAGGAGAGCCAGGCAGGGTTTTGAGCAGTCAAGTGGCAGAGACCAGAGTCTGTGTGCCTCACCTTCCATTGCTGTGTCTGGAAAAGCCAAAATTCATTCAGGGAGCACTTGTCTTTTCCCACCGTGTGACCCAGGCCCTGGCTGGCAGGGCTCAGAAGGGCTGTCTACTCTGGTTCTTCCCTAAGTCTTGATGCTAGACCTTGATTCCCCTCTGTCTGTGTCCCGCCAAGTCCTCTGGTCCAAGGCGGCCTGTCCGCACTGCTGCTGTCTGCCAAGTGACCTTTTCTCCACTCTAATGAGAGCTATGAGTGGTGTGTGCACTGAAAGAGGGCTTGGGAGAGGCTTGGCTCCCCAGACAGGGGTCTCCCCAGTTCTGAGCCTCACCAGGAACGGCTGGGCTGACTGACGGCTGGAGGAACCCTAACCAGCCTCCAGTGCCTGTCTAAATGCCTCCTCCAGGAAGCCTTCCTGCCCAGCCCAGCCAGAGGCGGGACTGGTTTCTCATAATATCCTATCTTGGAGCAGTTCAATGGCAAAGAGGCCTCCCTATCTCCTGCACAGAGCCACGCACATGTGCTCACATGAGGTTTGTTCTTAAAAATGACAAATAATTCTGTTCTTCCTGGGTGGCCATCTGCTCACACTTTACAGAGCCCTTCACCCTGTCATTTGTACCCACAGTCGTTTTCTGTGACTGCTGTAACAAACTACCACAAACTTTGCCACTTGAAGCAACACGGACTTACCACCTTATAGTTCTGGGGGTCAGAAGCCCAAAAAAGTTCTCACTGGGCTAAAAGCAAGGTATTGGCAGGGCTGCAATCATTTCTGGAGGCTCTAGGGGAGAGTCTGTTTTCTAGGTTTTTCTGTTTTCTCGGGGCTACAGGAAATCCTCGGCTCTGGCCCCCTTCCATTTCCAAAGTCAACAGCAGCTGGTGGTGTCTTTCTCATAAGCATCATGGTGATGCCTCCCTCTTTCTCTTATAAGGACCCTGTGATGACATTGGGCCCACCCAGATAATCCAGGATAATCTCCAGATCCTTAATTTAATCACATCTGCACAGTTCCTTTTGCTGTATAAATTAATGTTTATAGTTTCCAGGGATTAGGATGTAGTTGTCTTTGGCGGGTAGGCGGGGCATTATTCTGCCTACTAGAGCATCCTTCAGGGTAACCGCTTTGTGCCTCAGTCTCCTCATCTCCAAAATGGAGACAAAGTGGAACCCCTCCTGCATTCTTGGGAGAATTGAATTAGTTAATAGATGCAGAGAACAGAGCCTGGCACCTAGGAAGGGCTCAATAAATACTTGCTCTTAGCATCATTACTTTCACATTTCAGGAGTCATCTGATCCTCGGGTGGTTTAGCAATGGATCTGTGGGGATGAATAAAGTCTGGTTGAGGGGCTTGTTAACTGCCTGCCCAGTGAGGAAAGCCTTGGCAGGGAGCCGGGGTGTGAGGAACGGGAATGTGTGTGCACACGTGCGCACGTGTGTAGGGGAGAAAGGCTACTGAGATGGGTATCTGATCCTACCCTTGAAAGCTGGAGAGGAACTAGGCCTGGCCATGGAGACCCTCCCCCAGGCAGAGGGATGCACAGATACCAAGCTGAGGGAGGGACCTCAGTGTCTGGAGAGACACCCTCTGGCTGGGGAGGAATCAAGGTTCCCTGAGGCCCTGGCCGCTGAGCTGAGCAACTCTGGTTTGAGTATCCAAACCCTGGGGTGGGTGTCCCAAAACCTGACCCCTCTCATCTCAGATGAGAAATTGGAGAATTCGTTATGAACTGGGGGCCAGGTCTGACATGCTATTGCCTGATTCCCTGGATTCCCTAGAAGGAGTGCTGGAGGTGTGGAGGGCATTCACCTAGATTCCTTGACATAGCCCACCTCTCTCTCCAGCTGGGCCAGCCCCCCACCAAAGTCAGTACCCCAGCTCAGACCCATCTCCAGTCTGACTGCATTGGGCTCCCCATTGGGCCCGAGGCTGGGCCAAGCCATGGGAACGGGTGGAACTGTGATGGGGAGGGAAGAGGCAGGCCCCCGGAGCTCAATTACTGCAGCTCCTGGGCTTCCGGTGGGAATTGCCTGGCTGGCAGCTGCTGCCCGCAGGGCTGAGGCCGGGACAAGGTGGTGAGCCTGAGGGCAGCTGCAGGGAAGGGAGGCCCAGTTTCCTCTCTCGGGCTGGGGAGAGGATTTGTGGGGCAGCAGAGTGTCCCTGTTCTGGGCTGGGCCTCTCGGGGGTGCCCCTACCCACAAGAGGCCCAGGGTCTGGCCCTTGTTCCTCTGCAAGTCCGGTAGAGGTAAGGGAGGCCATGGCGGTCAGTCAGAGCTTTGTCCAGCCTGAAGCAGTGCCTGGGACTTGGAGCCAAAGAGTCAGGGATCATGGTGGCGCAGTGGTTAAGAATCTGCCTGCCAATGCAGGGGACACGGGTTTGAGCCCTGGTCTGGGAAGATCGCACATGTGGCGGAGCAGCTAAGCCCGTGCGCCACAACTACTGAGCCTGCACTCTAGAGCCCACGAGCCACAACTACTGAGCTCACGTGCCACAACTACTGAAGCCCATGCGCCTAGGGCCCGTGCTGCACAAGAAAAGCCACCGCAGTGAGAAGCCCGCGTACTGCAACGAAGAGTAGCCCCCGCTCGCCGGAAATAGAGAAAGCCCATGTGCAGCAACAAAGACCCAACACAGCCAAAAATAAATAAATATATTAAAAAAAAAAGAAGACTCAGGGATCAGACAAGGCCTGGAGCAGTTCAGTGTGAGACCAAGGGCCCAGAGGATGCCCGAGATGCAATCCCAGCATTTGAAGGGCTCCCTTTCTGGTGGGGACAGATGGGCACTGCCATGCTAAAAGAGGGATGCCTGGTGCCATGGGGGTGCAGCAAGCAAGGAGTCAGGGCAGGCTGCTTGGAGGAGGCACTCCTTGAAGGAGGGAAGCAGTGTACTAGGCGAAGCAGAGGCCACGAGTGAAGAGCATGTGCAAAGGAGGAAGCAGCCAGAGATGTGGTCCCCTGCCTCCCCCCGGGTCACTGTGTCCAGACAAGGCATGAACATTTTGGCAGAAGTCCTAGCTCAAAGGTCAGCGTGGGCTGCTCCCATAGAAGTGGAGGAGGGAACTTGGGGCCCTGCCACCATGGCTTTCCTCTCCCTGAAACAGGGGCCCCTGAGGAGCTGTTTATAAACACCCATCTCCCTCTAATGTGGCCAAGGACAGGGCTCCCACTAGGCCATGGGTAAAAACCTCTGAGTTCTGGGGGCCGGCCCCTCCTCCCTTCTCTCTAGGATGGGCCCTACAATGGACTCTGCTGTTGGAATTCAGGCGTCTGGTCCCTGTTGGGGGCTGTGGAACAGGGCAGGTGTCCAGCCTCAGTGGGGAGGGGTTAGCAAGGACTGGGCAGAGCCCCGGTGTGTCTCCTGGGAGCCCCTGTCTCGTTGATCTGGCAGCCCTGGCCTGGCGGTGCCGACACCTGGGGCAGGACCCCCTGGCGGTGGCAGCCCGTCTGGCCCCCTGCAGGCGGCTTTCCTTGACCCTGCGCCATGTTCTTCAGCATGCTCATCATGTGTACCATCCTGACCAACTGCGTGTTCATGGCCCAGCACGACCCTCCACCCTGGACCAAATATGTCGAGTGAGTATCTTCAGGGCCTCTCCAGCCAGCCCCTCCCCCCCTGCCTTTTCCATTCCAGACTCTTGGCCTCAAAGTTACCCCAGCAGAGGCCTAGGGACTCACCCACCTGATGGGGGGGGGTGGTCCTTGCCCTAGCCCTTCCCTCTTCGCTGCTTCCAGTCCTGCCAAATTCATGCTTTGAGTTATGTCCTCAGGAGAGGAAGCTCTCCAGGTTGGCAAAGTGAGGGTTTCTCCCTGACCCACCCTAAAGAGGACTGATGGTATTGCAGAAGGCTCTGAGACAATACTACTAATAATTGATTGAGCACTTAGTGCATGCCAGACACTATCCTGGAGCAATAAGCATCATGTAACCCTCATGACAACCCAATAGGGCAGGTACAGACACTATGCCCATTTGACAGATGAGAGACAGAACTGGAGAAGTGACCACCCCAGACCTTGCAGCTAGGGGGTGTGGCTGCCGGGAAGAGGCCCAGGACTGTTCCGACCTCAACACCACACTCTGCTGCCTCTTTTCCCTAAGCCCTACTTCCTATAACCATTTGCACAGTTTTAGAAAACTGTGCCTGGTTCTTCCCAAATGAACGTACCTGACCCATAGATTCTAAGTGGAACCCAACAGGCCCTGTTTTTAGGGGGCCAACGAAATGTAGGGGACAGGCTCTCTTACCTAAGTGGCTTGCCTGGCGGTGCTCCTTGTTCACACAGGACCCAGCAGCACGGTTGGTGCTGGGGTCTGCATCCAGCTGCTAAGACCTGGAGACAAGCATGGCTGTGGCCCTGTGGGCCGCAGTCCCAGCATCCGAACATTTGGGATTGCTCAGCTGGCCCCGGACACAGAGAACAGCAACCTCCCAGCCTCAAGTGTTAGAACATCAAACTCCCTTTCCAAGCCCAAGGTAGACAGCTGTACCCACCTACCTGTAGGTGGTTGAGGATCCACAAACAAGAGTGAGGGGCCAGGACTCTGAGTGTCCTAACTGTCCCACAGTGGCCACCGTATGCCTGTGTACCTGGACCCCCAGGGCTGGGGTGAGGAGATACATGGAGGGTCTTCTTACATCAAGACAACCAAGAGACAGAAGATGGAGGGTTCACATGGGCATGCACAACGCTGAGTAAACGGGAAGATGCCTAAGTTGACCAGGTGTTTGGAACGAAGCTCCGGCCCCCAACTCCAGCTCTGCCGTGGGGGCTTTGCAGGGAGCCTGGTCTGAGAGCCCTCGAGAGGGAAGCTGCATAGGGCTCCTGCCAACCTGGCCTGCAGGCTTCACCCTCCCTGAGAAAGCCCACTGGTCTCTCCTCCCCAGGTACACCTTCACTGCCATCTACACCTTTGAGTGTCTGGTCAAAATTCTGGCTCGAGGCTTCTGCCTGCATGCGTTCACCTTCCTTCGGGACCCGTGGAACTGGCTGGACTTCAGTGTGATCGTCATGGCGTAAGTACCTCGCCCCTGTGCTGTGTGGGGTGCGGCCACACTGACAGGCGTGGGCGCCACTCCTGGCCCCAGGCTGCCCAGCCCCCTCTGCCTCCCTGCAGAGGCAACATCAGCTCTGCAGGAGGAAGATGGCGTGGAGGCCCTTGGCTCACGCTGGTGGGGAGAGACGGGTTCATAGTAGCTCAGGCGGCCATGCTGGTTAGGCCCCCTGGCTCATCTGTGGCTCTGTGGCAGCCCTTTGCTCAAGGGACTCCATTAAGATTCTGGTTTAGCATCCTCTGCCGTTTCTGTCAAGGGAAACCAATGTTACAACCTGAAATCTCTGGACCACTATGAACAGTGACCTGGATTCCAAGGTGATTTAAACTGCAGGAAAGAGAGCAAAGGAGCTAGAGAAGTGGCTGGGCATCCCCAGGAGCTTATGCCAGGTGTCCCAGCATGGCTGCAGTCTCCACTCAGAGAGTCAATGTCTGGCACATTGTGAGATGCCTGGTCACTCACATGATCCAGTGGGTCCTCACACCAGCCAGAGAGGTCACCTGGATGGGGGTTCCTTACTCCCATTTTACAGATGAGAAAACTGATGCCAGGGACACAGTAAGCAAATGTGACCCCAGGCCTGCTGCCATGCCAGCTGAGGCCCCACTTCCTTGCCAGGGAAGGGACCCTTGCTTAGGGGTTGTGTTGAGGCATTCCACTCTGGATGTCTCAGGCAACGGATGCTGGTTTCTGGTAGGGATGAGTGATTAAGGCAGGCCTCCCATGCAGGAGTCATGGTCAGGGGCTCAGCCATCAAACCCTTTGTGAAAGCCTGATGTGTGTGGAAAACCCAGTGTGTGCAGGGCTGGGTGCCGCACCTTGGCAAGAGCAGAGCTGATGAGGGTTATACTCCCTACCCTTATAGAGCCTCAGTTTCCCCACTGGTAAAAGGTCGGTGTTGAGCTGGGTGGTATCAGAGGTTCAGTTCAACTGCCACTTTCTAGGATTCTCAGATTCACTGAACCCACCTGTTCATGACAAAGTCTTTATTTACCCTTGGATGTGAGCGGCTCTGAGCTCATCCACGCAGTGGAGGAGAGAGGAGAAGAGGGAAACTGGACCCTGCTGATGGGGTGCTCTCTGCCTGGTGGTCAGGACATGCATCAGAACCCCTGTTTCTAGGCACGCTGCTTGTGAGCTGACTCCAGCCTGCCATTTTACAGGTGGGGAAACTGAGGCTCAGAGAGAGGCTACCACTTGCCATGAATCCAATGTAGATTTAGGCCTGGGCAGAGCTAAGTGAACAAGGGAAAGAGTAGTGGGGTGTGGGGGACAGATTGTGCAGCCTTACAGGCCATGATAAAAGCCAAGTGTGATGGGAGCCAATGGGGGTTAAAAGCAGGGAGGGACGTGGTCTGATTTACATTCTAGGAAGATCACCCTGGCTGCTCTGTGGACAGGACTGTGGAGGGATAAGGGCGGAAGTGATGGAGCAGCTCAGAGGCTATTTTCGTAGCCAGGAGAGAGGATTGTGTCTAGGACCAGGGTCCCAGTGGAGAAGGTGAGAGACATGGTCAGATTCTAAGTATATTTGCAGGTAGGCCTGACAGGAAACCTCAGGGTGGCTATTGGCTTGAGCAGCTGGGTGGCTGGTACGACCATTCGTTGGCCTGGAAAACAGAGGGAGGAGAAGAATCAAACATCCGGTCTGGAATGTATTAGGTATGAAAGCATCCAGGGTAAGATATCGAGTCGGCAACTGGATCTTCCAACCTGGAGTTCAGGAAAGAGGTCCACTCAGAGGTATAAATTTAGAAGCTGTCGGGATACAGATGGTATTTAAAGCCAGGAGACCGGATGAGATCATCTGGGAGTGTCGCCAGGGAAGGGAAGCCGCCTGGGGACTGTACCCTGGGACGCTCTAACATCCTGAAGTCACAAAAAAGGAGGATGGAGCGAAGAAACTGGAGGGAGGGCTGAGGAAAACCAGGAGAGAGCAGTATCCTGAAAACCAACGGGGGAATGTGACTCGACTTGAAAGAAACCACAAGGAGGCTGAGGAAGGTGAGAACCAAGATGGACCGTTGAAGTCAACAACATAAAAATGGTTGATGATTTTGACCTTGACAAGATGGCTTCCAGGGGAGTGGGGGACACATGGCTGATTAGAGAAGTCTTGAGGGAGGGTGGGAAGAGGGCGGGGTGGGGGGGAGGCAAATGTACCCATCTGCTTTGTGGGGTTTGCTCTAAAATAGGAGCCAAAGTAGGGTGGTGGCCAGAGGGGAGGATGGGTGAAGGGAGGACCTTTAAAGAAGGGAGGCATCGTTGCAAGTTGATGGGAACAATCCACGAGAGAGGGGAAGTTGGTGATGGAGGAAAGGGGACAATTGCAGGAGCAAAGCCCTTGAGCTGGCCCGAGGGGTAGGAATCCAGGGTCTGGGTGAAGTGTTGGCCATAAGAGCAGGGAAGGCAGAATTTCAAGTGGCAGTGGAGGTAGATTGATAGAGCCGATAGCGAGAGAAGGAATTTCTCTTCTGATTGCTTCTGTTTTCTCAGTGGTAAGAAGCAGGATCATCAGCTGAGAACACAGAGTTGGGAGGCAAGTCTGATGTGTGAGAATGGAGGGAGCATTCTCTGTCAGAGCCAGGGGCTTGCACTCATGGGAATGGAGTAAAATGGCTAAGGCGGGCCCAGGCTCCAAGGTGCCCTACAGTGGGGGTGGGGGTGGGGTGGGCAGTGATCCATTGGCCCCTGAGGGCCCGAAGTCACAGGAAGGGGCTTCAAGAGGATAGAGCATTTGCCTGAGCCTTTCCTACCTTCCCATCCTGGAGCCTCAGCAGAACTGTGTCATGGCAGCAACGCTCCCAGAACCCGGGCCCCTTGTCTGATGGCAGGAGCCAGGCTTTGGCTTGTCATCAGCCCATGACTCTAAGAGATGCTCTGAGTCCTCCCCATCCAGCCCTTAGCCAGTCCTCCTGTCCTGTCTCATGCCAGTCAGTCCCCATGGAATCCTGCAGAAAACCTCTCCCTCCACTGGGAATTGCAGAGCAGGAGTGCCTTCCTCACCAAGCCCTCCTGCCTTCACTCTGGACCAGAACCAGGGGAGAAAAAGCAGAACGGGGCCTCAGAGGCCACGAGACTATTTCCAGGTTTCCGAGCGTCTCACAGAAATGGTCCACTAACTTCCCCTGGGGCTGCCTGGGCCCATTGGCATGTCAGGTTTGTGCTCTGGGCTGGATTGGCCTGGCACTTTCATTGACAGTGCTCCTGCCTTATGAAAACAATGAATTACTGCCATGGTAATGCTGTGAAAAGTGTTCTGCTATAGCCAAAATGATTCAATAATGAGGGCTCTTAGAATCATCAGAGGAGTCTTAAGTGGCAACAAAGTTCTATTCAATGAAACTCCCCATCCCACCCTCCATTTTACAGATGGAGAAACTGAGGCTCATAGAGAGCCTACCACTTGCCTAAAATTGTAGAATGAATCAGCAGCAACGCTGGGGCTCAAACGAAGTCTCCTAACCCGTAACCTTGAGAAGCACCCCTATTCTGATGTTTCTGGCTAGGCTTCCACCTGATCCCCAACCCCACCCACTTTAGCATTGTGGAGGGTTGGAGGGGGTGCCAGGAAGCCTGCCAGGCTCCACTTGCAATCCTGCAGCCAGAGCTCTTCCTGTTGCCCCCTTTGAGCTGGGCATTACCTGCTAGTTAGTGCAGCCTCCCACCTTCTGGGGTTGTTATGGAAACCAAACATGGAGGGAAAGGGAGGGAGAGCAGAGAGGAGAGGGTGGCAATCACCGCAGTAGCTAACGTGCTGTGCTGCCTGTACCTCTGCCTAGCAGCCCGGGAGGGGCCGTCTGCCTGGAATGGGAGGGCTGCACAGCAAGATAGGGGCAGAGCAGGAAGAAGGCCAGGGTCTGCCTTCCTCATGGTTCCTCAGCCTCCAAAAGGCTCCCTCCTGCGCTGGGGCTGGTGTGATGGGGTGGAACTCTCACCCACCATCGGCTGCTTTTTCTGTGTCGGGGCCCACGATCCACCCCCGCAGCTCTCTGCCCCTGCCCAGCCGCTTGGCCACAGCAGAAAGAGTAGAATGGCTTGGAGGAGCGTTTTGCCAGCTTGGCAGGAGCAGAGCTCCACCCTGACCTGGGCCACCGCTGAAGCTGGCCCTTTGCTAAATACAGGGTCTCTCCTGCCTTGCCATTCTCCGGGGCCCCAAGAGAGGCTTTGGTGGGGGTCTAGGGCCCCCAAATGGGAAGTAGCCAGGCACTAGGCTCTGGGTCAAGTAAAAGAGGCAGCAGCCCCCGTGTCACAGACATGGTCACAGACACACCTTGTCCTCACCCTGCTCTGTGCCCCGCCGTCAAGTCTTCTTCCTCCTCAGTATTGCTCTCCCACGTGTGACCTGACTTCACCCACACGCAACCACTGGCCCCACCCTGTTCTCAGCCACACAGCTGGCCTTGAAGGCTGCCGGAAGCACATACCTTGGGGTCTCAGCTTTCGTACGCCCAGCAGGAATTGAGCAAAGGGCAAGCACTGTCAGCGCTGGGGGCCCTGAGGGGGTGGGGAAGGCAGGGTCTACACTGGGACAGGCGAAGACAGGCTAAATCCAAGCAGGAGATGGGCAGGGCTTCACTGGAGACACGAGGGGACAGGCAGGGTCTGGAAGGGACAAGAGGCTGAAGCAGGGACGGTTGGTTCCCTCTCCCTTTGGCACAGTTCTCTGCCCATTCCCTGTAACCAGAAGAGACAGCCTTGAAGCCAGTGTCTTGAACGAGAAAACTTTGTCCCAGGCCACACCCATTGGAGTAGCAGCAGAAAATGGATCCAGAGCCATCCACAGGCTGGAACTGTGGCTTCCATGTAACAGTGACATTGGCAATGGTCCAGGTTCAACCTGGCAGTCCCGTGGCCACACCATGTCTGGACAGAGAGTCCAAGCCTGAGAGGAGAGTGTGGGACAGAGGCCTGAGGGTCAGAGCCCTCACAGAAAGTAGAATAGCCATCAAAAGTTGAGAGGGAGCTTCGACTAAATCAATAGATGTATATGGGCCAGAACAAGGGAGGTGACTTCTACGCCCCCCGGAACACAGGGCTGCATCTGACTGTTGTGCCCAAGAAAGATTTGCAAGCTGCAGTGAGTCCAGCAGAAGGAATGGAAACCACACCATGGAAAGGATCTGGTGTAGACAGAAGGAAAGCTCTGCTGAGAATGAGTCTGCTGACTTCCCAGCTCTGAAGGGATGTGGAGAGAAAGAAGGGAGCAGGCCTCGTCCACGGAGCCCCATAAAGACGGAATAGCCCCATGGGTGGATGGAGAGGAAACTGGTGTCATCCCAGGGTCAGAGCTGGACCCGGCTGACCCGAGGACATTGAGTCCCTTGGCACAGCCTGCCAAGTCCCTCCCTGCAGACCCCAGAGCTTGAAGGCAGATTCAGAAACTCTGAGCCGAGTGGAAGGGCCTGGAGGTCCACAATGATAGGCAGAGTGAGTCTGTCAGCACTGTCAGCCCACCCTCGACCCTCACCCAGTGTCCCTGGACTGACGTCACTCAGACACCAGCTCGGACACAGTTGGTTAAACATCAGACATCCTGAGTCTGCTGTTCTTTGTCAAACCTTTGGTTAAATCTCAGACACCCTGGATATGAAACCTTTGGTTAAATATCACAGGTCACTTGCCACTGTCCCAACAGCCCTGGTCACATACTATCCATCCATCTCTCAGACATCCTGGTCATGTGACCCATCCACGCATGTCTTCACGCTCTGCTTGGGCGGGTCCCTGCCAGCCAGAGACCGACTCCTTCCTCCTGTGATTGTGGAAGCTATGGATGGACGATTGTCCAAGTTGCAGGTGGGAGCCCCACGGCCACTCGACCCTGCTGAGCACCACTCGGGCCCAAGTGGGACACACACCGAGGAGGGCTGCTTGCCTCCCGAGGTCACTACTCCTGTGGAGACCCAGGGCCATCGTGAGGAGACACCAAGACTGGGGTGGACTCATGGGAGAGGGGCTGGCACATCCCTAGGACCCCTCAACCTGCTTTTTTCTTTTCTTGTGTTGGCCGTTGCCTGTGAGTAGTTAAGAGCTAAATATTTGGGCAACCTCCCATCTCATCTTCCAAAGCATCATTTTGGGAACTCTTCTCCCTTTGAGTACTCAAGTCACCTCCACCTCCTGACTTCAGGGACTCCTGAGCCACACCTTGTGCAGAGATTTGTGGTTGGAAGGAGGGAGTGGGATGCCCTCGGACACCCAGCCATGCCTCCACAGCGGTCTCAGCTAGACTTCAGGGTCCCACGGATCAGAGCTGCCAGGCATGAGAGCTGCCAGGCATGAGCTGCAGAAGACATAGAGCAAAACCAGGACCAGAAACCCGCTTGCTTCCTATATCACCTGGCCTGAGCCTCCTGGAAAATGGAGTTTCCCTCTTTGCTGTGTCCCCAGTCTCAGACCCCACCATGTGGCTTCGTGTCCTAGCCCCCAAGTGGCATGGAGAACGTGGCAGAGTCGTTGCCTCATGACGCTGTTTATTCACAGGACCATCACCGAGAGAGCCGCCTGGGAGCTTGCTCTGTGGACATCCTTAAGGCACCCTCGCTGAGGTTTCCCCGGGGCAGGAGGGATGATATCAGGGAGAAAACTTAGGGGAGGCCCCGGGTCATGCACAGCCCTCCCCGTGGGAGGGGGAGAAGGGAGAGGGCTGGTCGGGGAGGGCGGGCTGAGGTGCCGCTTTGTAATTCCCAATAACTGTGATTTGATTCTACAGGTATGTATCAGAAAATATAAAACTAGGCAATTTGTCGGCTCTTCGAACTTTCAGAGTCCTGAGAGCTCTAAAAACTATTTCAGTTATCCCAGGTAAGATGCCCAGGTTTGCCTCCCAGATCTCAGCTACAAGTGACTCTCTCTCCGTCTCCCCCACCCCCCTCCTCTGACTGTGTGTCCTACTGGCGTGTTGTCACTGTCTTGTGTGTGAATTTCCCTTGTTACAGATACACCACTGAATTTGTGGACCTGGGCAATGTCTCAGCTTTACGTACCTTCCGAGTCCTCCGGGCCCTGAAAACTATATCAGTCATTTCAGGTGAAAATCAGGTTAAACGCCAAGGCTGGAGGGACACGCTTGGGCCTTTCCAGCTACCTGGGAGCCAAGGCAACCCTCGGGAAGGCCCCTTCAAATGTGCCTGTCCCCAGAATACCTCTCCCAGAGCTTGGATACGGGGGCTGTCTTCAGTGGACACGGCTGTCCCCTCCATGCCTCAGAATGGGCTTCGGACTGCCCACCCCAGCAAAGCCCACCACCACAGACCCCCGGGGGCACAGAGTACTCCATGGCAGGTCCTGGATTGAACCCAAATTCTTCCCAAGGTAGTGATTTATTTCCCAAACTGAACTCAACTATTGGAATAGCTGAAAGCTTGTAGGTGAGTTGCTTCAGCCTGAAGCATCATCCTCCGATGAGGAAACTAAAAGTACTGTTGGTGAGGGAAACCACACCCAGAGTAAAAAAGGATAGCTCAGGCATGGCCTTTCATGGCTGAGTGCCCATTTCCTGCCTTGAGCCCCCTTTGGTGATACACACACAGCCGATACCGCAGCCCCATTCTGTGAAACGGAGAGTACTCTGTGGACAGGTGTCACCGGTCCTTGGCGTTTAACAGCCTTTGCTGCATGTGCGGTAGAGGTTTAGTAAACCGTGCATGGTAGCCTCGGGAAGAAATTCTCCTTGACGCATGTTGGCAATTGTCCCCGGGAAACCTTCTGAGGCCCAGACGACCTCTCTAGAAAGCCAGTCCACCCCATCCATCTAGGAAAGCTCTCAAAGACTTATAATGATTTCAGAGCCCAGAGGCCCCTTCCAGAAACTTTTCTAAGTGCATCCCCACTCAGAGCTGGAGAAGGCATTTCTTTTAAGAAGGCAGCTGGAAACAGGTTGCATGTCACTGATCTGGAGAGATGTCAGAGCTGGTGAGCCAGATGGTTGTAGCCACTCCTGACTTGGAAAGCTCAGGGGTCCTGGGCCCTTGGCCTGCATTTGCTATTGCTGCCCCCAGGGAGGCAGGGACCCTGCTGTGAGCTCCCTGAAGGAGCTCAGACTCCCCCGGTGGGGCTAATTATCTAATAAGAGGAGCCCCCACTTATGCTGATTTCACACTGAGCCTCAGTACTCCTCCCGGCTCTGAACCCACCACGGGGTGAGCCCAGGAGCCACTTGCCCGCACGCTCCCCGCACGTGGCCCAGACCTCTGCTAAGAGTCCGTAGCGAGTGGGGCACTGTTCCCATCCCCATGGAGCGCCCCCAACGTTGTGACAGGCGTCATTGGCCAGGGTCAGTCCTCTAGGGCCCTGGGGACTTCATAGCACACACCTGGCAAGGATAGATGAGCACACTGACCACGACAATTAAGAAAAATCATCTTCCAGTTTGTTTTATTTTTAAAAAATGAGGCTGACAAAGGAAAATATTTCTCAGTCCGGGGAGTCCCACTGGATCTCTTCAAAGCTGCCAGCAACCCAGTGAGGCAGCTCACAGCAGCTCCTGAAAGCGGTCATTAGGAAAAGGCTGTGGTCAGCATTACCGACGTCTCCCTTGAGTACGGGTTCCCTGAGCTGAGGCTTAATAGCCGTGGCCCTCTCCAGACCTCAGTCTCCTTTCCTTTAAAATGGGAATGAATCGGAATGGTTAGTTTCCAAGGGCTCTTCGCCCAGCCTGTTAGAACTTCAGTGGAGGGAGAATTTCCCACTTGATCCCCCGGGACCCATCTCTTCCTGGGTCTTCTCAGAAAGAATCCCTTTACTTGGTTGGAATCCTTCTTGCCGGAAGTGGACTCTCATCAATGTGAGAAATGGTTAAAGGAATGGGTCACCAACTGATTGTCCCCAAGGACACTATCTCCACAGACCAGGAGGTGCTTTTCAGAGCCTTGAACTGAGTGATTCAGGCCACAGATACTTTGGAGGCAGAGTTTAATTTGGGTATGTGGGCTGCTGCCCACGGCCCCTCACTTTGCCCCCACCCTGCCCCACACTATGGGTGGGTCTCCAAGTGTGGCGAGGAGAACCAGATGCCCACCGAGGGTCCTAGAAGCTCTGCTAGAGAGGAAGCGTAGTTCTGGACTACAGAGGGCTCGTGAACCCCGCCACCACCATCACCACCTCCACCACTCTGGGCCCAGACCCCTGCAAGGTCCACCCAGTGCCCAGGCAGTTGCCAACATCTGCCAGGATGATTTCACAGAGAACGCGGAGTGCCTCCGAGCCCTGGGCAGGCAGCAGCGTTGGCGGTACTGTGGGGAGGACTTCCTCTCCCCTCTCCTGTGTTTGCCCATCGCTGCCTCCTTGTCTCTGAGTCATGGGCACAGCAGCTGTGGGCACAGCCGCACAGGTGCTCCTAACACATTAACCGGCTGGACGATGGACGGATGGAGCTTAATCTGAGATCTGGCCGCTTTGATGGGGGGCAAGGGTGGGGAGGAGGGATGGGAGGTGAGTCCCTGCTGCTGGCAGAGATGCCCCCTCGCTCCCAATGCTCTGCTCGAACTTGTGAACTTGCTGTAGGACCGCAGCCAAGTGTCAGACCAAAGGGGTCTACACTTGCTTTTCTGTGCGGCACTGGCTTCTGCAGGGACCTGGGCCGTGCAACTAACAGATCACGGCCTCTTAGCTTTGGGGGGTGGGATGGACGGGGATGGGTCCCAGGGGGACAGGGCAGAGGAGGAAAATACAAAACAGGTACCCCTGTGCCTTTCCCAAAAGTGGGGCCTGAGACAGAGCAGGCCCCTTAGGACGTCGCCCACCATGGCCTTAGCCAGACCCCCCCGCCAACCTCCCCAGTGCACACACCACATTCCCCTACCAAGAATGGCTGTGTCTCTCCCCATCTCAGGATCAAGGCCAAGGCTGTCCATTGCCCTGGAGGGGGCCTGGCCCTCTGTCTCCTTTCCAGGAACTACATTTAAAGGGACAGGCCTGGCATAACTTGGGACCATCCAGAGGGGGATGGGCTTTGAGTGTTTTCTCCCACAAGGAAACAGCATTTTCCATACTTATTTCATTTATTTGGCTATGGAGAGCAAAGAGAACTAGGCCCCTCTGAAAATACACAGCCAGACTGGACTCCTGCCCCAGGGGGATCAGGACAGACTCTCAGCAGCAGAGGAAAGGGAGGTTTTGGTCTGAAAAGCCCAGGAGAGGCCTCCTTCCCCTGCCCCCACCTCATGATCGCCCCCCAAGCCCGGCACCCCTCAGGCCCGGCCCCTGTCCACTGGAGCGGGGAGCACGGGTGCCATGGGTGACTCTGAGCTCCTCCTCGCCTCCCCCAGGCCTGAAGACCATCGTGGGGGCCCTGATCCAGTCTGTGAAGAAGCTGGCTGATGTGATGGTCCTCACGGTCTTCTGCCTCAGCGTCTTTGCCCTCATCGGCCTGCAACTCTTCATGGGCAACCTGAGGCACAAGTGCGTTCGCAACTTCACGGTGCTCAGTGGCACCAACGGCTCCGTGGAAGCCGACGGCCTGGTCTGGGAATCGCTGGACCTCTACCTCAACGACCCAGGTGCTGATTGGCTCTGTGGCCCAGGCAGGGCTTTGTGGGGCCACCAGGGCCGAGCATCTCCCACACAGGCCTCCTTCTGAAGATGTCCAAGCCCTACCTGCTCCCCCAGAGACCCGGCTGCGTGTCAGGGATCCCAGCCCCAGCCCTTTGGGGCTCTGGGAGAGAGGACAGGAGAGGAGCAGACTCGGCACCTGTCCTCCTGAGTTCTCAGGCTAGATGGGGAGATAACACTTGAAGAATGGGAAGGATGGAGAGGTAGATAGGAGAACGGCAGCTACAACATTTGAAGGGTCAGGAATGGTGAGGAGACCAGGCTGCCAGCAGGGAGAGGGGTTTCGCTTGCGAAAGGGTGGGGGGACGGAGCTGGGGTAGTTTGTGAGGCTTCAGAGTAGAGGCCCCATTTGCTTGGCATGGGCTTTGTCACTTGACTTCAGTGATCCTTGTCAGGATGTTAAGTCCATACCCATGCACCCCAGGACAAGCTCGATGATTGTACAAACCCATATGAGCCCCTCGAGTTGTTTCACTGCCCCATGGGTTACACTTCCACCCTCCGGGCTGATGACCAGCACCTCTCTTGACTAGAGCCATCAGTCTAGACCAAAGGTAGATGCTGGTACAAGGCCAGATTCCAGGCCACAAGGACCCCGAGGGCCGTTCTGAAGTTAAGGCCTCTAACATACACCAGCAGTCCACTTTGGAAAAAAGAAATAGATGGAAACTCAATGAGTCAATTTGCTTGTGATTCAGTGTGGCCACGTAGCAGCTGTTCTAAAACGTATGTGTACACCAAAGTCACCTGGAAGGCTCTGGAAAACACAGACTGCTGGGCCCCACCCCCACGAGTTTCTGAGTCAGTAGCTCTGGGAAGTTACCTTTCTAACCAGTTCCCAGTTGATGCTTGATGCTGCTGGTCTGGGGACCACACTTGGAGAACTGACACCTAAGACTAAGGTAGATAGTAGGGAGTGATGGGGACTGATGTATGGTCACAGAGTGGAGGCGACAGGACTGATGTCCTATGTCTCATCTGGTCCAGCCCCAGCCATGTCTGAACAAACCCCTGCCTCCTGTTCAGGGCCTCTCTTGACCCAGGTTGGCCCCCTGAGTGGGGCAGGGTCCGGAAGCTCCCTATGGGGATTTCCTGAGTGCACCTGGGGACACTGGCAGCTGAACGTCAGAGGAGGAGCCAGAGGAAGCCCAGGGAATCAGCCAGAGTTGTCTCAGACCTGGTCAGGCAGAGGGCAGAGGAGCGGACGGAAGACCCCCAGCAGTGTCTACCTCCCCAAAGCCCAGGGTGCAGTTTGGAACCCCCAGGAGTCTGGGCCACACGTGCCTCTCACCATTGGATGCTTCTCTTCCAGAAAACTACTTGCTCAAGAATGGCACCTCTGATGTGTTACTGTGTGGGAACAGCTCTGACGCTGGGTATGTAACACCCACCCCCCCCAGTGCCACCTCACCCAGCTGGGGGAGTCTCCTCCCAGTGCTTTATCAGCTGACTGTGCTTTCAGTTTATGCCCTTGACCCCAGGGACAGCAAGACCTTTCCCTGCCTCCCTTCCCTGCCAGGCCCATGGCAGCTGCCCCCCACCTCCACAGGGAGACAGCTGGGAAGGGGTGAAGAAAGAGATGGGGGTTCGGCTTTTCAGGGAAGGCAAACAGAGCCTTGAAGATGGGACTGGACTTGGGGGGCAGCCCAGGAAACCCTGCAGGGCCCCACACTAGCCCAACCCTGGCTCCATTCCCTTCTCAAAGCCCCCCAGGGCGGCACCCACCCCCTCCTGTCTTCACTTCCTTCCTCCTCATCCATCCATCAGGTCAAGAGTGAGTATGGCCTCCCCCGGCAGTCTAGACTCTCCTCCAGGGCAAGCAGGGCCTGGACCTGCAGCCTGGGTGTGGTACCCAGAGATGACCAGTAGCCACGTGCAGCTTCCAGGGCCCTGTGCACACCAGCACCTGGGTCAGTGTGACTGTGCCATAGGTTGTTATGGGGAGGGTCACACAGGCTCACCTAAGGGAGGTGCTCTTCGGGGCTGTAGTCCCGCATCTCTGAATATGTAGATCTTCCCTGCAGACCTCAGGGTCTGGGGGAGCAACGGGGCAGAGGTCATCTTCACTGGGGCCCCTTCTGGGTCAAGGTCATAAATCCCAAGTTGCCCAGCCTGGCTGTGTCAGGGGTTCAAATGGCCACAGAGTCCTTCCTGTCTCTAAAGAAAAAGTCTTAATTTCTTAATTTAGGAGATTAGCAAGGCACAGAGGCCCCTTGGCTGCATCCTACTACTTGCCAAGTTCCCCTTGCCCCCATCCTCTCTCTCACACACTCACTCCACTCGTGGCTCCAGACCAGTGCTCCCTCTTTGGGAGAGAGGCTGTCCCCTCCAGACATGGCCGGGCCCCAGCCCATCCACCCTAGAATCATCCCACAGCCCCATGGCCGCCTGACCTTTGCCTTGGGCTCCATCCTGTTCACCTCAGCCTCATGCTCCCGCTGTGTGTCTGCACTGTGCCCAACTTCCCTGGGGTAGGCAGGCAGGGAAGAAACCTGAGCCAGGCCCTTGGCACTTCCTCTGGGAGGGGAGAGGCAATGCAGACAGCAGCTGGGATGGTGTGTCACGTGGGCAGAGGGAGCTGGATTTAGGCCTAGCAGCATACAGATGGGTAGAGAAAAGAGGATGACTGTGTCCCGGGTGGGAGGCACAGCATGAAAAGTCACAGTGGCAGGACCCCGCAGTGTGGCAGTAGGTTTGTGGAGCTAGCGTCTCAGGGGCAGAGGACCCCTCACAGCATAGGACAAAGTCAGTGTGTCTGGCCGTAGGACATGTCCCGAGGGCTACAGGTGCCTGAAGGCAGGCGAGAACCCTGACTACGGCTACACCAGCTTCGATTCCTTCGCCTGGGCCTTCCTTGCGCTCTTCCGACTGATGACGCAGGACTGCTGGGAGCGCCTCTACCAGCAGGTACGTGGGTGCATGGGGCCAGCAGAGAGCTGCCAGGAATGGGCTCAGTGTCTAGCACCAGGGCCCAGGCTGCACAAATGACTAGTCACAAGCGCCCCAGCAGCTTCCCCACTGGTCAGAAGAGAGGAGGCACAGGGGACGTTTGAGGGATGAGGACTCAGCAAGCAAAGAAACTTTCCTTTTGCTGGTGACCAAGTACCCAGCCCTCTATACAGGATACTCCATGCTCTGTTAGTGGAACACTGGTCCACCCTATGTGACACTTCCTGTGTCAACGGAAATGTTCTGCCTCCTTCCATGGGTGGGGTACTGCCCGCTGTGTGCAGGTCACTCTCTTCTGTAGGTTAGGACACTTCCCTCTATAGGTGGGACATGCTCTACCCCATCTCCAGGCTGTGACCATTTGAACCCCTGGCACAGCCAGGCTGGGCAACTTGGGATTTATGACCTTGACCCAGAAGGGGCCCCAGTGAAGATGACCTCCGCCCCCTTGCTCCCCCAGACCCTGAGGTCTGCAGGGAAGATCTACATGATCTTCTTCATGCTTGTCATCTTCCTGGGCTCCTTCTACCTGGTGAACTTGATCCTGGCTGTGGTTGCCATGGCCTACGAGGAGCAAAACCAAGCCACCATTGCTGAGACAGAGGAGAAGGAAAAGCGACTCCAGGAAGCCATGGAGATGCTCAAGAAAGAGCATGAGGTGGGTGAGCAGTGTGGCCAAGGAGCCTCCAGAACAAGCCTTCACCTGATTGTGGATGCCTGTAAGTGTGGCACCTGCTGGGTAAAAGCTGGTGGCTGTAAGTGATGCATGCTGGGTAAAGCTGGTGCCTGCTGGGTAAAGCAAGTGTCTGGTGGGTGTAGGTATTTCCTGTGAATGTGGTGTCTGCTGGGTAAAAATTTGTTACCTGCTGGGTAAAGACAAGATCCTGTTCATGGGGAGGTGCCTGCTAGGTAAAAGTGGTGCCTGCTGAGTAAAGGTGGGTCCTGTGAGTATGGTGCCTGCTGAGGAACGCTCTTCCCTATGACCTTGGTGTCTTCTGGGTGATGGTGGTGCCAGGTGGGTAAAGGTGGTAGCTTCTGGCTAAAGGTGGTTGCCGTGAGCCTCGTGCATGCTGGGTAGAAGAGAACCATGTGTCCGTAGACATAGTTTATCCTAGTCAAGGGATACCTTCTGATGGGGTAGTGAGGAAGATCCAAGGTTGGAGGCCTGAACAGGCTCAGCAAATGAGCACTGGCGATGCTGCCATGGCTGTCCCCACAGTTCCACACATGGTGGGTGCTGGAGGCTAACTGCAGAGCAAACTTTTTAGAAGCTAGGCCAAGGACATCCACTTCCTTCTCACTGCTCCATGCCACATCCTGCAGCACCCATTTTGACCAGCCGAACCTTCTCGAAGATCCCCTGCCCTCTATTTCTGTCACTGCCTCGGCTCATCAACACCCCCTCTCCCACCTGCCCCAACACTCCACTCTTCCAAGAACTGCCCACTTAAGCCACTACTCTCTTCATCCCTGGATCCGGATCTTTCTCAAAACATCCTGGGTCTGTCTGAGCTCACCTCTCCATGATGTACTCGTTTGGGGGTGTGTGGGAAAGTCCACTTAACTGTTGGGGAAAACAGAGGTGCTGAGAGTTGCCTGGCCTACCTTGGCCTGAGGTTGCATCATGTCTCAATGACCAAGACATCCCTTCTTCCACCGTTTTTCAGGCCCTCACCATCAGGGGTGTGGACACCGTGTCCCGCAGCTCCTTGGAGATGTCCCCTTTGGCCACAGTAGTCTCCCACGAGAGAAGGAGCAAGCAGAGAAAACGAATGTCTTCAGGGTCGGAGGAGTGTGGGGATGACAGGTTCCCCAAGTCCGACTTGGAGGATGGTCCCCGAGCAGTGGTAATCCCCGGCCGTGGCTCTGGCCCTTTCAGGGTGGATCCGGCATCAAAAGGCCATCGTGCTAGTCCCCTGGTGCTATCACAGCCCCCGTGGTCGCTCCCCAAGGAGAATATTCCTTGAGTCCCCTCCCAGCCCCTCCTGTTTCCCATGGTCACTCTTAGAGTGAAGGAGCCCTGGGCAGAGGGATAGGGTACATTTGGGTGTTAGGATATCCCCAACCTCAGCTAAGTCCCCAGCATTGGGGCTGGGACTGAGGGACTCCCCATGGTGTGGATTGGTAGGAGCTCAAGGACGTGCCCAAATGAGTGAGGGACATGACTGATTGCCCCAGCCCCTGCTCGGGCCAGGCCTGTCTGCAGGGGCCTTCCTGCCCCCTTCTCCCCCAGATAAGCTTCAATCTCAAAGCCCCAGAGGCACAGGCTTCAGGTGAGCAGAGATCCCAGAAGATGCAGGATTGCCTCTAACGCTGCACCCCTCCTCTGAGCACCCCCGGCTCAGCCCATCCAGTTCCTATGTGGCCGACAAAAGCCCTCAATGCTCCAAGTTGAGCTGGGGCCAAAGCCACAAGTGATAAGCTGGGAGCACGGGAAGAGCCGTCTTGGTCCTGTCCCCTCTCTGTGTGCCCTCAGAATCATCTCAGCATCACCCATGGCCTCAGCAGGACCTCCTTGAAGCCACGCTCCAGCCATGGAAGCATTTTCACCTTCCGCCGACGGGACATGGGTTCTGAGACAGATTTTGCAGATGATGAAAACAGCACAGCCGGGGACAGTGAGAGCCACCGCACGTCACTGCTGGTGCCTTGGCCCCTGCGCCGGCCTAGTGCCCAGGGACAACCCAGTCCCGGAACCTCAACTCCAAGCCACGTCCTCAATGGCAAAAGGAACAGCACTGTGGACTGCAATGGGGTGGTCTCCTTGCTGGGGGCAGGCAACCCTGAGGCCACTTCCCCGGGGAGCCGCCTCATCCGCCCTATGATGCTGGAGCGCCCCCTGGACACGGTGAGTCCGCCCCGCCATGCAGCGCCAGGCAGGTCCCATCTCCCAGACTGGTCACCAGAGCCAGGTCTAAAAATACTTACCAAGTATTTACTGAGTGCCTATTGTGTACTGAGCTCTGGGGGTGAATAGGCCTACCAAAAAATCTCTGCTTCCTAGAGCTTCCAGACAGACAAAAGTTAAAGAAAGAAGAAAAATGTGTGTGTATCCATATATGGTATGTAATGATGATAAACAGGGATGACAGTTAAATATTTAGCAGCTAGTAAGGCATGGGCACTGAGACACTGTGGTGGCACAGGACCAGTGCCCTAGAGGTCTTGTGTGTGCCAGGTGTGAGCCCTGGAGAGTTGCAGATCATGGACAATCTGGAGAAAGGCCAGAGTGGCAAGGGAACACTTCTGAGCTTCTGGGCAACAGTTATTCATCAAGTTCAAAATATTTTGGCACTTTACAAACTGATAAATGTCAAGTAATATTAGCCCAAGCTCTAAGTACTGTGGGAGGACAAAAGTGGGGAAGAGGGAAAGGGAAACCCCCTTATTGCAAGGCACTTAAACAATGACCTGAAGGAGGCAAGGAGCGGGGGAACCAGGTGAGGGGTGGTATAGCAGAGGGGTTAGCACCCAGATTCCGGAGACAGATGGGGTTTGCTTACCAGCTGGATGGCTGTGAGCAAGTTATTTTATTTCTCTGTGCCTCAGGTCTCTTGTCTGTAAAATGGATTTAAAATACCCACCTCAGGGACTTCCCTGGTGGTCCAGTGGTTAAGACTCCACACTGCCACTGCAGGGGGCACAGGTTTGATCCCTGCTAAGGGAACTAAGATCCCGCATGCCACGCAGTGCAGCCAAAAAATAAAATAAAATAGTAAAATAAAATAAAATACCCACATCAGGATCGAAGCCAGGATGAATGGGCTAATATGCGTAAAGCAATCAGGACACACACGAGTACGTTGATGTGGTGATAACGTTGTAGTAACATACCGTCATTGCATCATCTGCAGGAAACATATTCCAGGCCTAAGGAACAGCAAGTGCACAGGCACTGAGGCAGAAGCATGCCTAGTGTATTTGAGGAAATGCCACAAGGGCAGTGTGGCTGGAAACCAGGGAGTAAAGGAGAGGGGAGTTGGAGAAATTGTCAGAAAGGTGACGGGAAGGGAGGGCCAGATCATGAGAGGCCAGTCAGAGCTTTGATCGCTCAGTCAGCCTATCCCATGACAGGCTGATGTCTGCCCAACCAGTCACCGGGTGCCCTTGCTGACCCCTGCCCCCAACATAGGGCTCAGAGCAGCCCACCCAGGAAAAGGGCAAATGTGGGTCTCAGACCCCGAGGCCTGCAGGAGGTGGAGGAGGGCAGACCTTCTGAGGAAGCAGGACAAGGCAGGGAAACCTGATCAGGAAGGTAGAGGCAGGCTGAAGAGGGGGCTCACAGCCAGATGGCCTGTTTTGCTCCAGCTCAGACACTTGCTCTAGCTGTGGGACTTTGCACAGGCAATTAATCTCTCTTTGCCTCAATTTCCTCATCTGTTAAGTGGAAATAAAAATAATATCCACATCAGAAGGTGGTGGTGAGGGGCTTCCCTGGTGGCGCAGTGGTTGAGAGTCCGCCTGCCGATGCAGGGGACGCGGGTTCCTGCCCCGGTCTGGGAGGATCCCACATGCCGCGGAGCGGCTGGGCCTGTGGGCCATGGCCGCTGAGCCTGCGCGTCCGGAGCCTGTGCTCCGCAGCGGGAGAGGCCACAACAGTGAGAGGCCCGCGTATCGCAAAAAAAAAAAAAAAAAAAAAGAAGGTGATGGTGAGGACTAAAAGTGTTAATATCTGTCTGGTGCTTAGACCAGTACTTGCCTCATGTTCAATAATTATTATTATTATCTATGATTGTTATTATTGAGCAGGACGGAAGGAGTGAAGACTTGGGGCCCTTGTGCTCCTCTGGAGCAGGGAGTCAAGGAGAGGGTCCTGGGAACGCACTGGGGGCAGACCATAGCTTCTGGGTGGGTCTGGGGACCCACCTGGCCATTACCTGGAGGGCGGGGGTCTGACTTCCCAAGAACACAGATTCCCAGTTGCTGCAGGTCCAGCCCTGGAGCCTCAGCCTTGTGGAACCAGGTCAGCAGCTGGAGCGCTAATAGAATTCCCTAATCTCATTAGGGAGAAAATCATCTCATTGTACTGCACATGTCAGGAGGAATCCAAGTTCAAACACTTCATTACCCGGGAACTCTGAGTTCACCCATTCTCACTTCTGTGGGGCCCATTTATAACCTTAAAGGGATTAGCAGGCCAAGGGGGTTATCTGCAAAGTTAAAGGAATTAGTGGACCAAGATGGAGATGTTGAAAAGTTAAAGAGATTAGCAGGCTGTAGACCCCTGGGGATGCCTTGCCTGCTTCAACTGAGTCCCTTGTGACACCTCTGCCCAGTTCTAGTCTGAAACAAAGCACAGTGTCCGGCACATAGTGGTTTCTTCATCAACACAGGAGGGGGCAGGCCCAACAGAAGCTCACTTTTATTTGGGGCAGAGGCTGAAGGTTTACTTTGCCTGCTGCCTGTATGTGTGCCTGGCCCAAAGGCAGAGGGAGTGGGGGAGGCACCTTGAACAGATTCTTCTCCCTCCTACCCAGCCCCTCCCTGCCCCCGTCATCTTAGGGACAGAACTAGAACTTAACCCAAGCCCCTGAGTGCCAAGTATTTATCCATTTAGCCCATATCTATCCAGTGGCAGCTCTCTGCCTAGAGTGCCAGTGTTTAAGGCTCCAAGGATATAACAGTGAACAGAACAGACAAGAACTCTGACCTCATGGAGTTGGCATCGTAGGCAGGAAGACAGAGAGTAAACTGATCAATATTTCTAGGGGCCAGTAAGGGTCATGTGATAGAAAGGTGCTACGGGGAGGGCTGGGAATGGGGGCTATTAGTTAGAATATGCAGGGAAGTCCTTTATGTGGAGGTGACGTTAAAATTGACTAACAGGTGATTTTAGGGAGCCAGCCACGAAGATGTGGAAAAATAGTGTTTTAGGCAGAAGGGACAGAAAGTGTAAAGGCACTGAAGAGGAAGAAGCTCAACATGTTTAAGGGATAAGAGGGCCAGGCAGGGCCGGGTGTGGTGGAAACAGAAAGGGATATAAAATGAGTTTGAGGAGTTAGGATTTAGCCTATGCAGGGCCTTGTAAGCTGTAGAAAAGTTTGGATTTACTCTGAGTAAGGCGGGGGGGTGGGGGTGGGGGGGGGTGGGGGGGTGGGGGGTGGGGGGTGGAGTTGTTGATCAGAGGATTATCATGATCTGATTTACTTTTTTTTTTTTTGCGGGCCTCTTCCGTTGCGGAGCACAGGCTCCGGACGCGCAGGCTCAGCGGCCATGGCTCACGGGCCCAGCCGCTCCGTGGCATGTGGGATCTTCCCAGACCGGGGCACGAACCCGTGTCCCCTGCATCAGCAGGCAGACTCTCAACCACTGCGCCACCAGGGAAGCCCCTGATTTACTTTTTAAGGAAATCCCTTTCAGCTGTGTAGACAATAGAGGGGAGAGAAGAGGCCAGTTAGGAGGCTGTTGTAGTAGTTTTGGGAAAGAGATGATGACAGCTTGCACTTGGACAGTGTATCAGTCAGCTATTTCCACAATATTGCTGTGTAACAAACTACCCCCAAAGTCAATGGTTAACAACAAGCCTTTATTCTCACGCTCACTTCTCTGCAAGTTGACCATGGTTTGGCTGGTCTAGGTTGACCTTGGCTGGGCAGCTCTGCCTCAGACTGCACATGGCCTGGCTCCATACTATAGGTTAGGCTCAGGGCTGCTCCCCTTGTCTTTGTCCCGGGCTGAAAGTGTGGCAGCTACTTGGGGAAGCTCTTTTCCTGGAGGATTACTGGAGCACAAGAGCAAAGCAAATGGCACAAGCACACTCACAGCTTCTGTTCACATCATGTCCACTAACATTCCCTTGGCCAAAGCAAGTGTGTCACCAATAAGACAGGGAATTTTGCTTCAGTCACAGTGGGAGAGGAAAGGGTAAATATTTGTTGAATGATAACCCAAACTATCACAGATGGTAAAGGAGAGAAGTTGAGAGAATTTAAGACATGCTTGTGAGTTAAGCTGGGCAGATTTGTAGTTGCATTGGACCTAGGGTACTACTGTTCCACCAGCTACCTCAGCTTTCTCAGGTGCCTCTGCTTGAATACTTCAATGACTGGGAGCTCACTCCCTCCCTAGGCAACACTTTAGGGCAGTCCTACCAATTGCAAAAGCTGACCTGAACTTGAGCCCAGATCATTTTGGTACCCACCCCGGGCCCTGGCTCTGCCACCCTGCATTGTCTAGGCCCACCTTCCCTCTGACAGATTATAGAGCCTCGCTCTTGCGCGCTGAACAGCGCAGTGCCTTCATCAGCCCCAGCTTGGGCTCACGGACTGTGGTCTTGCACGGCCATGCTGACATGAAGTCTTTGCGGGCCCCTCTTGGTTCTGTGGGGGGCTCTGAAGTAAGCCTAGGGAATGTCTGCTGCCACCCCCTTCATTTGGACACACCCCATCTCCATTTGTAGGCCTGGTTCTTTTACTTACAAAAAAGGTGCAACCATGTTGAAAACAAATCCAACAGTGCAGAAGTAAAAGTCCTTGCCCTTCCCACACAATCCCATTCCAGGGATGTAGCCACTTTAACAATTTAGTGTGTTATCTTCCAGATCTTTTTCTTGTTTTCTCATCAAACTGTTTGTCTTGGAAGTGCTCCCATGGGAACATATGTGTAACAGCCTTGTTCTCCTTATTGTCAGAGTCAGAGTCCAGAGTCGGACTGTATCCATAATTGATTTTAATATTCTTCCTATTGATCAGTTGTTTTGTTTTTATGGTATTAGAAACAACGCTGCAGTGAACATTGTTGCATACATATTTTTGGTGCACGTGTATAATTATTTATGAAGTTTGGTTACTAGACAAGGAACTGCAGAGCCAATTTAAAATTATCTTGGTAGATATAGCCAAACTGCCTCCACAAAAGCTCCCACCAGCTATGTCTGAGCATTTTGCTTTCTGCTTCCATTAATGTCACCTTAGAGCATGGTGGATTTTTTTTTCAGCTTTTTTTGACTCTGGGGAGCTTGGGGTCAATTAAGACTCCCAGATTGTTTTTGCATGTACTAATGTATATATCAGCATCTGGTTAAAAGAACCTGGTACATGTCATTTCCTGTCCACACTCAGGAATCACCACTAATGAGAGATGGTGAAGAAAAAAAAAGAATGAAGGAGATAATGATTGGCGAGAGGGGAGTTGTTAGCTGGGAGGGAGTTGGGAGCAAAGAAGCCCAGCGCCCAGTGTCCCATCAAGACCCCCATGCTGGCCCCCTGTGACCTCTCCAACCTGAGTCTGGGGCAGCTTCCCCAGATCCAGGCAGACCCCCGTCCCCAGGCTGACACATATCTCCCGGTTACACCCAGACCACACCGTCGGAGGAGCCAGGCAGGCCTCAGATGCTGACCCCCCAGGCTCCATGTGTGGATGACTTCGAGGAGCCAGGAGAGCGGCGGCGAGCCCTCAGTGCAGTCAGCGTCCTCACCAGTGTACTGGAAGGTCAGCCCTGGTGTCATCCAAACACTCCCTGCTTCTAGTCTGAGCACCCTCACAGTTAGCCAGCCCTGAGCCAAGTTCACCCCAGCTGCTTTGCCTGCCTTGGACATCCGCACAGCTGTCCCAGACTTTCCAGTCTCTGTGGCCTGTCCTGGGTGTCTTTTCGTCTGTTCCATCTTGTTTTGTCCTGGGCATCCTCAGGAGCCATGTCTGTGTTTCTTCCAAGCATCCCCACAGCTGTCCTGGCCTGTCCTAGGTGCTCATTGGTCTCATCCTATCCTCTCCAAGCATCCCCACAGCTGTCCTGGCCTGTCCTAGGTGCTCATTGGTCTCATCCTGTCCTCTCCCAAGCATCCCCATGTCTGCTGGGACCATCCCATCCCAAGCATGCCTGTTCTAGCTTATCCCAGCCATCCCCATATCTACCCCAGGTTATTCCAAGCCTCCCACATCTGTCCAAGCCTGTCCCACTTTAGGCAACCTCACACCCAATCCATCCTGAACTTGGCACCCCCCTGATTTGTCCTCTCCTGTCCAATATGACTTCTGTCCCAGGCATCCCACCCCTGCATCTGTCCTGACATGTCCCAGATATCCACATCTGTTCCTACCTGTTGGGTCCTGGGTGTCCTTATATCTGAACTTGCCTGTCTCAGATGTTGTCTCAGCCTATACCTCCCCTGAGTGTCCCTAGATCTATGTGAGAGTGTTGTCTCAAGAGAGCCCACATCTGTCCTAATCTATCTTGTCCCAGTTTTGCCCACATCCATCCTGGTTTTCTGTCCCTGTGGCCCTCTTCTCCCGTATTCCCAGGGTAAGGAGCCAGGACATAGGCCACTCTTTCCCTTAGTCTTCCCTGCCCCTCTTTCTGTCCCCCTGTCATCTCCTGGGTAGGTCATACATCTTTTCTGGAATACCACGAGTTATATAAGAGTCGGTCAACAAAAACAAACCAGCTCACTGGCTCTCTGCCCCGCCCCCTCCCACCCAGAGTTGGAGTCTCACCGCAAGTATCCGCCATGCTGGAATCGCTTCGCCCAGCGCTACCTGATCTGGGAGTGTTGTCCACTGTGGATGTCCATCAAGCAGAGAGTGAAGTTCATGGTCATGGACCCATTCGCCGACCTCACCATCACCATGTGCATCGTGATTAACACACTCTTCATGGCACTGGAGCATTACAACATGACAACTGAATTTGAGGAGATGCTGCAGGTCGGAAACCTGGTAAGGGCTGCTGGCAGCTGACTCTCAAATGGGCATCGTGTTGTGAAGGGCTCTTGGCCAGCTGGCAAAGCCTTCGTGGGTAAGGGAGAAGTGACTCAGAACACGAAAGGATCTTCTGAAGATAGGAGTCATTGTGGAAGACCTTGTGGAAGGAGCCGCAGGAGCAGCTTTTGTGAGAGATGTAATTGGGAGTGAGAGGTTGGGGATAAAGATGCCCAAAAGCTAGAAAACAAAAGTGAGTTGAGTGTGAGCCTGAAATGTGTGGGGACATGAGGTGTGGCAGTTAGTAATGGAGGAGGAGAGTGTATACAAAAAGAGGCAGTTCTCTTAGGGAAAGGATGGATGGATGGCTGGATGGAGAGAAGGAGGAAGGGAAGGATAGAGAGATAGATGGATGGATGGATGGATGGAGTGAGTAAATCAGGCAGAGCCAGATTTGAATTCTGACTCAGCTCTTACTATGTGACCTCAAGCAAATTACTTAGTTTCAGTAATTGGCACAGAAGGTATTTGTTGAATTTAATAAATGTAAAATTAGTATGACAATATCAACTTCATAGGAAGCTAATGAGGATTGAATAAGATAATGTGTATAATGTGCTTGGCTCAGAGTTTGATAAACAATAAGCACTCAAAATAAATGATAGCTGTGGTAATTATCTTTGTTGTTGTTATTAAGGAGACTGTCCCTGGAAGTCAGAATGTCTGGGTTCTAATTCTGATTTTTTTCTTCTTGACACCAAATCAAGTCCTAGCTCTTCACTCTGAAGATGGAAAACTGAGGCCAGAGAGGTGACATAGTGATGGCATAGCTGGGCATGTAGCTGTTTTCTCCTGGCTCTGGGGGACAGGGTCCTACTGGCTCTGTCCAGGTAAACAAAGGGTCAACCCTTCTGCAGAAGATCCTAGAGCAAGGCTGCAGAGAGCCCACTGGCCTCTGAAAGGAGCTCCTGGGATCATCACTGAGGTTGAGTGGGGGGAGGGGGTCATTCAGTCCAAGCTCTCTCCTCTTGCAGACCCAGCCCTGTCTTGGTCCCAGCTGCACAGGTGGCCCCCACAGGTAGGCATGTCTCCTACACTGTGGAGTGTGAGGATTTTCTTCCCTTATTACTTTCCATATCCAGAACTCTAGATAGTTCTCTACAGGGTCTATTCAAATTTTTTCACAAATGTTGAGTCTGTTTTGCTGTGATTCTGCTTTTCTTTTCTTCTTCTGTATACAAACAGAAGGAAAAGCTAGATATCAGTCTGTAGGAGTCTCGTGGCACAATTGTGCCTGCCTTGTGTTGGGTGGTCTTCAGAGGGTGGTTACGTAGGATTTCAGTTGAATACAGTTTTAATGGAATGTGACCGTTGGGTTGGACTGAGTAGCAGTCAAGGTGATGAAGAGCACTGGTGGCTTCCCTGGAGCATTAAGTTGTGATTGAATTGCAGATGTGTTAAATTTGTGATTCAGTTATTAGTAATAGGTCATGTCATTGGATTACAGCTTATTTTGTTCTGTTTGGATAGCTTTATTGCTAGTATGTAAGGTTTTGATTGTCTTGCAGTTAATATATTCCAGATGGTTTAAATATTAAATATAAAGAAACAAAATCACAAAAATAAGCATAGGTAAATAATCTTGGTGTGAAAAAATCCTTTCTAAGCATGTCACTAAAGACAGATTCCATAAAGGAGAAGACTGATAGATTTCACTAATGTTTAGCCCATCATATAAACAAAGGTAAAAGGCAAATGAAACGTCTGTTCCTAGCAATACTGTGGACAAGGAAACCTGAGATGTTTCCAACTATGAAACAATTAAAAATACAGCAAACTTTCTTTGACATGCATAGTAAAGTTCATGAGAAAGTAACAAAAACCCCCAAGTGCCAAAAACAAAGAGGGACTTAAAAACTATAGCAGTAAACGTGTGAAATCGTTCTGTAGTTCCCCTAGGGGGTGGGAGGAGTGCTGATTTGAGTAATCTTGGGGGCTTGGATTTCTGTGAACACGCAGGGACAGGACTTGTATTTGGGACAGTGCAGGTAGGGTTTGGAACTGAGTAGCCCCATAAGAATATGACCCTATGTTCAGTAAAATGGTGAACTAAAATAAATCCACACACTGACC
Source organism: Mesoplodon mirus (assembly GCF_964341445.2). Lineage (NCBI taxonomy): Eukaryota > Metazoa > Chordata > Mammalia > Artiodactyla > Ziphiidae > Mesoplodon > Mesoplodon mirus. Next base: position 43,067,332 of record NC_138988.1, on the reverse strand, counting down.
CTGGGAAACAATAAAGAAGGAAGGTTGTCAGTCTCAGCCAGGGCTGGAGCGGGGTGAGGGAGTGGGGAAAGTAACCTCCAGAAGCTTGTGACTGTGAATTTGACCTTATACAGATTTGGAGTTCAAATTTATACCTGGGTGTTCCTGGAACCTATGTCTGAAAAATTAACACACAAAGTGATCCTGGTAATCATAGCTAATACTTGTTGAACACCTAATTTTTATAACAACCAGTAAGGGAGGTGATATTATTATTACCCCTATTTTACTAATAAGGTAACAGAGGCACAGAGTGGTGAAATAATTTAACCAAGGTCACACAGCCAGGAAATGAAAGACCCAAGATTCAAATCCAAGCCATTTGTATCTAGAGTTCATCCTCTTACCTAGTGCCTTACACTGCTGTGCTGCAGCTCTAGCTTTGTTCCCGTCTCCCTGCTTCGAGTCCAAATTATACTGGAGTCCTTGTCCATGTGGTAAGAGAAGAAAAAGAAGAAAGAAGGAAGGAAAACTGATCTAATGTTATTTCCCAGATTATGTTTTTATCTATAGAAATAATCCAAGAAAATCTACAGAAAGACAATTAGAACCAGTAAGAGAGTTCAGCAATGTTAGTAGGTACAGACTCTACATACTAAAACTAATTCTGCTCCTAGCCACCATCAATGATCAGTTGGAGAGTAATTTCTAAAAGTTAACACTTACAATAGCAATAAAAACTGTGAGGAATCTAGGAATAAATGTAGCAGAAGATTGTAAATTTTATATGAAAAAAATTACAAAACCATTGAAAGATATAAAAGAATAAATTAGTGAAGAGATATGCCATTTTCATGGATGAAATTCTGAATAGAGATATCAGTTCTTACCAAATTAACCTGGATGTTTAATGTAATTCTGATCAAAATCCCAACACATTTTTACCCATGGGATTTGAAAAGGCAATCCTAAAATTAATATGGAAAAATAATGTCTATGAAACAAATTAATGAACAGCTGGGGAGGTTACCCTACCATGTATAAGATATATTATAAAGCTATAGTAATTGAAACATTATAGTATTGGTGCAATATAGAAAAATGGACCAGTAACACAGAATCAAGAACTCAGAAATAAGAAATGCATATTTGGAGACTTGATAAATAACAGAGATGGCATTATAAATTAATAGGAAAATGACAGATATTCAATAAATAAGATTGGGAAGAATAGTTATCTCCTTTTTTTTTTTTTTTTTTTTGGCTGCACTGCATGGCATGCGGAATCCTAGTTCCTGGACCAGAAATCCAACCCGCGCCCCCTGCAGTGGAAGCACTGGAAGCATGGAGTCTTAACCACTGGACCATCAGGGAAGTCCCCAGAATGGTTATCTCTATGGAAGAAAATCAATTAGATCCCTACCCCATGCCATATTCATTAATTAGTTGCAGGGAAATGGATTCAACACCTAAAAGCAATAAAATAAAATTTTAAAGCTTTTAGAATAAAAATGTGGAAGAATATTTAAAATTTGGAGGTTGGGAAGGCTTTCTCCAACATACAAAAAGTTTATACCATGAAAGAAAAGATTGCTAAATTTACCTATGTTAAAAAATTTGTAATATGTGTACAATAAAGGATATGGTAAACAAAGTGAAATCACTACCCCAAACTGGAATTGATGTTATGAAAAGTATTTAACTGGAAAGACATGGAGTCCAGAATATACATTGAATGCTTACACATCAATAAAGAGAAGAGGGACAATCCACTGGCAAAAACACAACCACAACAATGGACAGAAGAAGTGACAGAGAGGAAATTCAGATAGTTATAAACCAATGAAAAGAAACACAGAGGAATGCAAATAAAATCAACATTGAGATACTATTTCCCACCCATTAGAGAATCAAAAATAAACTTCTGTGTGTTGGCAATGATATGAAACAGTGGGAACTCACACTTTGTAAAAGTGTCAATTTGGTACAACCATTTCAGGGAACAGTTGTACAGTATCTGATAAGTCACGGATATGCATACCCTATAACTTAGTTTCAGATATACATATTCTTGAGAAAGTCCCACATGTCTGTACAAGGAGACACGTGCAAGAAAGCTCTTTGCTGCATTGTTAGTCACAGGGAAAATTGGAATCAATCTAAATGTCTATCCCTCCACTTAAAAATGGATAAATTGTGGTGTTTTCATACTGTGCACAATTAGAAAGAATATGTATACATCTTTCAGTATGGATAAATCTCACAAACATGATGTTAAGAATAAAAGGAACTTGCAAAAAATAACACATATGGTTATAGAAACCTTAAAACTGCAAAAATACTATGCATCAAAACTGTAAAAACATGCATGGGAATGATAAACATCAAGTTCAGGATGGTGATTACCTCGGAGTGAATGTAGTTCTATGGGTTTTACCTGCGATGGCAGGTGGTGATCAAGACTATGCAGAAGAAGCCAACTGTTTAGGTTCATGTCAGGTTCCATCATGTGGGCCAGGGACTTAACTTCTCTGTATCTCAGTTTCCCTATCTGTAAAATGGGGATAACAATAATATCTCATAGAGTTATTGTGAGGATTAAGTGATTCAATATATGTAAAGCACTAGTGCAGTACCTGGCATATAGTAAATGCTATTTAAGTCTTTGCTTTTATTTTAAGGGAAAAAGGAAACAAGATTTGCAGCAAGTATGGCATAATGTTAATATTTGGTAGAGTTTGGTAGTGGGTACAAAGGATGCATCATATTATTCTATACTTGTTTATATGCTTAAAATATTTTATAATTTTTAGAAAGTACAATGACAAAGATAAATGACAAACCAAGAAAATTGCAACGCACACAGTAGATAAAGGGATAATACCCTTAATATATAAAGTACTTTTATAAACAACACCAAAAAAAGGCAAACACCCTAATAGGAAAACAAGTAAAGGATATGAACAGGCAATTTCACAGAAGGAGAAATACAAAACTCAAAGAAATGTCCAACAAGGCAACAGTAAAAGATGGCTTTTGTCCTACTGGATTGGAAAGGTTAGTGGGACAGGAATTAGCATTTTTATGAGGGAAACAGTTATCCCATGTGGTTCATGGGATTGGTTAAAACCGATCTCTGAGGATCTTTTAGCAGTTATGTGTCAGAATCTCTAAAAATGCTTATTGGCTATGCAATTCCATTTCCAGAAATTTATACTAAGAAAATAATTGGGCAAGTTGTTTTAAAATATGTATGTGAAAGGATATCTATTATGGCAATTTTTTTAAATTTATTTACTTTATTTATTTGGCTGCATCAGGTCTTAGTTGCAGCACGTGGGGTCTTAGTTGCGGCATGCAGGATCTTTCGTTTTGGCGCGAGGGCTCTTCGTTGCGGCACACAGGCTCAGTAGTTGTGGTGCGCGGGCTTAGTTGCCCCGAGGCATGTGGGATCTTAGTACCCCAATCAGGAATTGAACTTGCGTCCCCTGCATTGGAAAGAGGATTCTTAACCACTGGACCACCAGAGAAGTCCTGGCAATGTTTTTAATAGGGACAAAAGAATGCCCATCACAAAGAAATGGTTAAACTACTTACGGCACATCTGTACCGTGGGATATCCCACAACTAGTTTTTTTTAAAGGAAAAAGAAAATGATGCTGTAGATGATGTTTAAATGGCATGGAAGGATGTTCACAAGGTGTTACGTTTCAAAAGCAAGTTTACAGTGTGTACAGGATGATCCCATTAAAGACATTAGCCAAGGTCAGGAGAGTTTGGGGTTTCTCAAAAGTCCTCCCACTTCCTGGGAAGCCACGATTAGCACTGATGGCTCCATGTAGCACCTGCCAGGAGTCAGGGGAGGTGGGTGCCCACACTCACAGCCTGCCTGCTAGGTCCCAGTGAGCCTATATATCATGCAGAGCCGTTTGTATCTGAAGCCCCTGCCTGGGCCTGGAGTTTTCAGCAGTTATAATAAATGAGGCCAATGAGAACAACAACCGCCCTCTCTTAGGCAGTATCCACTTGACATCCATTAGCTCTAACTCTTAGAAACCACCTATTGTGTTATTATCATCCCCATTTTACATATGGGAACACTCAAGGCTCAGACAGATGGGGAAACTGGCCCAAGATCCCTCTGTGGCAGACCCTACTTTGGAACTCGGGTCTGGCTGCCGTTCTCTGCACATCTTAAACCATCCAGCTTTGATCTCATGTCCTTACAACGCCAGTGGTGATCCTTTGGAAGGAGTCACACCAAAATTCATGTACTTCTAAAGCAGTGGTTCTCAAGCTTAGCTGCACATTAGAATCACCTGGGAAGATGATAAAACTCTCGCTACTTGGGTACACCAGTCCAACTTAACTCGAATCTGTGGAAGTGGGACCCAGGCATCAATATTTTTAAAACTCCTTAGGGGGTTCAAGGCGCACCAAGTTTAAGAACCATTGCTCAAAAATAGCACTTCTCAAACTTCAAATCACCTGTGAGTCTGGTCACAATGCAGATTCTGATTCAGCAGGTCTGGGGCCTTCAAGATTCTGCATTTCTGAAGACCTTCCAGGTGATGCTGTTGGTTTTTCTGCTCATCACCTCCCCAAAGGCAACCCCCAAGAGCTTCCCTCTGCTGTCTTTTTCTTGCTGACTTCCAACACCACCTTGTATCTGCTATTTTGCTGCCAGAACAGCTGCAAACCTGGGCAAAGTGAGGTGGGGGATCTTTCCTGAGCTCGTTTACCGAGACATGAGTATTAGCACTCATGGGTCTTAAGCACACACTCACCCTGGCATCCTCAGGCAGTGGCCAGGGAGACCAGAGGGCTGGGGGCAAGGAAGGGCAAATCCAGGCCCCACACTTAGGGGCTCTCAGCAAAGCCCAACGCAGGGAATGCAGCTGGGTGAGGGCCGTTGCTGAGTAGGGAAGGCCTCAGGAAGACAGGGACATGGAGCTGGGCGCTGCAGGAGGTCTAAGGCCCAACCACTTGCATGCTTTTTCAGCCAATATTGATGGCCCGCCTATAGGCTGGGCACTGTTCCAGGTACAGTAAGACAGGAAAGGTCCCTCCTACTGTGGAGTTTACAGTCTAGCCAGAGGAGACTCAACATACAAACACACAGCTACCGTACAGTATGTCAGGGTGGCATATGAGGGAACAAAAAATAAAGCAAGGAAGAGGATAAGCACAATCGTGGGTGGGGCCCCGATTTTAAGTATTAAGAAGTTTTGTTGAGTTGATTAGGTGGCTTTTAAGCAGAGACCTGAAGGGAGTGAGTCCTGTGTATTGGGGAGGGGAGGATCCAGGGAAAGGCAGCAGCAGGTACAGAGGCCCTGAGGAGGTGACAGCAAGGAGGCAAGCGTGGCTGGAAGAGTAGTGGGAGATGGGGTCAGAGAGATGGAAAAGTTTTGGGGGCAGGGAAAGCGGCAGAACCCAAGGATGCCTCTTCACATGTGAGGGCAGCCTAGGAATTTGAGCAGAGGCTGGAGGATTTCGGGGGCTTTCCCTTCCCTAAGACCCCAGCTGGTGGAGGGACAGTTCTCTCTGGGCACAAGCACTAAAGGGACCACTGAAGTCACATGGGCTGGGCTGATGGGTGGTGCCCTGTATGGTAGTGCAGAGGTGCCCACCCACCTGCCATCCTAGTGCCCTCCCTGGGCCAACAGCAATCCCCTGCCCCCCAGCCCACTGCCACAGGGCCTCATTTCCGGAGAAGGGAAAGGGCTGGTGCTGGGGCCACCAACAGGTGCAGATGCCTCTCCTTCTCTCCTTTCAGCACAGAGTCTCCTCAGGGCAGGTGCCAAGGACAAGGTAACCCCCACTCCTGAGTGCTGACCTCAGTGAGATGCCTCAGCCATGGCCCTGCTTCTGACCTCCACAGCTACTGAGGCCCTCTGACCTCAGGCCTCCCCTGCAGAAGACCGCAGAGCCTCCTCACCACCCTCAGGATAACCCCACCCCCTACCCCACCTGGCTCCAGGAAGGCCTGATATACAGGCACCAACTTCCTGCTAGCCGCACCCTCAGGGGATATCCCCTCCTCCCAGAGCCATGCTCCCTCCTGCCATAGCAGTTGACACAGCTCAGAGCCGTAGGCCATGGTCGGGGCTGCCTGGCCCATCACACGATGGACTCCTTAACCTTGAGTCTCTGCCGGCTGAAGCTGGGCTGCTCAGGACTCATGAGTCAGTGAACCAGGTGAAGCCCAGCCCCTGCCCACCTCAGGAACGTTTCTAGAAGGGAGAGTGGTTGCTCTAAATCTTGAAGGACTGCACTGAGTTCATCTCCTGGTTCTCAAATTTATGAGCTACTTGACCCCAGGCATGTTACTTAACCTCTCAGTGCCTCAGTTTCTGTACCTGTAAAATGGGGTTAATGATACTTTTCTCATCAGGTTGTTGGACAGATTAAAAGAAACAACGTATGCAAAGCATTCTAGCCAGCTCTTGGTACGTAGTCAAGCCTCAAGAGATGGTGGCTGGTTGTTATCACAGTGAGAAGAGTCAGCATGTGGACAGGGAGGAAGTGAGAACAGCCTGGGCAAAAGCCATGAGCCATGAAAGCGTGTTTGTGGGAATGTGTGTATTTGGCGTGTGTGAAACTTCCTGTGGACACACGGGCTGGAAGGGGTCTGGAGCTGTGGTGTCAAGGCCCACCCCAGCTTCCCCTGATCCCAGGTGCCTCCCAGAGCTGTGAGTCCCTGCAGAGCCTGCAGTTTGCCTGGCTGTTTCTGAGGCCCAGGCTGGTGGGTCATGCCTGGGAAACAGCGGAGTTGGCTGGAGGCATCGGGCTGGAGGTGTCCCCAAGGGACCAGGCCATGGCTGAGCAGGCACCCACTGGGATTCTGGGTGCAGTCAGAGCTGACAGCCCAGAATGGGGACCCTACAGGAGCAAGAGTCAGGAGGCAGGGAGCCCCTGCTGCCAGAGGCTTTTTCCAGCCTAAACGTCGGGAACCCCTGATGCCCGCTGCTTCCCAGGTCTTCACAGGGATCTTCGCAGCAGAGATGACCTTCAAGATCATCGCCCTGGACCCCTACTACTACTTCCAGCAGGGCTGGAATATCTTCGACAGCATCATCGTCATCCTCAGCCTCATGGAGCTGGGCCTGTCCCGCATGGGCAACTTGTCGGTGCTTCGCTCCTTCCGCCTGGTACACAGCTGGGCCCGGCAGGGGGCGAGTGGGTGGGGGCCTGGGGTACTGAGCCACACCCCCTCCGATTGAGTCACCACTCAGTCACCCCTACTGTGATCTTTCATGCCTTACCCAACAGCTGTTTGCTAGGTACCCCAGTGCTGGTGATGTGGGGGACACAGAGGTGGGCAAGACAGAGGGAGATAGCCCTCCCTCCAGAGGGGCAATTGGGGTGTCCATCCATCCTGACGATTTACAAAGCCCTAATGATTCACCATGCCCCCTTTAGTCCTCATAGGATCCCAGGAGAGGAGCTAGTGTTACTACATTCCCATTCCACACTCAGAGAGATGAAACAATTTCCCAAAGCCATGTGACAAGCAACAGGTGGAACCAAGTCTGCTGAGGCTCTACCTGCTGGTTTTGGAATCTGCATTTTTGAAACTTTAATGTGCACACAAATTGCCTGGGATCTTGCTAAAGTGCAGATGTGAATTCAGTAGGTCTCGGATGATGTCAAAGCTATGGGTCTGTGGACCCTGCTTTGAGTTCAAAATGTCTAAGAGGTCCAGGCATGGGGCTAGAGGTAGGTCAGGGAAGGCTTCCTGGAGGAAGTGGCTTCACTTGTGGCTAGGAAGGCAGACTGGTGGGGGCAAAATAGAAAGCCTAGGCTGAGGGTTTTAATTCCGACTCCACTGCCAAGAGCCAAGGGACCTAGACAAGATTCTCCGCCTCTAAGGGTTGGCTTCTTCATCTGTCAAATGACATAATAATAGTGCCACCCTCATGTAGTTATTTGGAGTTCTGAATGAGCTGATCCATCCTAAACATAAGGCCTGGCACAGTGGGTGTTTAATAAATGCTAAACACCAGCTCCCTTTCTCTGTGATGACTGAAAGGAGAGAAAGATGGAGGTGACTGGGCAAGTCAGGGGTGGTTTGAGCTCGCCCAGAAGGATACCTGATGAGGAAAGTTCTGGAAGAGGGACATTCCATGATGGGGAATCTACTGGGTGGTTCCTGGAAGTGAGACCAAGGTGGGTAGGAGGCTGGTGTGGGTACAAAGAGAAGGGGTGGGTTGGGGGAGGAGTCTGGAGCTGTTGACCTGACTCCCAGAGCAGGACCCGATGAAGCTGCCCTCAGGCTGTGGAGGGAAGCAATAGTGTGTGCTCTTGGACAAATGAGGAGAAACAGGTGTCGGTGACCTTTAAGGGTGTCCTGGGTTCTCAGGCAGGAGCTGTTGGGGGTGAGGGTGTCTATGGGCAGTGGGAGCCAGAGCCCCTCACAAGGACCCCTCCCTCCCCAGCTTCGGGTCTTCAAGCTGGCGAAGTCCTGGCCCACCCTGAACACACTCATCAAGATCATCGGGAACTCAGTGGGGGCACTGGGCAACCTGACGCTGGTGCTGGCCATCATCGTGTTCATCTTCGCTGTAGTGGGCATGCAGCTCTTTGGCAAGAACTACTCAGAGCTGAGGCACCGCATCAGTGACTCAGATTTGCTGCCCCGCTGGCACATGATGGACTTCTTCCATGCCTTCCTCATCATCTTCCGCATCCTCTGTGGCGAATGGATCGAGACCATGTGGGACTGCATGGAGGTGTCTGGGCAGTCACTGTGCCTGCTGGTCTTCTTGCTTGTTATGGTCATTGGCAACCTCGTGGTAAGTTGGCCAGGGGCCTCACACACACTCACTCACCTACCCATCCATTCATCTACCCAGCTACCCACCCACCCAGTCATCCATCTGTCCATTCACTTACCCTTCCTTCCATCCATCCACTCCCTCACTCAGCCATCTATCAAACAATCCATCCACCCATCAATCTCTCATCCATCCATCGATTTAGCCCATCCATCCATCTACTCATTTACCCATCATTCCATCTGTTTACTCACCCATTCATTCATTCACCCATCTGTGTACCCACTTACCCATCCATCCATGTATCATCAATCCATCTATTACTTACCCATTCACTCTTTCATCTCTCTACTTTCATACATCTACCTATCCAGCCATCCATCCACTCATCAATAACCCACCCACCAACTCACCTATCCACCTGTCCACCTTTCCATCGATCTGCCTACTCAGTTACCAATCTCCCTACCCATTTATGCACTCACTCACCCAGCCATTCATCCATCAACCTCCATCTACTCATTCACTTACCCATCCATTCATCTATCCATCAACCATCCATCCATCAACCCCCATTCACACACGCACGCACACCTATTCATCCATCCATTTGCCCATCTATCTACCCATCCATTCATTCACCCACCCATCCATCCATTCATTCATCCATCAGCCATCTTTCCACTCACTCATCTATCCCTCTATTCATTCATCCACCTCTACATCCATCTATCAACCCACTCATCTATTCTCTCATTCATCAGTCCCATCCATCTACTCATTTATCCATCCAGCTATCTACTCACTCACTCATTTAGCTATCCATTCATGCACATCACTCTTCATTTGCTCATTCTTTCATTCACCCATCTATTTACCTATTTATTCATTATGTATTCATTTTATATCCATTAATTATTTTCTCATCTACTCATTGTTTTATTAGTTATTCACTGTCAGTGATTTATCACCTGGTTCAATTCAGCTTAACAAACATTTGCTGAGCTCCCATTGCATGCAGAATATTGTGCCAGATGCTGTTGGGCATACAGAGATGAATGTGGCTCTGACATTGCTCACCACCTTGAGAGAGTGAGGAGGTGGAGAGTTCAAACAGGCCTGAGATAACTCTCAAGCTGGTCAGAATGGTCAGAGCCATTAAGAGGGAGCCCATGGGTGCTGAGCCCCTTCAGCTGGGGAAATCAAGGAAGGCTTCCTGGTGGAAGGGGTTCGCGCTGACCTGATTGACGGGTGATGCTAGAGAGGGAAGAAGCAAGGTAAGCAAAGCAGAGGCACAGGTAGGTGGTGGTGGTCCAGGTGAGGTGGGGCCCGAGAGAACCTTGTATGTCATCCTGAATAGCTGTGGTGAGAGTCCCTGCTGTCCTGTAATGAGGAGCCCAGGTCTTTGCTCCCATGGCCACCTGTCTGTCCCAGGGAAAGTGCATCTTGCCTTGTGTCTTTACAATGTGGGCAATTCTGGAGTTGAGAGAGATCAAAATCTAAATGCCAGAGAAGGAGCCTTTGGAAGAGGCAAGTTTGAGAGGGGTCAGTTGTTCAGGGAGAGGTCAGTATCCACTGTGGACATGCAGCCACCTTCCTGGGTACACAGGGGGACCACACATGCTCCAACGTCACACCTGCAGTGTCTGGCTCCCACTGCCCATGGTGTGGGCAGCGCAGGCTCACAGCGGCTCATAGAGGGGTTTTAGATGATGTGAGTACTGTGGGTTGCAGATTCCAGAGCCCTTCTCCAGACCTGCCTGCTTTCTCCTCCCATGTGACTTAACCAGGCCAAGTTGGGGTCGGTCTTCCTCAGCCTCCATGGGTGGAGCCCAGAGAGGAAGCAGAGTGCACAGTGCCAGTGGAACCCAGCTCTTTGGTGGGCCCTGCAACCCCCCTCCCATCCCCCCAAACCTGCCGCCCCTCAGGGTGCCCCTCGCTCAGCCCCTGGCACAGCTCTGGGGCTGCCAGACTCTGTGTGTTCCAAGGAAGATGCGAGTACACAGAGCTTTCAGCCCAGGGCCAGGCTGAGCTGCCCTCATGCACACACAGCCTGCGACTTCCGAGCAGATCTGCCTGGGGATGAGAAGATTAGAGGCTGCTGGAGGAGGGAAGCTAACGCAGCCCACGCGGCCCCCTCCCTGGCTGCCTCAGGAATTGGGCTGCTTCGGGGCGTGGGTGGAAGCAAGATTGTCATTGAAATGGGAAGTGATCATCAGGCAGGGGCTGGGGAGCAGCAGTGTGATTGACAGGGAAAGCACTGGAAGCAGCCGAACTTCTGAAGCCGGCGGCAAGGGAGGCCCTAGCGTCTTCTGTGGGTGGACAAGGCTGCCCAGGCACCCCCTGCCCTGCCCCCAGCCTGGCCCCGGATGCCTGGAGGTCAGGGGATGTGAACCCAGGGTGGGCTACCAGGAGCTGAGGCAGGCCAGGCCTGGGCCAGTGTGGACAGAGGCCAGGGGCCTGGCCAGAGGTCAGTGTAGACAGCAGCTCTGCATCACATCACATGCGTCACCCCCCCAGTGACGACATAAAAGAGACTGCCAAGTGTCAAAAGTGATCATCTCTCTGTGGAGATAGAACAGGAGAGCCTACTCCTTAACCTTTCCATACTGTCCACATGAATGTTACTGTTTAAACCAAAGGCAGGTTTCCGAGGCCTGGCACTCCAACCTTGCCCACTGCTTTCGCCAGAATTCTCACTCCCAGCTCGCTGACAAGCATGTCTCAGGGGCTTGTTAGAAGCCAGAGCAGGGACTCAGATTGGGTGTCCACCTTCACACACCACCCTGCTATAGGGGCCCCCATTCAACTGGACTCCCTTCTGGGAGCGGCTGCGGAGGGGAGACCCAAGCCCAAGGTGGGGAGATTGGGTCTCTGTCCTGTTGGCCTGGTGATGCTCACGAGCCAGTCTGACCCCTGTGTGGAACGAGCCCACCACCATCTTCAACTACCCTCCCTGAGATGGAAATGGACCCAAGCCCAGTCCCTTGTCGCTCAGTAAAAGTTCTCTTTTTTAACAAAAGCTAAAACTTCACACTTGCAACGTGGTTTAACAACAAGCAGTAGTCCAGAACCATCCAAGGACAGAGAGATTTTTCAAACCCCCCTTAGGGACATCAAGTCCATAACCCCTGATAAATAACCTAAGCAGAGACTGTGTGCTCTGGCACCTCTGAAGCCTCAGCCCCTCCCCTGGCACCAGCCCCAGGTCTCTCCACTCTATCCAAGTGTCTAATCCTGCACGCAGCACCCATCCAAACACCCCTCACTGCCTGGACACAACTCCATCTCAGTAGCTTGACCCTACAGTTAGTCCCAGGCGCCCAAGGGCTGCCACCTGGCCTCTTTTCCTGGCATTGCCCTCTTCTCTGCTCAGTCTCCCATGTCCTTCACCTGGAAAACATGGTCGGATCTGGGGACACAGGTGGAGAGTGCTCCACAGCTGGAGCCCCAGATCTTTGAGTGGTGACCCAGCTTCAGTGGGGAACTCAGAGGCATATCACTGCCCCTCCTTCACCAACAGATGCAGGGGCGTTTTCCCAGGAAAGCCCCAAAAGCAGATGGGTGATGGATGAATGAATGGATGGGTGGGCCCTGCTGATCCCAGATTGGATCCCACTTCCCAGGGAGCAGCCCTGTGCTCACCCTGACCTCACTGCCCCCCATTACTCCCAAGACAGCAAGGCCCCATCTGCAGGCTTTGACATCAGATGAACCCATGGTTCTCTCATTGAACCTGGGCCAACACCCAAGAAACCTGGGTTTGAACACCCTCAATTCAGACTGTATCTGAGTCCTCGGGAGGAGGGATTGATTCTGGCAGTGAAAAGCTGGAAGAAGGACCTCAGTTCTTCTTTGAAGAAAGAATTCAGCAAAGAGACCAAGATTGTGAAAAAGATAAAAGCATTTATTAGAAGCAAAGTACATGTGGAAAAAACAAAATATGTGTGGAAGAAACAAAATAAGTGTGGAAAAAACAAAGTGTGTGTGGAAGAGCACACAGGCAAGCTCAGAGGGAGGGGCTTAGGTTGCTTAAATAGGGCCAGTTTTCCAGATTTTTTTTCTGGCCAATCATCTCCATATCTGGTGTGGGCACGCATCTCTCAGCCAAGATGGATTCCAGCTGGCGTCTTCTCCCTCCTTTTGTCCTTCCCCTAGACTGAGGACCTTCTCTGAGCATGTGTCAGGCCAGAAAATCCATGAGAACGCACCCAATCAGGGCCCAATGCTCCCTCTGGTATCCCATCTGAAGCATCAGCGGGAGACCAGCTGCAGCTGCTTAGCCTGGGGCCTATCGCCTACCTCAGGATGAGAATTTGTCTTTCCTTTTATAGCCAAACCCTCTATATTCAGGAGTATGGGGGGTTAGGATGAGAGCCTAGGGCCCAAGGTTTAAGCCTTGAGCTGTCTGCCTCTGGCAGTGCTCATCATAGCCCCGGCTGAGCACGCAGGGCACGGCATTATCTCCACAGGTCCTGAACCTCTTCCTGGCTTTGCTGCTCAGCTCCTTCAGTGCAGACAACCTCACAGCCCCTGACGAGGACGGGGAGATGAACAACCTCCAGCTGGCCCTGGCCCGCATCAAGCGGGGCCTCCGCTTCATCAAGCGGACCACCTGGGACTTCTGCTGTGGGCTTCTGCAGCGGCGGGCTCAGAAGCCTGCGGCCCTCGCCACCCAGGGCCAGCTGCCCGGCTGCATCACCACCTCCAGCCCCCCACCACCCTCAGAGACAGAGAAGGTGCTGCCAGCCCACAAGGAGACACGGTTTGAGGAGGGCCAACGGCCAGGCCAGGGCACACCCAGGGATCCGGAGCCCGTGTGTGTGCCCATCGCCGTGGCCGAGTCAGACACGGATGACCAAGAGGAGGATGAGGAGAACAACCTGAGCACAGAGGAAGAGTCCAGCAAGCAGGTGAGCCCCATCCCCCATCCCAGCCCCGCACCGTGTGTGCAGCACCTACTGTCCAGGGGACCCAGCCTCACTCAGAGCATCTGCCCCAGCAGGTGTGGCCTGGAGGGAGAAGACAGGCCATCCCCCAAAAACCAGCCTCATGGAGGCGTGCTGAAACCAGCTTTCAACCCTCTCTCCCCAGCCCAGCCCAGCCCAGGAGGGCGTCTTGGGAGGGACTGCTGTCCATCATTCATCCCCTGGCTGGTCACGGGCAGCTAACTGTACAGAAAGGGAAACCGAGGCACAGCAAGAGAGAGAAGAGAGAGACTTGCTAGGAGTTCCTCATGCATCTAGGACAGAGCTAGGACACCTGGCCCCCAGACCCTGCCCTGACCTTGTCACCTCCAGGACTAACAAGGTGGAATGTCTTGGTGAGGGAGGAATGTGCCCTCCAGACCTCCCCACTGCCCCTTCCCCTCCTCCCAGGCCCAGGGCTAATTCTGAGATTTAAAAATAAGCATCCCAAGATGGCAGGTGTCAGAGACAGCACTATCTTATCTCCCAACCTGTTATTTTTAACACTTGGGACTAGAGTCTGGACAACCGGGATGGTACCCCTCACCGCCACCCGAGCTCCCTCAGTTTTCTCATGGCCTGAGCTAGGCTCAGATGGCTTCTCCCTAGGCCTCAGGTCAAACAGCGAGGACTGGTTCTCTCTGTTTCGTTGGGCCCATCCTGGCTGCTTCCTCAGGGCCTGCACTGGATGGGTCTGGCTGAGAAGAGCAGCTGTTCCCTTGCATGGAATTTGATCTGAGGCTCCAGGCTTGATTCCACATCCTCCTGCCTCCCTGTGGTCCCAGAGGCCAGCTTCTGCCCTTTCAGTCGGGCTGCGGGACAGTCACTGTGTCGGTTGGGGGAGGGGGAGCGTTGGCGTTGCCAGGACCACAACTTCCAATTAGCTCCAGGACACTCCCAGCACAGGAGTGGAATTCCATCTGCCCCTCCTTTTCCTCCTCCTTTCCTTCTCTTGGGCCTTTTGGCCCTGGCTCCCTGGGGCCTGTGTGTGTGTGTGTGTGTGTGTGTGTGTGCGCGCGCACATGCGGGCACGCAATCAAGCAAGCTGGGGTCCAATGGGAACTCCTGGGAAAAGTCAGCATGTCCTTCCTAAGTAGAGCTGTCAGCATCTGGGAGCTGGGCATCATAGCCCAGCGGTACCCGTCAAGGAGTGAGAGGAGGGGGAGATTTGTCTAGCCTTAGGCCCTTTGCCCGAACCTATCAGGAGCCTCCTTCAGCCTCAGGACGCCCGAGGGAGGGGTCTTCAGTGAGATGAGACCTCATGAAGAGGGCAGGAGGCAGTGCCCCGCTGCATGGGCAGGGCCTGAAGCAGAGCCAGGGTCCTAGAAATACTCCGACCTGGTAGCTCATGGGCTGGGGGGGGGGGGTCTCTTCAGCAGGAATCCCAGCCTGTATCTGGCAGCCCAGAGGCCCTCCCGGAGCCCAGGCCCTGGAGCCAGGTGTCAGAGACCACCTCTGGGGCCGAGGCCAGTGCAGCTCAGGCAGACTTGCAGCAGCAGCGGAGAACAGAGGCCCCAGCCCCAGGGTGCAGTGAGGTAATGCACACCTTTGTCCCTGAAGCCGGTGGGGCACTGCTGCTGGGACTAGAGGCCGTGAGAGGCCCTGGGCACAGGCCTGCATTTGCTGCTGGGAACCACAGCCGCCGTCACAGCCAGTGTGGGAGACCCGTCTGCGGAGGGGGGCATGGGCAGCCCTGTCCTCATAGGGGAGACACGGCTTGGGGCCCAGAGCCATGGGGAAATTCTGGAAACAGCCCCTCAGGACCACGATGCAAGACTAACCCCAAACTTCTGCTTGTTCACCCCCTCCTCACTCGGTTCCTCTGCTTTGGTCCTGTCGGCACATGTTTGTCCTGTGAATCAGCCCACCCCAGGGTGCTGTGGGGAGCTCTGAGAACAAGTCCTTGGCACACGAGCCACCAGCTGCTTCTCACCTGGACAAAAGCAGAGGCAGCAAACACAAGGCCTGCCGGACGGCTTCGGGACACAGAAGGGTTTTAATTTGAATTTGCTACCAACATTTAAAACCCAGAAGCTTTTATGTAAAAAAAATCTGCATTTCGGGCTTCTCTTGAAAAAAAAAATTGCAAGAAGAGCCGCCCTGCTGGAGACGAGTGTTAACCGCCGCCTCCTTGACACCGGCTGGAGCGCTCCGGTTTGCCAGTTCCCGCCTGCCTGCCCTCATTCCATCACCTACCTGGCCCTGTAAGCATTTGAGCTTGCAACCCCTGAGCTAACTGGACTGTGGCACAGCTGACTACACCCCACCCCGGCTCTGCCAAGCATCAAGGAAGGTGGAGGTTATATGTTCAGAGACAGCACTCAGGGGCCCTTGAACTGCTGCCTGACCTCAGCCCTCAGTCAGGCAGCTGTGACTTGCTCCAACAGGATATTTCTCCTTTGCCTTGTTCCTTACATGAGATGGGCCCATTGGAGGCTTTGTGATCATGGCCAGTTTGTAAGCACGAGGGCCTGGTGGAATCATCATCCTGACTGTACAGGTCACACTTCTCCCCCTGGAGGGTCTGACACACCAAGGCTTGTGGGAACAGGAAGACATAGGAGTAGCAGAAGGTCACGGACAGAAGGGGCTCCTGTACTAGAACGTTGACCTTTGAACGAGTTTTGTAACTTCATCACCTCTTCAAATCAGGTCGCGGTGGGAACAAGGGAGAGCGAGGTGGGCTGGGGCTTTCCTGGGAGAAGGACCCCTCATCTCACCTGCAGCGGGATTCTGAGTACTTGTCCCCCCACGTGACAGCTCCAGTGTCTGAAAAGAAAAGCTGCATGAAGACCTCTGACTGTGCCTCTCCCAGCTCAGTGCCGCTCAACGAAGCTGGGAGAAGGACATGACCCTCAAAGCCACGGGAGACCACCCTGAACCCAGGAGCACTCTCTGCATTCTCACCAAGATCCAGCCCTTCCTTATCACAAACCTCAGGGTTAAAGAGGACTTTGAGACAGCGGTGGAGTGAGTAGTGGAAGGAAGGAAAAAGAAGGCAACTTTGAGAGCAGAGGCTGCCCAAGAACTCAAACCAGCTCGCCCCTAAGTAGAGTGGAGCTTGAGTGGCATGAGGCTGGCCAATTGCGCTGGGGGATGTAGACATGATCTGAAGCAAATGAAGGCTGCTCTTCCTTTACAGAACCCCCTTCCCCACCATACTTATCACTAAGGTGGGCTCCTAGAAGCAGAGCTGGAGCCTGGCTTCCTGTGCTAATATTTCGTTGAGAGAGTGCCCTCAGGAGAGACCCATAAGGAAGTGATAGAAGCAGGATGAGGCAAAAGAAGCATCTCCAGATGGCATGCTGGCTGGATTCCAGCCTCAGCTTGGTGTCCTTCATATCAGTCAGTCACTAGTCGTCAGCCACCCCTGGCTTCGATGTAACCACCGAGCCATTTCCAGGGATTGCAGGTCCCTGGCTAAAGACACTTTTCTGGAGAAGGGGCTGGCTAAACAGTATCCATGGAGCTGGAGATGGGTGCACTGGCCCAAAGAGGGGAAGTGGGCAGGACTACAACACCCCTATACACTGGCACCCCACATGTGACACACACAGACACTCATAAGGGCACCTGCACACACCTCTCTATAATCAAGTTATGTGGGATCAGGGCAGCAGAACACTGCACAGCCGGGCAGGAAAGCTTCCAGCACCTTCTCACTCTTGTTCCAGGCTCTGTGCATCACACCAGCACCCACATGAATTGAGTGAGAAATGTGGGCTGGATTGCTGGCCTGTTCTTCGCATGTCTGACCTGGTACCTGTGTGTGCCCATGATCCTGGCTCTGACTCTGTTCTGGGTGTGGCATGCCTGTTTCCTCTGTGTGTGCTGAGCTGCCACTATGTGTCCATGTCCCAGTGTGTGTCCCTGTTGCACCCCATGTCTGTTTTACTTCCACCTGGATGCCTTCCCCATTCCCAGGGTTTTCCCAGAACCCTTCCCCGACCCCCTGTACCCTGCCCTAGACACCAGTAGACTAGAATCACAAACTCAGGAGCCCTAAGGTCCAGGCTAGGTGACCTTTATGGCAGGTTCCCATTCACCCGGGCTCAGATTCCCCAGGTGTGCAATGGAGGATAGTCTGGGCACCTCCACTCTGGGAGCCCCAGGCTCCCCCCAGACTCTGGGCCTGAGGCTGGAGGCTGCTACACGGCCCACACTCGTGCCCTCACCCTCCCTACCCCACGGTCCTGCCCACAGACACATGAGAACAGTTACTCTGAGGGGAGCACAGCAGACATGACCAACACTGCTGACCTCCTGGAGCAGACCCCCGACCTCGAAGAGGAGATCAAGGATCCAGAGGACTGCTTCACTAAAGGTACTGCCCTGGGTGGGCCTCTGGCCCAGCCTCAGCCCTGTCCACCGGAGCAGGAGGACCTGCAGCTCCTGGGGGTAGAGGGCCATGTCGCACCCCACTCTGACCTGGGTGCCTGCCATTTTTCCCCCATTCTTCAAGACCCTGGGGGCCCCTCCACCTGCCTGTGACGTGAGTCATGGCAAGTGTGCCCGTGCCGTGCTGGGCTGGGCAGCTGTGGGTTGGCTGCGTGTGTGGGACGGTAGCATGACCAGGTGCCCCCACAGCGGCAAGGACTGGATCTAATTCCCCCTGTTCCCTCAGGCCCTGGCACGGCACCTGGCATATAGTAGGCCCTCTGTAAATATTCAAGGTGGGTGTGGCATGTGGCTGTGCTGGTGACTGGCATCTAGAGCTTTTATGAATCCATGGTATATTCGGAGGGCAGCTGGGGATAAAATGAGGGTTTGCCCTCCATGTGGCACATCATTGGGGCTATCAGTGAGGAGACTGCCCTTCCCAAGGCTCAGAAACTGCAAACATGGAGAAAGGCCAGGGACACAGCACCCCAGGGGGTTCTGGTACATTCCCCCAGGGGGAAAGTTTCCCAGATGAGCACAGGACAAGTTGGAGCTCATCCCAACCCCAGCCTTGCCCCTGCCCAGAACTGCCAGGCCCTTCATCTACTTACTGGTTGCCTAGTCCATCCAGCCTATCCACAGGGTACCTGCTGAGTGTGGGCTCCTGAGGGCAGCACTCACAGTCACCCCTCTCTGCCACCCACCCCCTGCCATGGCCCCACCCACCATGTTGCCCAGTTCATTACCCATCATTGTAACCTCTTTCAGTCATTCTTTCAACCATTCAACTTTCTGCCATCAGATGTGGGCATTTGCAGGCCCTGGACTGGGTCTGACTCCTCTCCCTCCCCCAAAGGCTGTGTCCGGCGCTGTCCCTGCTGCACCGTGGACACCACGCAGGCCCCAGGGAAGGTCTGGTGGAGGCTGCGCAAGACCTGCTACCACATCGTGGAGCACAGCTGGTTCGAGACGTTCATCATCTTCATGATCCTGCTCAGCAGTGGAACGCTGGTACCCTCCTGGGGATTGGGCAGGGAGGTATGGAGGAGGAGGGGAGGTAGAGAAAGGAGATCTCCAGCTGGAAAACCAGGTCAGAAACTGGGGCGGAGCCTCTGTTGAAAATGCATTCCCCCAGGGCCCCAGATCAGGACCAACTCGTAAACTGTCAACACCCACAGCACATATGGGGGTCAGAGCAGAAAGGGCTCACAGAGGTCATCTCTCCAGGCCTCCTTGTTCCACAAAAGGAAGTCATTTTCCCCGATCACAGTGCACAGCTGGCATAGGTCGCAGGTCACCAGTTACCTACACCCAAGCCCTGGTGACACACCCACCTGCACACAGCATCAGACACGCTGTCAGACTGGTTCACTGCAGGCTGATATTACACTGGTAGCTCCACTCATCCCATGTCTTCTAGGGCTAGAGGCCAAGCTATGTAGTTCACACATTATCACATTTAATCCCCATAGCAACCCTTTGTAGAAACATTAAGTAACTCACCCAAAGCCCCACCACTCACAAGCAACAGATGTGGCATTTGAGCCAAGAGAGTCAGGTGCCGAGTCCTTTGTCTTGACTTTCCATTTGTTCAATAGGTCTTTACTAAGCTCTCCTTGTATCTACTGGTCCTGTGAGCCATGGAGGAGCAATAGGAAGAAGAGACTCTGGCTCTGGCCTCAGGGGCTCCCAGTCTAGTTGGAGAAATCAGATTCAGCAGGTTTGAGATAGTCAGAGATCAGCTCGAGAGAGAGTTGAGTAAGAATGGAGTAGATGACTCAGGGTGATGGGAGGTCAGGGGGAACTGGAGCAATCAGGAAGACTCCCTGGAGGAAGCAGATGGAACTGGACTATGGAAAATAGGGAGGTTTGGTGAGGCTGGGAGGAGCAGTGAGGCACTCCAGGGATGCCCTATCTGGTTCCCAAGCACCTTACTCATCTCTCAGAGCCCTTCTAGGAGATGGAACAGCCCTGGAGAGGGTTGTGAAAGGTGCTGGTGGGCAGAGAGAGGGGTGATCAGAACAAACAGAAACTTTCCTACCCCAGAGGGAGCAAGCACCTGATATTGTTGAGAAGTTTAGAACCCCATGGGTGAGCAACTAACAAGGAATGCTTTGGACTATAGAGAGGGAGAGGGCCACTCTGATCCCAGGCTGTTTGCCTCCAGCACATGCTGCCTCCTGTCGGGGCAGGCCATGGGGAGACATTGCAGCTATCACTTCTAAACCTCTGGGCCTCCCATCCCACCCTGTACTGCCCTGCCCCTGTTCCAGAGTGGGCCTGGAGCCATGGCTTGCAGGCTACATGCTGTTTTACCATCAGCAGCTAGAGCCAAATCTCTGTAGGCTTCAGAGAAGGAGGATTTGACAATATGTTAACGAGTTTTGTTTTTAAACAGCCACAAACAAGGGCAGCCAGAGCCATTTAGTCTAGGCTGTGGAGGAAAAGCTCAGCCTAGCATAAGTGAGGAGGAGTTTTGGCAAGCGAATGGTGAATCTCATCAGGGTAGAGAGCCAAGCACTGTAAAAAAAAAAAAAAACAAAAAAAAAAACACACACATCAATGATATACAGAGAAAAAGAAGTCGGAGTGTGTTATTTGAAGTTATAAACTTGTTTAACAGAAAGCAGACTATGTATCACTTTGAAATTGCTGAAGGGAAAAATTTTTTAAGAACACAGAGATTTTACAGCAAAAGATAGGGGGAAAAAAGGAACAAGGAGGCATTAAATCAGGAAACAGTATGGCAAAGGCAAGATCAAGCATGTGTTTTAATAATAAGTGTGACTGGATAAAATTCATCTTTTAAAAGAAAAGGACTCTAAATGGACTGAAGAAAAAAAAATCTTCAGCTATGTGTTCTCAAATGACAAATCTGAAACACTGTGACTCAGAAATAGTAAAAGGAAATAATAAGATATAGCAGACAACTACAAATAATGACAACAAAAATCAGAGTGTTTTTGTTTGTTAATGTTAAACAAGGTTGAATTCAAGGTAAAAATTGAGATAAACAGGGTCCAACCTATAATAAAAATACAACTATTATGAATATATTTACTTGGGATTTCATAGCACTTATACAAAGCAAAATCAGAAAAAAAGTGGCAACAGTACAGTAGTACAGTGAGATTTTACCACACTTCTATTAGCGCTTGACCAATCAAGTAGAAAGAACAAGACAATGAGATATGTAAAACATATGTATAGTTAATAAATTTGATCTAACATAATAATAAAAATAGTAGCTAACACTTAAATAGTACTGACTATGTGCCAGGCCCTGTTGTAACATTTTACAAACATTAATACATTAATTCTCATAATAACCCTGTGGGATAAGCACTGTTTCACAGATAAGAAGACTGCTAAGTGTAGCAAAAATAGAAAGATTGAAAGCAAACCCTTAAAAATGTAAAAGTTATTCTTAAACTTTGGATCAAACAGAAAATAGTTTCATGGTGGGTTCATGGGTGTTCATTATATTAATAAGTAAGCAAATAAATAGAGACTATTCATGGACCAAAGATGACAGTGTGTCATAAATCAAAGATTACAGTTCAACCAGTTTTGTCCACCTGAAATCTAGAAAAATAAGACAGGAAGAATAGAGGTATAGAAAAAACTTTGACTTGGGAGAGGGGGAAAGAAACTAGAAAATAACAATATCAGTAATACTGCATGTGGGATGCAGCCAAAGCTGTAATGAGTAAAATTAATAGACTTAACCATTTTCATTATTAAATAGAAAGAATAAATTCATTAACTCAAGAATGTAGAAATACAACAACAAAATAATCTTAAAGAAAGAAAAGGAGGGACTTCCCTGGTGGTGCAATGGTTAAGAAACTGCCTGCCATTGCAAGGGACACAGGTTCGAGCCCTGTTCCAGGAAGATCCCACATGCCATGGAGCAATGAAGCCCGTGCGCCACAACTACTGAGCCTGTGCTCTAGAACCCCCGAGCCACAACTACTGAGCCCATTTGCCACAACTAGTGAAGCCCACATGCCTAGAGCCTGTGCTCAGCAACAAGAGAAGCCACCACAGTGAGAGGTCTGTGCACTGTAAGAGTAGCCCCCCACTCACCGCAACTAGAGAAAACCCCTCGTGCAGCAATGAAGACCCAACACAGCCAAAAATAAATAAATAAATAAACAAATGTAAAAAAAATTTTTTAATAAAGCAAAGGAAGTAATTAATAAAATAAAAACACAAATTAATGTATTAGAAAATAAATAGTAAATATGATAAAATTTCCAAAGCTGATTCCTTCAAAAATTAAAACAATCAAATAAACCACTAGGTCTAATCTCTTACATCTCCAAGAGTGGATTCTTTCATATTTTCAAGGAAGAAAATAATTTCAATCCTATTTAAAATCTTCTAGGGTATGAAAAAAGATGGAAAATCTACAAATTCTTTTTATGAAAGCTAAATAGTGCTGATTTTTAAAACCTTAAGTATACCAGAAGTAAAACTACAGACCAGTTTTCATTCTCTGTACTAATGAATAGTGATGCAAAATTCTTAAAATACATGCAAATAGGATCCAGTAAAATATTTGAAAGACTAAATGAGTCATAGCTAGGTATATCCTAAGAAGTCAGAATGATGCCCTACTAGGAAATCTATTTATATGAGTCAGACAAAGATGAAAAACCATTTAATTGTCTCAATGAATGCCTGATTTTTAAAACTTTGGTAAGAATAGAAATAAAATATATTTCCTTTACTTAATGAAAAACTTACTTTCAAATTAACTTCTTCCATCATCATTAGTAGTAAAGCACTAGAAACATTCTTATTAAAGTCAGGAAGGGCCTCCCTGGTGGCGCAGTGGTTGAGAGTCCGCCTGCCGATGCAGGGGATACGGGTTCGTGCCCCGGTCTGGGAGGATCCCATATGCCGCGGAGCGGCTGGGCCCGTGAGCCATGGCCGCTGGGCCTGTGCGTCCGGAGCCTGTGCTCCGCAGCGGGAGAGGCCGCGACAGTGGGAGGCCCGCGTACAGCAAAAAAAAAAAAAAATAAATAAAGTCAGGAAAAAGAAAAAGATGATTTAACTACCTTTTAGCTGTTTTTCATTATTTAATAATAATCTTGAAGTACTAGCCAGTGCAATTAATCAAGAAAATTAAACATACAGTATAAAAATCAGAAAAACAGAAGAATTTAAGTTAATATAGTCAAGTATAAAATGAGTTTAAAATAATAGAAATATATCATTACTTGTAGATAGTGATTGCTTAGAAAAATTTTAAAACCTATTAAAAACATTATATGGCCAGTTATAAAACAAATATACAAATAATTGTTGATGTTGCTGTTGTTTTATACTAACAGAAACCACTTAGTCACAAGTAACATTTCTCCAATAGTCCTTACATGCCAGGCATTGTAGCCATAAAATAATTGGGAATGAATATAACATGGAATGTATAAGAGGTACATGAAGAAAACTATTAAACTTGCCTAAGGAGTGTAAAATAAGACAAACAGATAAACATACTATAAATATACTCTGGTCTTGGGCAGAAAGACTGTATTAGTTCCTAAAACTAATGAGTTATTAAACTCAAGGCAGTAATAAATTTCTAACATTTTAAAGGGAATTCGAAAAAACATTGCTTAAGTTTATCTTAAATATTATGAAAAATGGCCAGGAAAATTCATATGACACTAATTCAGGAATAGACCAAGAGAGCAGTAGAACCACACCGAGGTTGGAAATACATTTAAGCAAATATAGAAATGTGGTAGATGATAGTGTTGACTTCTACTCTGTGGATTCTTTAATAAAGTGTTAGGACACTTGACTAGTCACTCTGAAAAAAATATTAAAATATATATTTGCTCCAACCAAAATATATTAGATTTTTAAAATTGTAATATAAAACAATGAAACGAGAAAGGAAGGGAGGGAGGGAGAGAGGAAGGAAGGAAGGAAGGAATAAAGGAAAAGGAAAAGGAAGGTCATTTTTTTTCTAGCCTTGCAATAAGCAAGGGCTTTCTTTTTGCTTTTCTTTTTTTTCATATGTACCTCAATTTAAATTTTTTTGTAGTCTTTTATTATTTTTTTATACATTAAAAAATTTTATTCATTCATTCATTCATTCATTCATTCATTTATTTTTCACTGCACCGGGTCTTAAGTGTGGCACGCAGGATCTTTGTTGTGGCATGCAGGATCTTTAGTTGCGGCACGCAGACTTCTCAGTTGCAGCACATGGACTCTTAGTTGCAACATGCAGACTCTTAGTTATGGTATGCATTCAGGATCTAGTTCCTGGACCAGGGATCCAACCCAGGCCACCTGCATTGTGAGCATAGAGTCTTACCCACTGGACCACCAGGGAAGTCCCTATAGTCTTTTTTTTTTTTTTTTTTTTTTTTTGCGGTATGCGGGCCTCTCACTGCTGTGGCCTCCCCCGTTGCGGAGCACAGGCTCCGGACGCGCAGGCCCAGCGGCCATGGCTCACGGGCCCAGCCGCTCCGCGGCATATGGGATCCTCCCAGACCGGGGCACGAACCCGTATCCCCTGCATCGGCAGGCGGACTCTCAACCACTGCGCCACCAGGGAGGCCCCCTATAGTCTTTTTTAAATTAAATTTTTATGCTATATTGGAGTATAGTTGATTTACAATGTTGTGTTCATTTCAGATGTACAGCAAAGTGATTCAGTTATAAATATACATATATCCATTCTTTTTCAGATTCTTTTCCCGTATAGGTTATTACAGAATATTGAGTAGAGTTCCCTGTGCTATACAATAGGCCCTTGTTGATTATCTATTTTATATATAGTAGTGTGTATATATCAATCCCAAACTCCTAATTTATCCCTCCCCCCCCGCAACCTTTCCCCTTTGGCAACCATAAGTTTGTTTTTTCATGTCTGTGAATCTGTTTCTATTTTGTAAATATGTTCATTTATATCATTTTATTTATTTATTTATTTATTTTTATTTTTTTTCAATAGATTATCATCAACTGATTTTAATTAATTAATTTATTTTTGCTGTGTTGGGTCTTCATTTCTGTGCAAGGGCTTTCTCCAGTTGTGGCAAGTGGGGGCCACTCTTCATCGCGGTGCGCAGGCCTCTCACTGTCGCGGCCTCTCTTGTTGCCGAGCATAGGCTCCAGACGTGCAGGCTCAGTAGCTGTGGCTCACAGGCCCAGTTGCTCTGCTGCATGTGGGATCTTCCCAGACCAGGGCTCGAACCCATGTCCCCTGCATCAGCAGGCGGACTTTCAACCACTGCGCCACCAGGGAAGCCCCTATATCATTTTTTTTAGATTCCACATATAAGTGATAGCATATGATATTTGTCTTTCTCTGTCTGATTTCACGCACTATGATAATCTCCAGGTCCATCCATGTTGCTGCAATGGCATTATTTCCTTCTTTTTTATGGCTGAGTAATATTCCATTGTATATATGTATCACATCTTCTTTATTCATTCCTTTGTCGATGGACATTTAGGTTGCTTCCATGTGTTGGCTGTTGTAAATAGTGCTGCAATGAACAATGGGGTGCATGCATCCTTTTGAATTATGTTTTTCTCCAGATATATGCCCAGGGATTGCTGGATCATATGGTAGTTCCATTTTTACTTTTTAAGGAACCTCCATACTGTTCTCCATAGTGGTTGTACCAATTTACATTCCCACCAACAATGTAGGAGGGTTCCCTTTTCTCCACACCCTCTCCAGCACTTACTGTTCATAGACTTTTTGATGATGGCCATTCTGACTGGTGTGAGGTGATAGCTCATTGTAGTTTTGATTTGCATTTCCTAATAATTAGTAATGTTGAGCATCCTTTCATGTGCATTTTGCCATCTGTATGTCTTCTTTGGAAAAGTGTTTATTTAGATCTTCTGCCCATTTTTGACTGGGGAGTTTATTTTTTTGATACTGAGCTGCATGAGCTGTTTGTGTATTTTAGAGATTAATCCATTATTGGTCACTTTGTTTGCAAATATTTTCTTCCATTTTGTGGGTTACCTTTTTTGTTTTGTTTATGGTTTCCTTTGCTGTGCAAAAGCTTTTGAGTATAATTAAGTCCCATTTGCTTGTGTTTGTTTTTATTTTCATTACTCTAGAAGGTGGATCCAGAAAGATATTGTTGCAATTTATGTCAAAGAGTGTTCTGCCTATGTTTTCTTCTAAGAGTTTATAGTATCTGGTCTAACATTTAGGTCTTTAATCCACTTTGAGTTTATTTTTGTGTATGATGTTTGTTAGAGAATGTTATAATTTCATTCTTTTACATGTAGCTGTCCAGTTTTCCCATCACCACTTATTGAAGAGACTGTCTTTTCTCCATTGTATAGTATTGCCTCCTTTGTCTTAGATTAATTGACTGCAGGTACATGGGCTTATTTCTGGGCTTTCTGTCCTGTTCCATTGATCTATATTTTTTTGTGTGTGCCAGTACCATACTGTTTTGATTACTGTAGCTTTGTAGTATAGTCTGAAGTCAGGGAACCTGATTCCTCCAGCTCCGTTTTTCTTTCTCAAGATTGCTTTGGCTATTCAGCGTCTTTTGTGTTTCTATACAAATTTTAAAATTTTTTTTCTAGTTCTGCAATAAATAGCATTGGTAATTTCATAAGGATTGCATTAAATCTGTAGATTACCTTGGGTGGTATGGTCATTTTGACAATATTGATTCTTCCAATCCAAGGACATGGTATATCTTTCCACCTGTTTGTGTCATCTTCGATTTCTTTCATCAGTGTCTTATAGTTTTTGGAGTACAGGTCTTTTGCCTCAGGTAAGTTTATTCTTAGGTATTTTATTCTTTTTGAGATGATAGTAAATGGGATTCTTTCCTTAATTTCTCTTTCTGATCTTTCATTGCTAGTGTATAGAAATGCAACCGATTTCTGCATATTAATTTTATATCCTTCAACTTTTCCAAATTCACTGATGAGCTCTAGTACTTTTCTGGTAGCATTTTTAGGATTTTCTATGTATAGTATCATGTCATCTGCAAACAGTAATAGTTTTACTTCTCCTTTTCCACTTTGATTTCCTTTTATTTCTTTTTCTTCTCTGATTGCTGTGTCTAGGACTTCCAAAACTATGTTGAATAAAAGTGGCAAGAGTGGACATCCTTGCCTTGTTGCTGATCTTAGGGGGAATGTTTTCAGCTTTTCACCACTGAGTATGATGTTAGCTGTGGACTTGTCATATATGTACTTTATTATGTTGAGTAGGTTCCCTCTATGCCCATGTTCTGGAGAGTTTTTATCATAAATTGGTGTTGAATTTTGTCAAAAGCATTTTCTGGATCTGTTGAGATGATCATATGTTTTTATTCTTCAATTTGTTGATGTGGTGTATCACACTGATTTGTGGATATTGAAAAATCCTTGCATCCCTGGGATAAATCCCAGTTGATCATGGGGTATGATCCTTTTAATATATTGTTGGATTTGCTTTGCTAGTATTTTGTTGAGGATTTTTGTATCTATGCTCATCAGTGATATTGGCCTGTAATTTTCTTTTTTTGTGTGGTATCTTCATATGTCTTTGGTATCAGGGTAATGGTGGCCTCATAGAATGAGTTTGGGAGTGTTTTATCCTCTGCAATTGTTTGAAATAGTCTCAGTAGGATAGGTGTTAATTCTTCTCTAAATGTTTGATAGAATTCACCTGTGAAGCCATCTGGTCCTGGACTTCTGTTTGTTGGAAGTTTTAAAATCACAGTTTCAATTTCAGTACTTGTGATTGGTCTGTTCACATTTTCTATTTCTTCCTGGTTCAGTCTTGGAAGATTGTACCTTTCTAAGAATTTGTCCACTTTTTCCAGGTTGTCCATTTTATTGCCATATAGTTGCTTGTAGTAGTCTCTTATGATCCTTTGTATTTCTGTGGTGTCCATTGTAACTTCTCTTTTTTTTTCATTCCCAATTTTATTGATTTGAGTCCTCTCCCTTTTTTTCCCTTGATGGAACCTGGCTAAAGGTTTATCAATTTTGTTATCTTTTCAAAGAACCAGCTTTTAGTTTCATTGATCTTTTCTACTGTTTTCTTTGTTTCTATTTTATTTCTGTTCTGATCTTTATGATTTCTTTCCTTCTACTAACTTTGGGTTTTGTTTGTTCTTCTCTAGTTGCTTTAGGTGTAAGATTATGTTGTTTATTTGTGATTTTTCTTGTTTCCTGAGGTAAGATTGTATTGCTATAAACTTCCCTCTCAGAACTGATTTTGCCATGTCCCATAGGTTTTGGGTCATCATGCTTTCATTTTCATTTGTCTCTAGGTATTTTTTGATGTCCTCTTGATTTCTCCAGTGATCCATTGGTTGTTTAGTAGCATATTGTTTAGCCTCCACATGTTTGTGTTTTTTACAGTTTTTTTTCTTGTAGTTGATTTCTAATCTCATAGTGTTTTGTTTGGAAAAGATGCTTGATATGATTCCAATTTTCTTAAATTTACGGAGGCTCACTTTGTAGCCCAGCATATGGTCAATCCTGGAGAATATTCCATGTACACTTGAGAAGAATGTGTATTCTGCTGCTTCTGGATGGAATGCTCTATAAATATCAGTTAAGTCTATCTGGTCTAATGTGTCATTTAAGGCCTGTGTTTCCTTATTGATCTTCTGTCTGGATGATCCGTCCATTGATGAAAGTAGGGTGTTAAAGTCCCCCACTATTGTTGTGTTACTGTTGATTTTTCCTTTTATGGCTGTTAGTATTTGCCTTATATATTGGGGTGCTCCTATTTTTTGTAAGTATATATTTTGGGTGCATATATACTTACAATTGTTATATCTTCTTGGATTGATCCCTTGATCATTTTTGTGTGTCCTTCTTTGTCTCTTTTAACAGTCTTTATTTTAAAGTCTATTTTGTCTGATATGAATATTGCTACTCCAGCTTTCTTTTGACTTCCCTTTGCATGGAATACCTTTTTCCATCCCCTCACTTTCAGTCTGTATGTGTCCCTAGATCTGAAATGGGTCTCTTGTAGACAGCATATATATGGGTCTTGTTTTTGTATCCATTCAGGCAGTCTGTGTCTTTTAGTTGGAGCATTTAATCTTTTTACATTTAAGGTAATTATTAATATGTATGTTCTTATTGCCATTTTGTTCATTATTTTTGTTTTTTTTAAGGTCTTTTTTCTTCCCTTCCTCTTTTGTTCTCTCCTCTTGTGATTTGATGACTATCTTTAGTGTTGTGTTTGGATTCCTTTTTCTTTTTTGTGTGTGTATCCATTGTAGATTTTTGGTTTGTGGTTACCATGAGGTTTTTGATATAGCAGTCTGTATATATACAAGGTTGTTTTAAGTTGCTGGTCTCTTAATTTCAAATGCATTTCCAATATCCTGCATTTGTACTCTCCTCTTCCCACAATTGCTGGTTTTGATGTCACATTTGTGTGTGGATGATTTCTTACCTTTACTGCATGTTTGCTTTTACCAGTGAGCTTTCCCATTTTTAATTTTCTTGTTTCTAGTTGTGGCCTTTTCTTTTCCACCTAGAGAAGTTCCTTTAGCATTTGTTGTAAAGGTGGTTTGGTGGTGCTGAATTCTCTTAGCTTTTGCTTGTCTGTGAAGCTTTTGATTTTTCCATTGAATCTGAATGAGAGCCTTGCTAGGTAGAGTATTCTTGGTTGTAGGTTTTTCCCTTTCATCACTTTAAACATATCATACCTTTCCCTTCTGGCCTGCATAGTTTCTGCTGAAAAATCAGCTGATAACCTTATGGGGATTCCCTTGTATGTTATTTGTTGCTTTTTCCTTGTTGCTCTTATATTTTTTCTTTGTCTTTAATTTTTGTCTGTTTGATTAATATGTGTCTTGCAGTGTTCCTCCTTGGGTTTATCCTGTATGGGACTCTCTGTGCTTCCTGGACGTGGGTGACTGTTTCCTTCTCTATGTTAGGGAAGTTTTCAGCTGTTATCTCTTCAAATATTTTCTCAGGCCCTTTCTCTCTCTCTTCTCCTTCTGAGATCCTTGTAATGTTGGTATGTTTAATGTTGTCCCAGAGGTCTCTTAAACTGTCTTCATTTCTTTTCATTCTTTTTTCTTTATTCTGTTCCACAGCAGTGATTTCTGCCATTCTGTCTTCCAACTCACTTATTTGTTCTTCTGCCTTATTTATTCTTCAATTGATTCCTTCTAGTGTATTTTTCATTTCCGTTATTGTATTGTTCATCTCTTTGTTCTTTAAATCTTCTAGCTCCTTGTTGAACATTTCTTGTATCTTCTCAGTCTGTGCCTCCATTCTTTTTCTTTTTCTTTTTCTTTTTCTTGGATCATCTTTACTTTCATTACTCTGAGTTCTTTTTCAGGTATATTTCCTATATCCACTTCACTTATTTGTTCTTCTGGGGTTTTATCTTGTTCCTTCATCTGGAAGATACTTCTCTGCCATCTCATTTTGTCTGACTTTCTGTGTTTGTGGTCTCCATTGCTCAGGCTGCAGGATTGTAGCTCCTCTCACTAGCAGTGTTTGCCCCCTGGTGGGTCCAGTTGGTCCGGGGGCTTGTGCAGGCTTCCTGGTGGCAGGGACTGGTGCCTTCCCACTGGTGGGTGGAGCTGAGTCTTGTCCCTCTGGTGGGCAGGGGTGTGTCAAGCAGCTGTTAGCTCAGGACATCTTTAGCCAGCCTGTCTGCTGATGGGTGGGGCTCTGTTCCCACCCCGTTGGTTGTTTGGCCTGAGGCATCCCAGCACTGGAGCCTGCAGGATGCTGTGTTGGGCCAGATCTCAGTGCCAAAATGTTGACCTTTGGGAGAGCTCATGCCCATGAACATTCCCTGGGGCCTCTGCCACCAGTGTCCTTGCCCCCATAGTGAACCACAGGCAACACTTGCCTCCTCAGAATACCCTCCAAGACCCACAGGTAGGTCTGGCCCAGGCTCCTATGGTGTCACTGCTTTGCCCTGGGTCCAAGTGCACATGAAACCTTGTGTGCACCCTCCAAGTATGGAGTCTGTGTTTCCTCTAGTCCCGTGGAGCTCCTGTACTCAAGCCCCACTGGCCTTCAAAGCCAAATGCTCTGGGGGCTCCTCCTCCCAATGCTATGCCCCCAGGCTGGGGGAACCTGATGTGGGATTCAGAACTCTTACTCCTGTGGGAGAACCTCTGTGATACAATTATTTTCCAGTTTGTATATCATCCACCTGGCATGTATGGGATTTGATTGTATCTCAAAAGTGCCCCTCTTACCATCTTGTTGTGGCTTCTTCTTTGTCTTTGGATGTAGAGTATCTTTTTTGGTAGTTTCCCATCTTTTTTTGTCAATGGTTGTTCAGCAGTTAGTTGTAATTTTGGTGTTTTCATGAGAGGCGGTGAGCTCAAGTCCTTCTACTCTGCCATCTTGTTCAGGGAGTCTCTGGCAAGGACTTTCTTAACATGATGCCAAAGGTTTTACTAAATGAAAATCGTAACAAATGATATAAATATATTAAATGATATAATAATAAGTGAAAGTAAATTATAGAACTTCAGTACGGTAAACAAAAGTAAACAAGATTTAAAGGCACAGAACTAGGATAAAGTATATAAAACAAAGAGTTAATGTCCCCAAATAAACCAGACCATCAAGTGAAAAAATAGGTAAAGGACATGAACAGGCAATTTATAAAGAGAACACTGCAAATATCCAAGGAGATGATGTCAGTATCACTAGTAATAAGATAAATTAAAATGTAACAAATACAAATTTCATTCATTAGTCTGGGAAATGTGACAAAGGAGAAACTGCACCGGTGTGGTTGGTGGGAAAAGAGCCACATTCATGCACTGTGGAAGGAGTCTCAAATTGGTGTCCCCTTTTGGAGGTCCTGTTCCTAATCTGTACGAAAAGTATAACTTTGACCTGGCACCTCAGTTCTAGAAATTTATCCTCAAGATAATCAGACACTGTGCTCATTGCAATATTGTTTCTACTAGGGATAAATTGGAAACAATGGCTAAATTAACAGTAGTATATGCAAATAATGAAATATTATGCAGCCTTTAAAAAGAATGATAGATCTTGTATGTATTCACATTACTTAGTAAGTAAATGTTCACAAAAGATTGTTTCATGGAAAAAGAAATTTCAAAGCAAAATATCTTAGCTTATTTATAAAATCGTGCACTCAAATATATACACACAAATAGTGAGGGTTGAAAGAATGTTCACCTAAATGTTAGCAGAGGTTACTTTAGTGTCATAAAATTGGAGATGCCTTTTATTCTCTTTTTTTTAATCAAGTTTTTAACTGAAATATAGTGATTTACAATGTTGTGTTAATTTCTGCTGTGCAGCAAAGTGATTCAGTTATACATATATATACATTCTTTTTTTTATATTCTTTTCCATCATGGTTTATCATAGGATATTGAATATAGTTCTCTATGCTGTACAGTAGGACCTTGTTGTTTATCCATTCTGTATATAAAAGCCTACATCTGCTAACCCCAACTTCCTACTCCCTCCCTCTCCCAACCCATCCCCCCACCTTGGCAACCACCAGTCTGTTCTCTATGTCTGTGATTCTGTTTCTGTTTCATAGATAGGTTCATTTGTGTCATATTTCAGTTTCCACATAAAAGTGATATCATATATTTGTCTTTCTCTTTCTGACTTACTTCACTTGGTATGGTAGTCTTTAGTTGCACCTATGTTGTTGCAAATGGCATGATTTCATTCTTTTTTATGGCTGAGTAGTATTCCATTGTACATATGTACCACATCTTCTTTATCCATTCCTCTGTTGATGGACATTTAGGTTGTTTCCATGTCTTAGCTATTGTGAATAGTGCTGCTGTGAACATAGGGGGTGCATGTGTCTTTTTGAATTATAGTTTTGTCTGGATATAGGCCCAGGAGTGGGATTGTTGAATCATATGGTAATTCTATTTTTAGCTTTCTGAGGAACCTCTGTATTATTTTCCACAGTGGCTGTGCCAACTTACATCCCCACCAACAGTGTATGAGCGTTCCCTTTTCTCCACACCCTCTCCAGCATTTGTTATTTGTGGACTTTTTAATGACGGCCATTCTGACCAGTGTGAGGTGGTACCTCACTGTAGTTTTGATTTGCATTTCTCTAATAATTAGCAGTGTTGAGCATCTTTTCATGTGCCTATTGGCCATCTGTATGTATTCTTTAGAGAAATGTCTATTTAAGTCTTCTGCCCATTTTTTGATTGAGTTGTTTGGTTTTTTTGTTGTTGTTTATTCTCTTTTTTATAATTTCTGTATTATTTCATTTTTTATAGGAGGCATACATTTTTATAATCAGAAAAAAACAGGCCTACTTTCTGTCCTGAACAACCCCCAAAGTCCATTTTGGGGCCTGAATTATCCTGTTGTCATATCTACATGGACCAGATTAGCTACGTGGTCTGCTAAACTGACTGCTGACAGCACCAGCCCCCTGGATCACTGTAGCTCACAGAGGCCCTGCAGTCAGACAGGGAGGCCCAGAGCGACAGGTGGAGGCAGCTCCCTGGGGCCCTCAGTGACGCATTCAGTTGCCTAGACTGGGAGCCTCAGAGCACATTCTGGATAGGGGAAGGTAACTCAGGAGGGGCAGGTACAGATCAGAAGCCTGGAGTTAGAAGAGGGCAGCTGGGGCCATCTGAGTCTCTCTGTTGGCTTGGGGATTTGGGTTGAGGCAGCAGTGAGGAGGTGGGAAAAGACCGACAACTTCTAGCATTTTAGGAATGTTGACTCCCAGATGCTGAGCACTGCAGGAGGTTTGACTTCATCTAGTCCTGTGTTTCCTACTCTTCATATCTACAAACTGCCTTTACTATCATTTCTTTAAAATTTTGCCTTAGATGAACATTCACTGTTTTTTTGTTTGTTTAAATAAGTTTATTTTAAAGGGCAACTTTGAATGATCGTTGTCATTGGAAACCAATATTGTTTCCTATGAAAAGTAGGTAATTGCCAAAGTAAATTGAGTAAAAACACAGTGGAATAGAGGGGGTGGGGAAAGTGTATGCTGCTTCTAGCAGCAGGCCTTGAGCTGTTTTAGAGAGGTCTTAACAATGCACTAGCACTGAACTGAGACTTGCTCTTTAAAGTGAAGGAAGAAGCATTCTCACTACACATTCTGCCTTGTTGTCCACACACCACATAACATCATTTCCTAACCCGGCAATGGTGCACACGCGGCTCAGAGGGCACACTCAGGAATCCCCTCCACGACATGGCTCCCCTCTGCCCCGCCCTCCTGAGCAGCAGATACTGTCAGAGATGAAGGCTTGTGCGGGGTGGGACTGGCTGGGTCAGGATATCATGTCTACCTTGTCTACCCTGGTCTGCAGGCCTTCGAGGACATCTACCTGGAGGAGCGGAAGACCATCAAGATCCTGCTGGAGTATGCCGACAAGATGTTCACCTACATCTTCGTGCTGGAGATGCTGCTCAAGTGGGTGGCCTATGGCTTCAAGAAGTACTTCACCAATGCCTGGTGCTGGCTCGATTTCCTCATTGTGGACGTAAGTGTGGCCCCTGAAGGGAAGAGAGGAGGGGGGCGCCCGTTGCCAGTGTGAGAAGGAGCTGAGGCCGAGGGACAGAAGGACAGAAGGACAGGGCAGCAGGACGAAGTGGAGCATCTTGGCTGTGCCCATGGGCAAAGGGGCAGGAAGCCCGAGTCTGGGGTCACAGAGGGGATACCTGGGCTCTGCCATCAAAACCCCCGACTGGGGACACAGGGAAACCTAGGCTTCTGGGAGAAACTGTACTCACCACGGGGGATAGTGAAGTGCAGTTCCGGCAGCGGTGTGAGCCAGGGCAGGAGTGGGGTCCCACCCTCTCAGGACGTCCAGAAGGGGGAGCGATGAGCCCGTATTGCAGCCCTCACCACGGCACCTTGTAAAGTGTCTGTCAGGCCCACTACACAGATGACCAGTTAAGAGCCTACATGTCCACACACAGAGGAGGTGTTGTATAGGAGATGGAATGAGCCAAAGGCCAGAGGGCACAGGATTGGGGAAAGGGTGCTGGGCAGGCAGGAGATCCTCCTGGCTCAGGTAGAAGGTACCACTTGGGGAGGGTGAGAGGGGTTGGAGTCACCTGTGAGAAGGAGGAAAGTGTGAACACTGGCTGAGGGGTTCCAGGTGGCTGCTCTGGGTGATCAGGCGGCTGGCAGGGCTTGCCTTACCTCTGGTGTGCCCAGGGGACCTGGGGTAGGAGGTTGGCATATCCCCTGAGCACCCAGTTGGCAGATGGAATGGGAGGCCCCTGACCCACAGTTCCCCAGGCCCCAGGACACTGCTGGGTACCAAGCAGGGTGACTGCAGGGTCTTGTGGGGCTCCTGAGCACAGTCAGGTGGGAGAGTAGCCACAGCAGGGTGAGAATTGAGACTCAGAATGCGGGGCAACCTTGGTTCTGTGCTCCCTAAGGGCAGAGGGAACATGGCGAAGGGCTCAGGCGAGGACTCATCATCTGGTTGTGGTGGGTCTCACACAGCAGGATGTGGGTCAGGATCTGCAGGCTGGGAAGAGCTTTCCAGAAGACACTCGTAGCTCTGCCCACCAGCAGGGGCTGTCCTTCTTATAGTTATAGAAGAGCTTAGGCCTGTGCTTTGTCCCCACTTCAGGCCCAGAAGCTAAAGGGAGGGGCTCAGCTGCCAGTGGGCCTGGCCAGGGTCCAGGCCTGGGTGGGAGGACAAACATGAATGGCTCCGTGGGCTAGAGTATGTGTGGAGACACAGATCCACGTTGCTGGGCCTCCAGCCCAGGCCTCTTTCATCACCCCAAGTGGCCGATGCTAATGCTGGGGTGAGAGGTGCTGAGGCGGCAGAGAAGGGGGGAGCTCAGGATGCTCTTACAGCCTGGAGCCCTCAGAGCCTCCCTGAGATGAGGGAGAGGACCCCTGAAGCCTCCTTGCCAAAGGGCCGGGGGAAGCCCTGGGATCCTGGCAGCTCTGCCCTGAGGCCCCCTCACCCAGCTGTTCCTGCAGCTTTTTGGGACTCCGCCAGGGCAGGCCAGATAGAGTTTGCAAAGACTTCTGGGGAAGCCCACCCACCTCCCACCACCTGCTACTTTGGGGAACTCCGCTGAGGCCAGGGCTAAGGGCCTGGAATTCTCAAGATTGGAGAATTAGCCTGTGGAGAAGGAAACTGAGGCTCACAGCAGAGAAGGGCCTGGCCCAAGGTCAAGGAGAAGGAAGTGGGTGCTGGAATCCAGCTTTCCAGATGCTGGCCATGCCCCCCTATCCCCACACTTCATGGAAATGGTGGACTTCAGGCATCAAGGTCTGGAAAAGGATGTTTCCATGTTCAATTCATGCATTTTTTCGATACTATTGAGCATCTACTGTATGTGGGTGCTATTGTAGATGCTGAGGATCTTGGGGAACAAAACAGACAAAACCCCTGCCTGCACACAGGAAGGTGACTGTGAACCAGAAACATAATACATGAGCCAGCTTCATATTACGCTGGTGATGTATACACATGGAGAAAAGGAAGTAGAGAGGGAAGGGGATTAGGAGGGCCAGGACTCAGGGAGAAAGGAAGATAGAGATTAGAACTTTAAACAGGCTAGGGCTTCCCTGGTGGCGCAGTGGTTGAGAGTCTGCCTGCTGATGCAGAGGACACGGGTTCGTGCCCCGGTCTGGGAAGATCCCACATGCCACGGAGCGGCTGGGCCCGTGAGCCATGGCCGCTGAGCCTGCGCGTCCGGAGCCTGTGCTCCGCAACGGGAGGGGCCACAACTGTAAGAGGCCCGTGTACCGCAAAAAAAAAAAAAAAACAGGCTGGCCAGAGTGGGCTCACTGTGGTGACATTTGAAGGAAGTTGGGGTTAGCCAGGCAGATGTCTGCAGAACACTCCAAACAGAGGTTGGAACAGCAGTGCAAAGGTCCTATGGTAGGAGGGTGCCTGGGATACCTGAGGAACTGCAGGGAGGCCAGAGTGGCTGGAGCAGAGGAGTGGGGAAGGGAAGTGCAGGAGATGAGGCCAGACTGCATGGGGTAGAACAGGTGCAGCCTTTGAAAACCATGGGCCGTTATTTAGAATGAAATGCGGAGGCATTGAAGGGCTTTGGACAGAAGAGTGACATCATCTGACTCATGTTATGAAAGAATCGCCCTGTCAGGGTGGGGGCGGGGAGTGGAGGCAGGGAGAAGGCTGGGAGGTTGTGGAAGTGATCCAGGGGAGAGATGATGGCGGCCTGGCCAGGATGGTGGCAGTGGAAGCGGTGAGAAATATTTGGACTTCTGACATATTTTGAAGGCAGAGCCAACAGGAAATCCTGATGGGTTGGATGTAGGGAGTGAGAGACAGAGAGAAGGCAGGGATGATGCCAAGGCTTGTGGCCTGAGCAGCTGGAAGGATGGAGTTGTCATCAACTGACATTGGGTGGAGCAGGCAGGGCGAGCTTTGGAAGCAGCAGACGAGGCTGGCCTGCTGGGAGCTAGGCGGGGAGACTGGCCAGACCTGGCTGCCCTCAGCAGCAAGTCCCTGAGAGATGCCCCTCATCCTCTCCCGGGTGGGGGCAGCACAGAAGTCCATCCTGGGAGTCTTCCTCGTCCAAGCCCCTTTGCCCAGCCTTCTCCCAACCTGCTGCTTCCAAGCCTGGGAGGAGGGTCCGGGAGTCAGGGCCCCGCCTGCAGCCCCTCGCCACCGTCAGGCTGCCCTCAGAGCTAGGGTGGTGGTAATGGTGATTGCCGGCGAGGTCAGGCAGGAGGCCACTTCTAACCTGTGATCACCGGCCAGCAGTGACATAAGAAGGGATTGGATGCCCCTGGAACTTTAGAAGGATAAAATCCACTGGGTAGAAATGCCCCGGTGAGGGCGGGGCAGAGAAAGCAGACAGCAGAGAACAGTCCTCAGGGGCTCCATCTGCGCTTCCCTTCTTTGAAGACGGCAGAATGTTGTGAGGTCCAGCTTTGGGGAAATGCCCCAGGATTGTCTGTCTGCTCATACTCAACTCAGGACAGTCCTTCCCCAGAGAGTCTACGTTGGGGCAGGGAAGGGGCAGGCCCAAGAATCTGACTTGAAGGAAAGCACATGGGACCTAAAGCCCAGTCTTTGTGGCCCTGCTCCTCCACACTAGTGGGTGGCTTTGGAACTCAGTTTTCTCATCTGTAGCATTGGGAGGTGCGTTCCAAGTCCTGGGGTGAGTGCGGCTATTACAGATGTACGTGTGTGTGTGTGTGTGTGTGTGTGTGTGTGTGTGTGTGTGTGTGTGAAGTGCACACAGCAGGCCCTCGGTGAAGGTCTGAAAGCTGGGACATGCTTGGGCTTGCCCCCAGCCTCTTGGGCTGCAGGAAGGCTGGCCCAACACAGGACAGCCTGTGAAGACGATCCAGCCGGGAATCAGAAAGACTGGACACAGGAAGGCCTGCTGGCTCTCTCATACCCAGCCTGTTTTCGGTGGGCCAGGAGCCCTGCCACTGTCTTGAGCTGTCCCCGTGGCTCCACTCCCACCCTGCCTCCCACAGGTCTCACTGATCAGCCTGGTGGCCAACGCGCTGGGCTTTGCTGAGATGGGCCCCATCAAGTCACTGCGGACCTTGCGTGCGCTCCGACCCCTGCGAGCCCTGTCACGATTTGAGGGCATGAGGGTAAGAGGGGTGGCTCTTCCCACAGGGGCAGTGGGAAGTGGCTTCATGGAGGGGACCCACAGGCTCACTTGCTGTCCAGGCGGCCCTGACCTGGTGGGAGCATGTACAGGATCTCCAGGAAGCACGGCTGGGCTTGGTGGCACTCGGAGATGGAGAGCTGTGAGAACCTCCCCCCAGGCCTGCCACCCCCAGCCCTGTGGGCTCCATGAGGGCCAGAGAGCCCTGGATAATGGAGAGGAAGTGAGACCTGGGGCACAGGTGTCTCAGCTGCAGCCAGCCCCACCGGCCCAGGGCCCCTTCAGCTTCTGCTCTCCAGCGGGGCCTCGTGTCTGTGTGTGCCCCGGCTCCGTGTGTCCGGCCCTGTCCCCTGCCTCCTGGCCATCACAGGCTGCCTTCCCTCTGTGATAGGCAGTAGGGCAGTGCTAGGGAGGATGAAGGAAGCAAGGAAGGAGCCAGCTGTATTCTCCATCAGAGAGCAGTTTGTATTTGCTTAGTAAACTCTTTGGCACTATTTTCTAAGTGCAGAGCCCTCTGCGTTTTTTTCAAGCCACCAAATTTTACCAAAGAATGTGCACATATAAGGCAAATTGAAAAGCCCACTAAGAAAAAACATT
The DNA here is from genome assembly GCF_964341445.2 of Mesoplodon mirus. NCBI lineage: Eukaryota > Metazoa > Chordata > Mammalia > Artiodactyla > Ziphiidae > Mesoplodon > Mesoplodon mirus. Next base: position 43,028,076 of record NC_138988.1, on the reverse strand, counting down.
ATCCATCTTATATAGCAAGAAAACAAACCCATGTGTTTGTGTGGGTTTTTTTTTTTTGTTTCTTGTTTTTACAAAATGCGCACAGTTCTGTTGTGACTTAGCAGACACGTCTGTGTGTCTCTCACTGACACAGCAGGCACCATTACACAGCCCCAATTTGGCTGATGGTTTTGAACTTTGCTCACACCCCGAATCCATGGAGAAACAAACTGCTTATTTCCGGTGGGAAGCCATTCACAAGTGAATAATCCGACCTAAGTTAAATGTCTCTTTGGGAGCAAGGACATTTTGTTCTGGGACAAGGGGACATGGGGGAGACACTAGTTACCAGGAATGCCTCTGCTGTGGCTGCTGGCCACAGAGCCAGAGAAGGGCAAACGGGAGAGTTGGTTTCCCACCCTGTTCCCAGGTTCATCATGCCTGCTGGGGGGCCACAGACCGACCCCCTCCTTTGCGTGTGTCAGCATTACCATATCCACCGCCCAGCCCCACACCAGCTCCGCTCCTAGTCTGTGTGGCAAACGTTCCTGGCTCACAGACAGCTGAGAACTAGGTCCCTCACTGGAGTGGAGTCCCCAGTTATTTTTGCCAAGGATACTTCTCCTGGGTGCTGTGAGTTTAAATGAAGAACATGGGGCCATGGCCCCATGGGGTCAGAGAGCCTCTCCCTGGGGAGGGCAGAGGCACAAGGAGCGTGCACACCACCCGCCCTGCCAGCCCTGCTCCCACCGCAGCATGAGAGGCTGTCAGAGCACCCTCCAGACGTACCACCCATACCACCGGAGGTCCCCTGGGCACACTTTACAGGAGAACACCCATCCATCCCGGTAGCAGCAACCCCAAAGGAAACCAGAAGCTTAGCTCAGAGAGTGTATGTCCAGAGGCCCTTTCTCATCAGACTTGTGGCATACTCGTCCAGCAGAGACCCTGCTGAAAATTAAGTTTGAAGGTCATGGATTCCGGGCAGAGCCAAGAAGGGAAAGGCAGATGTTCTGAGCTGTGTCAGACTTCAGGGTGCAAAGCAAAAGGCGTGTGTGTTCTCTCTCACTCCCCTCACTGCCAGCCAGAGCTTCCAGCCATGGATTCCCCTTCAGGGACAGGAACTGTTCCCCATCCCCATAGGGACCTATACCCAGGAGGTTCAGTAGGTTGGAGGCCTTGAAAAGGGTGTGTGTTCTGGGCACCCCCAGGAACTGAGCCTCTTCTCTGCCCACTTGAGGTTGTGGTCAATGCCCTGGTGGGCGCCATCCCCTCCATCATGAACGTCCTCCTCGTCTGCCTCATCTTCTGGCTCATCTTCAGTATCATGGGCGTGAACCTCTTCGCGGGGAAGTTTGGGAGATGCATCAACCAGACTGAGGGAGACCTGCCCTTGAACTACACCATCGTGAACAACAAGAGCGACTGTGTGTCTTTCAACATGACTGGCGAATTGTATTGGACCAAGGTGAAAGTCAACTTTGACAACGTGGGAGCCGGGTACCTGGCCCTTCTGCAGGTGGTAAGTCCTGTGGGGGTGGGGAAGGGCCTTCCTTCCTCCTACTGGCTGACCAGCTACAGGCACCTTCCCCTGTGCTGTGGGCAGGAGAGGGAGAGCGGGGCCACCCTGGATCCTCACAATAGGATCATGTTGCCCAAAGGAGGCTTAGGATTCTCCAGGGAATTCTTGGCTGCTTGGGAAGGCCCCAGATTTTCCATTCTAATGAAGATGCTACATTCTCCAAGTATGGCATGGGGCTTCAGCACTACGGCAGAACCAGCTCCCCAGACAGCAGTCAGTTTGGCAGTACGATGGCACAGATTGCAAGTGAATGACCATAGACACCCAGGAACTGAACTATTAGCAAAATTGTAACTCTGGCCACCCCTCTGTTATAAAATGTAGTGATATCTCCTGCATTGTTAAAAGAATATATTTCCTTTCATCTCTATTGTGCAAGATGTGTGATGTTTAAACATGCATGGCCTTCCCCAGTCTTTCCAAAGTTTCCATTGATTTGTGAGGATAGTGGCTTCAGTGATTATAATGCACAGCATACAAATAACCTTGACAACAGAAATCAATCTGAACCATAACATGCAAAGCTGCAGCTTGTTCTTCTTGCTGTCCCAACCAAAAGCTCAGACACCTGTCTCTAGTCCCCAGAACAGAGGGAAGCTTGGCACATCCCCTCACACCTCCACCCACCTCTTAAATCACAGGGATAGCTTTCTCCAACGTGAAATACATCGTGGGGAACATGATTAGAGCCACACTCAGAGCGCCTTCCATCCCTGTGACTGTCCCTTCTGAATGTCAGAACTTGGAAGGAAAGCCCCCTTTCTGTTGCAGACAGAACCGCACAGTGGCTGGGAAGAATTCGGTCACGGGCATCTCGTAACCTTGGGTGGTCCCCAGCAGGTCCCACAACATCTCCAGGCCTCTCTGTACAGGTGAGGGCCCCATGGCACAGGGAGCTGAAGCAGTTGCCTTCTCTGCGGCCACCTTGGTTTCCCTCTGCCCTGCCTGACTCATAAAAACTCTCAGACATGGAAAGTCTGTGCAGACCAGCTTATACCCTGAAAGTAGTCTCAGGACACAATCGGATTTTGCCAAGGACACAAGTGAGATCCGCTAGGCAATTGGTCTCACCACCAAGCATGTCCCTCAGGCTCTTCTGAATCATCATAGCATCCCAGACTTGGGCAGTCCATGCAGCCAGTGCCAGGACCTTGTCCTATTCGGCCTCCTCTTTCCTGCCTTGTGTACCATGCCAGCGCCAGCATGTATGGACTCACAAGAGCCAATTGCTACATTTTCCAATATTTTGCAAGCCATTATTGAAAATTAGATTTTATAAACTTGTAATTAACTCAATGATATTGAAACGAAATCAGAACTCACCATTACCACTTATTATCATCTATGCTCTTGAGGTTATTCACACCTATTATATCCATACAGTGGAAATATTCCAACGCTGTGCTCCTCTTCCCGACTCTGTGGTCAGTAATGACATGTTGGCAACTTAAGGATGGCAATGATGGGAGTATTTACACAGAGAAGTTGGCAAACACAACAATCAGGGCTTTTCTTTTTCTTCTGGAAAGCCATTTGTTAGCCATTTGCCAACACACCACTAGCAAAAGGACCCCCTTAAGTATGAGGGAAGGTTGGGATTCTTCAGGGACTTCCTTTGAAAAGCTATGAAGCAGAAGCCATAAGGCTCATGACAAAGGGGACCAGGTCAGCCCTGGAGTCCTTAAGTAAGAACTGAGAGCCCAAGAGCCACCTCTCTCTCCCTGATACCTGCTGTGCGCTTCTGTGTCATTTTAGAATCTGAAATGAATGTGGATCTGAAGGGAAGTCTCTAAGAATTTTATTCCCCCACTGTATGACCTTCTTGGGGTGTCTGCTTGGCTGGCTTCCCCTCCTCCTCAGCCCTGAACAAGAAGGCCTTTCCCTGACCACCCAGCCATTTGGATACTGCTGAAAGGGTGGGATGGACTGCTTGCTTCTTGTAGGAGGTTATTTCCTGGCCTCATCTGCCCAGACAGGAGCCCTAAGTAGCCCCATAGATGCAGAATTAAATGATTTCCTTACTCTTGTTTTCTCCTTCCAGGCAACATTTAAAGGCTGGATGGACATCATGTATGCAGCTGTGGACTCCAGGGGGGTAGGTTGTCACACTGGCCTCTCTGCCTGAGTCAGGCACCCGAGGTTCCCAGCTGCTTGGCCACCAGGGAATCAGGGTCTACATCCCATAAGGGCCAGGTCTCTTGTGTCAAACCAGAGTTGAGCCTCTTGGAATGCCTAGGCCTGGCCCTGGGGCAAGGTTGTGTGGTCTCCCAAGGAGTCCCCAAATTTACAAATATCTTTCAAATTAAATTCACTGTAATTTAGTTGAATCAAAGTCTTACCCCAGGAGGATGGGGTGGAACCAACAGAGACATAAATCAAGTTTCTCCTCTGTCCTTGTGTTCCACCCCCATCACACTGACAGTTACAGGCTGAGAGATGCCCCCATATACTCAAACCTCCCAGTGACCCAGGGGAAGGAGCCATGCAGGGATGCTGTGCCAGCCCTGAGCCCAGCATGCCTGCCCTCCTCACCTGCCACCACCCACTCTTCTCAACTCCATCCCCACCCACCCATCACACACACTCAGACATACACCCTGTGTGGTGACCTTCCTCTGACACACCCAGCCAACCCACCCCCATTCCCGCCTGTCTGACCTCCCGTCTGGTTTCTCCCCTCTAGTATGAAGAGCAGCCCCAGTGGGAATACAACCTCTACATGTACATCTACTTTGTTATTTTCATCATCTTCGGGTCTTTCTTCACCCTGAACCTTTTCATCGGTGTCATCATTGACAACTTCAACCAACAGAAGAAAAAGATACGTAGAGCACAGGTTCCCCAGGCTAGAGGGCAAGGCTGGATGCCAGGGACTTGGGAGCCTTTCCGGCTCCTGGCCCCAGTTTTCCTTCCTGTTGGGGATGGTCCTCTTCTTGCTCCTGTTGGGATAGGGTGGGAGAGGAGTGTGTCCATGATGTGACCTGCTTAGGGCTGTAAGCCTGTAACAAGGGGGCCCACGCCTGCCGTAGTCTGAGAGATGAGGCTCCTAAGAGAACCTGGGGTGAGGGTTGTGTCTGTTTACCTGGTCCGTGATCAGGGACAATGGCGGGGGCGGTGCTGCACAAAGGCCAGGGTCTTCCAGGAGCTCCATCAGAGGGGCCCTGATTGGGTGGCAGGCAAACCAAGTGGGCAGAGAGAACTTCCAAGGTGGCTGAGCTGGGCAGGGGAGAGGATGGGAGTAGGGACTGGATTTGCAAGTCACAAAGTCAGAGAGAGCTCAAGGAGAATGGGGACAGGGACCCAGGAGAAGCAGGTCTGGGGGTGGGGGAAATCTCTGGTGCAGGATAGAGGCACACTTTTCTGCCCCGGGAGAGGAAGTGTGGAGGAGTGCAACCCTGGCACCCTCATCAAGGAGGCAAGATCCATGTGCCCTCCATGCTGGGGGCTCTGAGAACTCCAAAATGAAGCTGGTGCCTATCTCTCTGCACTTAGGGGGCCAGGACATCTTCATGACAGAGGAGCAGAAGAAGTACTACAATGCCATGAAGAAATTGGGCTCCAAGAAGCCCCAGAAGCCCATCCCACGGCCCCTGGTGAGTCAGGCTCTCGATTTGATGGGAGTGGGGAGGATCAGCCGAGGGGACCCTGAGAAGGCCCCACGCCACAAGACCAGCTATCAGGGCCTCTTCACAGTCTTTTGGCCCAGCCCAGGGCCCTCAGCCTGTCCAGGAAAGGAGGGACCTATAACCACGCACAGGGGCCTCAGTCTCATGGAGATAGAGGGGAAGGCATGAGACAGCTATGGCAGCCCAGGGGACACTTCCCTCCCACAGGAACCTCTCAGTGAGCCCTCTTCTTCCCTGCAGGGCTGCAGGCTTTCCCCAGGGAGCGCAGGGCAGCCTGCCCCCACCCCCATGCATAACCTCATCCTTGCAACTCCGTGAGCAGTAGACTTCCCTGGTAGGTGGGGCCCAGAGGGGTGCTGGGTTCTCTGCTAGGCTGACTCCCTTGGCCCAAAAAAGTGTGTGTGTGTGTGTGTGTGTGTGTGTGTGTGTGTGTATTGGAGCAGGATGGGGGCAGTACTGAGGTTAATTAGGTGAATGATACCTAAATCACTAACTTGTAAGTGGCAGCCCCAGTTTTTGCATCTAATTCATCCATTTCATCTGATACTTTCCTGTTCTCCATGCTCGGTTCTAGGTTAGTTGTGTGTGTGTGTGTGTGTGTGTGTGTGCGCGCGCGCGTGCACGTGCACACGTGTTTTCACTTATTTATAATCGTCTCTCTTTCCCAAAATAATCTTACAATTAAAGACATATAAAATACAGTCAGTTAGAATCCACTGGACCACCAGGGAAGTCCCAAGTAGAATAAATAAAATAAATTCCACAAAAAGAGTGGAGAAAATTTGTTAACCTGAGGACTGAGACAATTACTAGGACTGAACTTTAAATCTGACCTTGAGCCTTCAGACAGTGGGAAAAAAAAGGGAAGCATGATGAATGATGTGCTGAGGAAACTCGGAGTAAGAGAGGTCCGTTTCTGAAGAGCCGTCAGAGATGGTCTCAGGGAAGAGAGAGCCTAGGGCTGGGCCTGGAAGCCCAGAGAGCTTTCAGCAGGAGAGCCAGGCTGGCCAGCATCCTGACTTCTTCCTCTTTCCGTGACTGTCTGGGGGCGTTGCCCACCCTCCCCCCAGAGGATGAAGTAAGAGGGTAGGTGGCCTGGGCTGAGAGGCAGCAATGGGGGCATGCTAGCCTGTCTGAGGCCCCTGCTGAGCCCGTCCTTTGCCCCTCCTTTCAGAACAAGTACCAGGGCTTCATATTCGACATTGTGACCAAGCAGGCCTTCGATGTCACCATCATGTTTCTCATCTGCTTGAACATGGTGACCATGATGGTGGAGACAGATGACCAGAGCCCTGAGAAGGTCAACATCTTGACCAAGATCAACCTGCTCTTCGTAGCCATCTTCACAGGCGAATGTATCATCAAGATGGCTGCCCTGCGCTACTATTACTTCACCAACAGCTGGAACATCTTTGACTTCGTGGTTGTCATCCTCTCCATCGTGGGTGGGTATGCAAGTCGGCTAGGCAGAAAAGCTCTCCCCAGGCCAGGCCTTTCCCTCTCCTCCAGCCCTGGATCTGTACTTAATAACAAGTACACCAGGCTCCTGCATTCTTTTCTCTCTACATTCCTTGCCTCTCCCCCCATCTCATACACACACGCACACCCACACACACATCTGGGAGGGCCCAATCAGGCCAAGGGGCCAACCTGGTAGAGGACCCAGTACCCCCTCCTGGCCCCACCCTCCCTGGAACCCTGGGACACATCTCTCTGATTGGAGAGCTTCAAGGATGAGTCTGGAAAAGGGAATGGGACCTGTGGGGGCTTTCCTGCCTTCCCAAGGGAAGCCTTCCCCTTAGGCTGAAGGAGGAAGAGGTTCCAGAGTCGGGAGGCAGGTGGCCCTCTAAAGTAGAAGTTATCCCTGGAGATGGAAAATTCTGGAGTCTAGCCACCCAGGTATGTGCCAGGCTCCTTCAGACATCACCTGCCTCATGCAGTTTACCTTATAAAGTCAGCACTGAGGCAGGGACATCATACAACTAGGGAGAAGCAGAGACAGGATTCATACACAGTCTACTCAGGCTGCTATAACAAAATACCAGACTGGTTAACTTATAAACAATAGAAATTTACTTCTCACAGTTCTGGATGCTGGAAGTCCAAGATTAAGGCACCAGCATAATCATGTTTTCTGGTGAGGGTCCTTTTCCTGGTTCATAACCTGCACCTTCTTGCTACGTCCTCACAAAGTGGAAGGGGCTAGGGAGCTCCATGAGCCTCTTTTATAAGGGCACTAATCCCATTTATGTGGGCTCCACCCTCATGGCTTAAGCCCTCCCAAGTTCCCACCTTCTAATACCATCATCTTTGAGAGTTGGGATTTCAACATATGAATTTAGGGGGAGACAGAAACATTCAGACCATAGCACATGCCCATATCTGTTTAACTTCAGAGCCCAAGTTCTTTTTTTAACAACAGTTTTATTGAGATATAATTTACATAACATAAAATCCACCCTTTCAAGTGTACACTTCAGTACTTTTTAGTATATTCACATCACAACCATCATCACACTCTAATTTTAGAATATTTTCCTCATCCCCAAAAGAGACTCTGTACCCATTTAGCGATCAGTCCCCATTTTCCCTCTCCCCAGCCCCTTGGCAACCAGTAATCTAAAATTTTGAGGGACCGCCAAACTGTTTTCCAAAGTGGCTGCACCATTTTACATTCCCATCCTCAATGTATGAGGGTTCCAATTACTCCACATCCTTACCAACACTTGTTATTTTCCGTATTTTTTAATTATAGCCACGCTAGTGGGTATGAAGTGATATCTTATTGAGGTTTTGGTTTGCATTTCCTTGATGACTAATGATGATGAACATCTTTTTATGTGTTTATTTGTCATTTTCCTTGGTATATCTTGGTATATAATAAGAATAATGTCTTGGAGGAATGTCTTCAAATCCTTTGCTCAATTTTTTAATTGACTTACTTATGTTTTTATTGAGTTGTACGAATTCTTTATATATTCTGGAGGCCAGTCCCTTATCAGATATATGATTTGCAAATATTTTCTCCCATCCTATAGGTTGTCTTTTCACTTTTTTCATTGTTATCTCTTGAAGCACAAAGCTTTTATTTTTAAGTCCAATTTATCAATATTTTTTTTCTTTTGTCACTTGTGTTCAGGGCCCAGTTTTGACCCTGCCCCCACAGACTTCTGCCTTGGGGTGACTAGCTTTCATCTTTCTGCCATGTTCAGACCCTGCCTTCAGTGACTCAGAGGCAAAAGCAGGGGCTGCTATGGCTGCAGTGATGGGCAGATGGTTAGAAGCTGGAAGTTAGGTCAGGAAATGCTCCGAGAGATCCCAGGCAGGGGTGAGGGCGAGATTGTGCCTGGTGGGACTGGAGAGAAGCTTTAGAGAATGAGGGTGTCAGGAACAGGAACAGAGCCCTTGAGGCATAGTCTCAGAGATTCCAGGAGGTGCAGTCTGTACTCAGGAACACCTACTGATCCCAGAGCTTGTGTACCAGAGAGGCACAGTTAACAGGTCGACTTGGAGCCAGAGTGTCTGAGTCAAATCGCAGCTTCTCACTGACTAGGTGGTAACTTGGATAAGTTTCCTCTTCCGGAAAATGAGGATAATGGTATCAGCTTACCTCCTAGGGTAAGCCCTTTCTTCTGTTGGAAGGACTAAATGGATGGGTATGAATTGCTCAACCCAGTGCCCTGTTGACAGTGAACACTGGACACATGTCAGCCGGTGACATTATTATCATATGAGGAGTCTGGAAAGGTCACTTGGGCCAATACAAGGCAAGTGTATTCCACTCTTTCTCCTATAACTTACATCCCTGCTCCTTGAAACTCCAAATCCAGACTAGTCAGTAGAAATGGGTGGGCAGGCCTGGCAGCTAGCAGAGTTGGGAGGGTCATAGGAAGCACCTCAGAGAGGCTGAGATGCGAGAGGCGAGGTGCGGGGAGTGGGCCGACTGCCTGGCCAGTGCCTCTTGTATTTCAGTGTGCACACAAACCACCTGGGCTTGTTAAAACACAGTGGGTCTGGGGCGGAGCTGAGATTCTGCATTTCTGATACGTGCCCAGGAGATCAGGCTTCTGGTCCTTGGACCACACTTTGAGTAGCAAGGAGCTAAAAGTTCCCGAATTCTGGTCCGAGGTGGGCCACCAAGATGCTGAGAAAGTCCCCTGAGGCCTCAGAACCCAAGATCTGGAAGATGAGCCTGGTACGGCTCTGCAGGTGTTCTCAGGAGACTAAGGAACGGAGTGCTAAGAAGGCATTTTGCAAAAGATGCAGGTACTGTAGGTCCTCCTTTTCTGGACCACAGTTGCAGCAATGGAGACTCAAAGAGGTGGGTGGAGGCAGGGTCCTTGCAGGTCCCAGGTGACCCAGGCCTCTGCTCCCTGGCTCCTCGCTGTACAGAGACACCTCCCAGCGATGCAGGGCTGGAGGGAGGACAGCAATGCCATCAGTGACCACAGTCTGCATTGTTTCCCACAGGCACTGTGCTCTCAGACATCATCCAGAAGTACTTCTTCTCCCCAACGCTTTTCCGAGTCATCCGCCTGGCCCGGATCGGCCGCATCCTCAGGCTGATCCGCGGGGCCAAGGGCATCCGCACGCTGCTCTTCGCGCTCATGATGTCCCTGCCCGCCCTCTTCAACATTGGGCTGCTGCTCTTCCTGGTCATGTTCATCTACTCCATCTTCGGCATGGCCAACTTCGCCTACGTCAAGTGGGAGGCTGGCATTGATGACATGTTCAACTTCCAGACCTTCGCCAACAGCATGCTGTGCCTCTTCCAGATCACCACATCGGCAGGCTGGGACGGGCTCCTCAGCCCCATCCTCAACACGGGGCCTCCCTACTGCGACCCCAACCTGCCCAACAGCAACGGCTCCCGGGGGAACTGCGGGAGCCCCGCCGTGGGCATCCTCTTCTTCACCACCTACATCATCATCTCCTTCCTCATTGTGGTCAACATGTACATCGCCATCATCCTGGAGAACTTCAGTGTGGCCACGGAGGAGAGCACGGAGCCCCTGAGTGAGGATGACTTCGACATGTTCTATGAGATCTGGGAGAAGTTTGACCCGGAGGCCACCCAGTTCATTGAGTATTCGGCCCTGTCCGACTTTGCTGACGCCCTGTCTGAGCCGCTCCGAATCGCCAAGCCCAACCAGATAAGCCTCATCAATATGGACCTGCCCATGGTGAGCGGGGACCGTATCCACTGCATGGACATCCTCTTTGCCTTCACCAAGAGGGTTCTGGGTGAGTCTGGGGAGATGGACGCCCTGAAAATCCAAATGGAGGAGAAGTTCATGGCGGCCAACCCGTCCAAGATCTCGTATGAGCCCATCACCACCACACTCCGGCGCAAGCATGAGGAGGTGTCGGCCACGATCATCCAGCGGGCCTTCCGCAGGCACCTGCTGCAGCGCTCCATGAAGCACGCCTCCTTCCTCTTCCGGCAGCAGGCGGGCAGCAGCGGCCTCTCTGAAGAGGATGCCCCCGAGCAGGAGGGCCTCATCGCCTACATGATGAACGAGAACTTCTCCCAGCGCCTTGTCCCACCCTCCAGCTCCTCCATCTCCTCCACGTCCTTCCCACCCTCCTATGACAGCGTCACCAGGGCCACCAGCGATAACCCCCAGGCGCGGGCATCTGACTACAGCCCCAGCGAGGATCTCACGGACATGCCCCTGTCCCCAGACAGGGACCGTGAATCTGTCGTGTGAGCATGCCCCGGTGGGCCAGCGCACAGTGTCATGGCAAACCTGAATGCAGCCCCAGACCAGCAGCCGTTGAGCCATCTGTCCTTGCTTTGGGCTTCAGGAGTGAGAGATGAGCCTCGGCCCCATGGACCGACAAAGCAGAGTCCTGTGCACTATGCTGACAGCTGTAAGCATTTGGCTAAGCCAGCCGTTCGGGGTGGCCTGTCCCTAGAGGCCCAAAGTGTACCAGTCCTGGCGGAAGGTTCTGGTCAGGCAACACCCCAGGGCTCTGACGAGCAACTCCATCCCAGCTGCTGAGACAAAATACAAAACTGAGACTGTATGTGTTGTGAACGGGCTTTCATAAATTTATTATATTTGATATTTTTTTACTTGAGCAAAGAACTAACTTTTTTTTCATGGATGGATTGGCAGCAATTCCCGCTGCTTCTTCTTAACTCTGCACAAGAGTGTCTATGGAGCTGCTGGGACTCTGCTGTCAGAGCAAAAGTGAAATCCAGTGTGGGTCCCACAGGCCTTCACTGCCCAGGGGTTGGGCTAAGGCGCCAAGAGGGCTGAACCCCTTCCCTTTCATGCGTGTGCACACTCTCATACACACAGAGGCCAGACACAGGCCACATGTGGCCTGGGCTCCCCGAGGTGAGCACCAGGCAGCCTCTTCTACCCTAGCCTAAGGGAGACATGCCTTTCCTCCCGGCCCCCATGGGTGGGATTCTTGTCAGCCGGGGCTCATCCCGGCCTTCCATTGTTCCCAAGGTTCCATTTTCCCCTTGTATTTTTACACAGGCCACCCTGGGGTCAGTTCTACAAATACAACAAGCTTCCAGAAGAGAGTGGCCCGGGTCCCAGGGCTGGTCCTCGGCACTGACGTTGCCTTTCTTCCCTGGAGAGCGTGGCCTCTGTTAGAGTATTAACGTTAAACGAAGGGCCTGAGGGAGGAGCCCCACTCACCTCCTGCCACCCAGCTTGTCCTTGCTGCCCAGCCTGGCCGGCCCTGCCCCACAGGCGAGGAAAAGAAGGCTGAGCCCGTGGGGTTAGGGCTGAGAAACTCAACAGCCCTCGGCGGGGGCCCCCGGCCCATGTGGAGAAGGGGGTCTGTTGTCATCACCCAGGCTCTCTCTCCGGACCTTTCTGCCTCTGCCCAGCGGTGAGGGGATGCCCATGTGGCCTCCTGCTCCTCTCCAGATGCAGTGGCATGGGAGTGGGGAGGGCTGTTTGCGCCCTATGCAGAGAAGGGGCCTCAGGAGGCTCAGGCCCAGTCCCTGTGCCCTGGGAGGGGAATGGACCGCAGGCCCCCTGGGAAAGGGAGTAGTGTGACCCTGGACCAGCCCCTCCCGCTCAGCCCAGGGTCCTGGTGGCACCCACATGCAGGCCCTCCTAGGGCAGCGGCCAGGCTGCCCATAGGTCTTATGAGCAGGCCTTTTCAGGGAAAAATACTTTTTCTAGTCCAATTACCACCCCCAGGGCCTCTTCAGCTGCTGACAATCCTACTTAGCATATGCAAATCTTTTAATGTAGAGAACTGTCACCCTGATAGTGACAGTGGTGGCTGGTGGAGCCTGTGCAGGCAGGGGCTCGGCTGCCCAAATCCGCTCTCCAGCAAAGCCGCCCTCCACCCGGCGGCGGCCACCTCTCAGGGCAGCCCGGGAAGCCAGAAGCTGGCTGTCCTAACCTACCTCGCCGAGCCGTCAGGGAGCTAGCCGTGGGGAGCTAAGGGGACACTGCCGGCGAGACAAGTATTATGTTTCTTCTTGTCACCTGAGTTCCCTTGGTGGCAGCCCTAGCCTCCACCCCCTTCCACCCCAGTGATTTCTCTTCTCCCATGTTCCCTTTGAGTTCAGTGTGGGATGTGGTTTTTAACTGTCCCAGCGACACTTCTCTGAGTGGAAATCTTATTTTTGTAGCTCTCTGTGCTGTGCTCTTAAGGCGTGGAGAGATGTGTGCCCTCCCTGGCACCTGGCACCCAGAGCCTGCTGCATGGACAGGGATGAGGCTGGGAGGCCAGCCGGCCTGCAGGCCCAGCTGACTGGAAGGCAGCTGGGGTTTTGTGTGTGGGGACAGCCTGGGAGCCTGAGGTAGGTGCCCGGGGCCGGCCGCTGACAGACGACGCTGGCTGCACCAAGTGCCAGCCGTTGTCTGAACTACCCAAGCACTTCTCACCAAACTTCGTGCGTAAATAAGATACATATTTTTAAAACAAACCAATAAATGGCTTACATGACCTGGCCTGGACTCTGTTCTTTTTTTTTTTATTGAAGCATAGTTGATTTACAAATTTACAATATTGTGTTATTTTCTGGTATACAGCAAAGTGATTCAGTTTTATATATATGTATATACATATATATACACACATACTTTTTTTTTTTTTGCAGAAACCCGCAAAGCCGGTATGTAAACAAAGGTGACCCCCAGTGTAATCAAATGCAGCCTTTATTTTTGCCTCTTCCTGTCCCTTTCAGCTTCATTCAGTGGAGACAATCTTCCCTGGCCCCGGGTAAAAACCAGGCCAATGCTGGGGCTTTTCCACTCAGTCTTGGGTGAAACAGCAGCCTTCAGCCACTCTATTATAAATACCATCTTAGCCTCATCCTGAGAGTGTCCAGTCCTATGACAGTCGGAGATGGGGTGGCTGGACGGCTAGAGAGGACTCTCATACGGGCATCTTCTGGCTTTCTGGAGACTCCCTACTGGACCTTCTCCCTGTAGTCTCCTCAGCCCTAGGAATGCATTCTTCCGGGTGCCCCGTGACCCTTCCTTTGCCTGTGGGCACCTGTGGGTCTACTCCCAGCCTCTTCCTGCCAAGCCCCTGGACCTTCCTGGTAGCCCTGCTGTGGAGGCTCACACAGGCCCTCTCTGCCTGCTGCCTCTGGTCCTCAGGAAGCACTAAGCACATTTGCCCCACCCACACTGGCCTGCGGCCAGGCCCCGGCAGCAGTGTGCTCCAAGGCCACCACCAGAGCAACCCTCCCTCCAGGTGCCAGGGCTGGTCCACTTGAACTTTTCAGGCCCAGTGAGGCCCAGTCCTCCATCTCAAAGCTCTCCAAGAAGGCCCAGGAAGCCCCCCTCAGCAGGCCTGGGTTAGAAGGTGGCACCCTCCACACACAGGCCATCCCCCAGAAGAAGGCCACAGGGTCCTAGAAACAACTCATGATAGTTCTCTGCAAGAAACCCACTCACAACAGGTTCCCTTTTCCTATCCTTGATGTGACTATGGGGTCGCCATGTCCGGCTCCATTTCCCTTGTAAGCCATCTGCATACAAGGGACACATGGTTTGGCATCCTGAAATCCTTGGTATTAGTCCCTTGGTCAAAACAGGGGCAGAGACAGTCCACTTTAACCTCCTGTGACACTTGTTTAATTGTCTCCCCAACCAGACCAAGGCGTTTCAAAGCGCAGGCCATGTCCCATTGTAGTGGGCCACGACCAGCTTTTTTTAAAATGATATCAGAATTTAAAATAGCAGTGGATGCTATGTGCTTAGGATAAGTGTTGTCTTGTGAAGCTATTGTTTTAGATATACATAGAAAACTTGGGTGAGTGCCTGTATGTACACTGGGTGGTGAAAGAAAATATATTTTATATTAGAAATTGCAGCAAAAGGAGTGAAAACAACATGAGGAGAGAGGTGTGAGACAAGACAACGGAGTAGAAGGACTTCAGCTCACCACCTCACACGAAAGCACCAAAATCACAATTAGCTGCTGAATAACCATTGACAAAAAAGACTGGAACCTATCAAAAAGATATTCTACATCCAAAGACAAAGACAAAGCCACAGCGAGATGGTAGAAGAGGTGCATTCACAATACAATGAAATCCCATACCCGCAGGGTGGGTGGCCCACAAACTGGAAAATAATTATATCTCAGTGGTTCTCCCACGGGAGTGAGAGTTCTAAGCCCCATGTCAGGCCCCCAGAGCATTTGGCTTAGAAGGCCAACAGGGCTTGATTGCAGGAACTCCACAGAACCAGGGGAAACAGACACTCCACTCTCAGAGAATGTACACAAGGTCTCATGCACACTGGGACCCAAGGAAAAAAGCAATGACTTCATGGAAGCCTGGGCCAGACCTACCCGATGGACTTGGAGGGTCTCCTGGGGAGGCGGGAGTAGCTGTGGCTCACTCTGGGGACAAGGACACTGGTGGAGAAGATATTGGGAGTATTCATTGGTGTGAGCTCTCCCAGAGGCTGCCATTTTGTCACCAAGAACTGGCCTCACCCAACAGCCTGCAGGCTCCAGTGCTGAGACCAAACAACCAACAGGGTGGGAATACAGCCCCACACATCAGCAGACAGGCTGCTTAAAGTCTTCCTGAGCCCAGAGCTGCTTGGAAAAATCCTTAACAAAACACTAGCAAACCAATCCAACAATACATTAAAAGGATCATACACCATGATCAAGTGGGATTTATCCCAGGAATGTGAGGATTTTTCAATATCCACAAATCAATCAGTGTGATACACTACATCAACAAATTGAAGAACAAAAACCATATGATCATCTCAATAGATACAGAAAATGCTTTTGACAAAATTCAACTCCCATTTATGATAAAAACTCTCCAGAAAGTGGGCCTAGAGGGAACTTACCTCAACATAATAAACGCCATATATGACAAACCTGCAGCTAACATCATACTCAACAGTGAAAAGCTGAAAGCATTTCCTCCAAGATAAGGAACAAGACAAGGATGTCCACTCTTGCCACTTTTATTCAATGTAGTTTTGGAAGTCCTAGACACAGCAATCAGAGAAGAAAAAGAAATAAAAGGAATTCAAATTGCAAAAGGAGAAGTAAAACTTACTGTTTGCAGATGACATGATATTGTACATAGAAAATCCTAAAGATGCTACCAGAACACTACTAGAGGTCATCAATGAATTCAGTAAAGTTGCAGGATACAAAATTAATACACAGAAATCTGTTGCATTTCTATAAACTATGAATGAAAGATCCAAAAGAGAAATTAAGGAAACAATCCCATTTACCATCACATCAAAAAGAATAAAATACCTAGGAATAAACCTACCTAAGGAGAAGACCCATACTCCAAAAACTGTAAGACACTGATGAAAGAAATCAAAGATGACACAAACAGATGGAAAGATATACCATGTCCTTGGATTGGAAGACTAAATATTGTCAAAATGACTACACTACCCAAGGCAATCTACAGATTCAATGCAATTCCTAGCAAATTACCAATGGCATTTTTTGCAGATCTACAACAAAATATCTTAAAACTTGTATGGAAACACAAAAGATTGCCAAAGCAAACTTGAAAAAGAAAAACAGAGCTGGAGGGATCAGGCTCCCTGATTTCAAACTATACTACAAAGCTACAGTAATCAAAACAGTATGATACTGGCACAAAAATAGAAATATAGATCAATGGTACAGGACAGAAAGCCCAGAAATAAGCCCACACACATGTGGTTAATTAATCTATGACAAAGGAGGCAGGAATATACAATGGAGAAAAAACAGTCTCTTCAATAAGTGCTGGGAAAACTGGACAGCTACATGTAAAAGAATAAAATTAGAACATTCTCTAACATCATACACAAAAATAAACTCAAAATGGATTAAGTACCTAAATGTAAGACTGGATACCATAAAACTCTTAGAAGAAAACATAGGCAGAACACTCATTGACATAACTTGCAGCAGTATCTTTTTGGATCCACCTCCAAGAGTAACGAAAATAAAACCAAAAATAAATGAATGGGACCCAATTAAACTCAAAAGCTTTTGCACAGCAAAGGAAACCACAAAACAAAAAGAGAACCCAGAGAATGAGAGAAAATATTTGCGAATGATGCAACCAACAAGGGATTAATCTCCAAAATATACAGTTTATGCAGCTCAATCTCAAAAAAAAAAAAGCCAATCAAAAAATGGGCAGAAGGGCTTCCCTAGTGGCACAGTGGTTGAGATTCCGCCTGCCGAGGCAGGGGACACGTGTTCATGCCCCGGTCCGGGAAGATCCTGCATGCCGTGGAGTGGCTAGGCCCGTGAGCCATGGCCACTGAGCCTGCGTGTCCAGAGCCTATGCTCTGCAACGGGAGAGGCCACAACAGTGAGAGGCCCGCATACCGCAAAAAAAAAAAAAAAAAAAAAAAAAAAAAACGGGCAGAAAATCTAAATACACATTTCTCCAAAGAAGACATTCAGAAAGCCAAAATGCACATGAAGAGGTGCTCAACATTGGTAATTATTAGAGAAATGCAAATCAAAACTACAATGAGGTATCACCTCACACCAGTCAGAATGGCCATCATTAAAAAGTCTAAAAAGAATAAATCCTGGAGAGGGTGTGGAGAAAAGGGAACCCCTATACACTGTTGGTGGGAATGTAAATTCGTAACAGCCACTATGGAGAACAGTATGAAGGTTCCTTAAAAAATTAAAAATAGAATTACCATATGATCCAGCAATCCCGCTCATGGGCATATATCCAGAGAAAACCATATTTCAAAAAGATACATGCACCCCAGTGTTCACAGCAGCACTCTTTACAATAGTTAACACATGGAAGCAACCTAAATGTCCATTCACAGAGGAATGGATAAAGAAGATGTGGTGTATATATACAATGGAATATTACTCAGCCATAAAGAAGAATGAAATAAGGCCTTTTGCAGCAACATGGATGGACCTAGAGATGATCACACTAAGTGAAGTAAGTCAGACAGAGAAAGACAAATATTATATCACTTATATGTAGAATATGAAAATTGATACAAATGAACTTATTTACAAAACAGAAGCAGACTCAGTCATAAAAAAAACAAACTTATGTTTGCCAAATGGGAAAGGTAGTGGGGGTAATAAATTAGGAGGTTGGGATTGACATATACACACTAGTATATATAAAATAGATAATCAACTAGGACTACTTTATAGCACAGGGAATTCTACTCAGTACTCTGTAATAACCTATATGGGAAAAGAATCTGGAAAAGAATGGATATATGTATATGTATAACTGAATCACTTTGCTGTACACCTGAAACTGACAATAAACTAACACAACATTTTTAATCAACTATACCCCCAATATAAAATATTGGCCTGGGAGGTGTCAGGTGCATCTGGAGGGAGGCAAGAGTGGGCCTTGCGGTCATCACACCGCCACAGCTGTCACCCGGCCACTCTGGGGTGAGGCCGGGGTCCAGGTTCCGTGAGGGACGGATGCCGGCTCCTGTGTCAGAAGGAAGGCATGCAGCCCAGGATCTCAGCCCTTGGCAGGGAGAGAGATGCTCCTGGACAGACGTCAGCTCTCACCCTGGGGCCAGGGCCCTGGCTGCTCCCTGCCCCGTGCCAGCCGCTCTTCCGCCTCAGCCTTGATGGCCACGAGACTCAGTGCCGGGAGGCTGGGAGGGGCAGGGAGAGAGCACAGGCACTCACTCCTACAGGCGGAGACAGAGCCGGCAGCGGCTGAGAGCTAGGAGATGCCAAAGGCCACCGTGGATGGGCTGGCGAAGCCGCAGGACTGTGTCTCCTGCCCCGCCTGCACACACCTCCAGGACACCATCCTGTGCGCTGCCTGAGGGCTGGGGAAGGCCAGGCCGGCCCGCTCGCACCACACTCTCTGGCCCCCGCCCCATGCCTGGCACAGAGAGCAGCCCCGGAATGCTGGCACAAGAGACCCCCCTCAACCCAGCCGTTCACTGTCCACTGGGTTCACCTGGATCCTCTCCTCCATTTGAATCCTTCCTGCCCTTCTGTCCTCTTAGGTCCCCGGCTCCTATTCTCACCCATAGTCCCACCTTCCACTGTTTGTTCTGGAAGGACGCCACCTACATGAGATCCTTGCCTACGTGGAGAGGCAGGTGCGGATTCACACACATGCACACTCAAGGCACAGCAACCAGGGTCCGTGTTGGGGAGCGAGCAGGGTGTGACCATAGGGAGATGCCTGAAATCCTAAGAAGGAACCTCAGGCTTCCTGTCCCAACCACCCTGGACCAGGGGCCTCAGGACATTCCCAGGGACAGAGGCAGGCAGACAGGCCTGAGGTGGGGGCCGAGGGATCTGGTTCAGAAATGACACTCAAAGCCTGGCAGCTGCCAAGCTCTGTCTCAGGGGACCCTGGGGAGGATCCCAGAGGGACCCCGGGGGCCCCCACCCAAGGCGCCGCTCTCCTGTGGGTGTCCCAAGTCAGCCTGAAGGGCAGGGGACGGGGACAGGCCAAGCCCAAGCCCAAGCCCAGCACGTACAATCACCACTCCGACAAGCACTTCCTCCCAGGCCAGTTCACGGGGCTGGCATCCACGGGCAGCTGCCAGGCACCTGCTGCCGGAGAGAAAAGCCCCATCACCCCAGCGTTCGTGGAGGGAGGCGCCAGCTCGGATTCCAGAAAGGCGTGCAAGTCGAAGCAGAGCCCCCCTCCCCGGATGTGGGCTGACCTTAGGCGGTACGTCCTGCCCTCCCACCCCGCTGGCCTCCGCCCGGCCTCTGTGGGGCTGAGCTTGCCTCCTGTATTTGCTCTTGGAGCCGTGTCTCCAGGGGACCATCTGTCTGTCACTCACCCTCTTGGGTTGCACTCCCTCTTCCTGGACAGCCAGGGACTAGGCTGCTTCTGCTTGCAAGGCAATGAGAGATGATGCAAAGACGGAGAACGGGGAGGGTTTGACCAAGAGGAGAGGCCGGCTTGACAGAGATAATTGGGCCTCCTGTATCCTGTATCAATCCATCACATTTATAGTCTTCTCTCCAGACAGGAGACAATGAGGAAATGACAAAAGCCAATAAGGCCAGTAAATAAACGGTAATGGAATAACCAGTACAGGCAGCCCATCCCCTGAGCCCCAGAGCCAGGAGCAGGGCCGAGCCCTCCCCCATGTCTGTCTTGACTTCAGCCACAGGCCCCAGGGAACAGGTAACACCAGTCAGCAGCCCCCATGGGGTTTTCAGCTGGAGTTCCAGCTGCTCAGGCCAAAAACCCTGGCATCATCCCTACCTCCTTTCTTTCACACACCCCACATCCAATCCAGCAGGAAATCCTGTTGGCTCTGCCTTCAGACTATATCCCAAGTCAGACCACTCCTCAACACCACCGTCGCCATGCTGGTCTGAGCCACCAATGCCTCTTGCCTGGATTCTTACAAAGGCCTCCTGGTTGGTCCTTGGCCCAGACCGTTCTCAACACAGCAGCCAGTGGCGTCTATTAAAAGGCAAGTTGGGGCTTCCCTGGTGGCGCAGTGGTAGAGAGTCCATCTGCCAATGCAGGGGACACGGGTTCGTGACGCGGTCCAGGAGGATCCCACATGCCGCGGAGCGGCTGGGTCTGTGAGCCATGGCCGCTGAGCCTGCGTGTCCGGAGCCTGTGCTCCAACAGGAGAGGCCACAACAGTGAGAGGCCCGCGTACAGCAAAAAAAAAAAAAAAGGCAAGTTGCACAGAACCCCCGAGTGGCCCCCATCACACTCGGAGAACAGCCTGAGCCCTCTGCAGCCCCCCAATGCACCCCACTCCCCAGGGCCTGTTTGAGCCCGTCTACAACCCCGGCTCTTACTCCACTTCAGCCACACCAGCTCCTTGCTGGCTCCTGCCCAGGCCGTGCACGCCTCACCTGAGGGCTTCAGCAGTGGCTGTTCCCTCTCTGTCACAGTTTTCTCCCAGAGAGTGTGTGGCTCCCCTCTTTCCTCGGATGTCACTTTCGCAATGAGGCAACAATGACCATCATACTTTCTATCCTCTCCAGCCCACTGTTTCTATACTTAAATCAGGTTCCATGGGGTATAATTTACGCATAACAAATTCACCCTTTTTATTTATTTATTTTTTAAGATTTTAGCCCTTGTTTCTTTCCTTTTTTTAAATATTTATTTATTCATTTAGCTGTGCTGGGTCTTAGTTGCCATGTATGGGATCTTTAGTTGTGGCATGCGAATTCTTAGCTGCAGCATGCGAAGTCTTAGTTGCAGCATATGAACTCTTAGTTGGAGCATGTGGGATCTAGTTCCCTGACCAGGGATCAAACCTGGGCCCCTTGCATTGGGATCGTGGAGTCTTAGCCACTGGACCATGAGGAAAGTCCCAAAATTCACCCTTTTTAAATGCACAGTGTGGTGAGTTTTGACAAATGTATAAGCAGTATAATTACCACCAAAATCAAGATATCAGATATTTCCATCACGTCCTCATGCTCCTTTATAGTCAACCCCTTCCTGCACCCCAGCCTCTGGCAACCACTGAGCTGTTTTCTGTTGCTATAGATCTGCTTTTTCTGGAGAATTCATATAATGGATATTGCACATAACCTTTGTGTCTGGCTGCTGTCATTCAGCATAATGCATCTGAGCCTCATCCATGTTGCTGCCTGTGTTGGTTTGTTCCTTTTCATTGCTGAGAGGTATTCCATTATATGGATGTACCGTGGTTGGTTTTGCATTCAGTAGTTGATAGACATTTGGGTTGTTTACAATTTTTCACCATCAGGTATAAAGCTGCTGCTATCAACATTGTGTACTGGTGTTTGTATGGTCATACGTTTTTATCTCTTGGGTAAATGCCTAGAAATTGAGTTTCAGGGGACAACTAATCAGTTTCATCTGATTAGTGTATGTTTAACTCTATAAGAAGTTGTCAAATGTTTTCCAAAGTGGTTGTTCATCATTCATTCCTACCAACAATGAGGGTTCCAGTTGCTCCATATCCATGCCAACATTCTATTTGCAGGGAGGGGCAAGGTTGCCAGCTGGGTTTGTACTTTAGAAAGATCCTACCTCTTGCTCTGAGGGAAAGATCTGTGGGGCATAAGAACGGATGAGGGGAAACAGGTCAGGTGGTCTCTGTAGGGAGAGATGATGGTGGAGGGTGAAAACTTGGGAGCAATTTGGGGTGCAAAATTGGAGAACAGAACACCCAAAAATGGGTGAGGAGGTGCCTCTGGTCTCTGACTAGGACAACAAGGAAGGTGCCACAAGAGGCTATCGGCCTCCTCAGGCCACCTCCTGGGCTGGCCCTCAGGCCTCTGACATCTGCCCCAAAGAGTACTTGGCAAGCAGGGTGGATGATTCACTGGGGGCCTATTTTATTTAAGAATTAATTCTCCACTATGGAGAACAGTATGGAGGTTCCTTTAAAAATTAAAAATAGAGCTACCATATGATCCAGCAATCTTATTCCTGGGCATATATCCAGAGAGAACCATATTTCAAAAAGATACATTCATTGTAGCACTATTTACAATAGCCAAGACATGGAAGCAGCCATTGACAGAGGAATGGATAAAGAAGATGAGGTACACAGAGACAATGGAATACTACTCAGCCATAAAAAAAGAATAAAATAATGCCATTTGCAGCAACATGGATGGACCTAGAGATGATCATACTAAGTGAAGTAAGTCAGAAAGAGAAAGACAAATATATGATATCACTTATATGTGGAATCTAAAAAATGACGCAAATGAACTTACTTACAAAACAGAGACAGACTCACAGACATAAAAAAAAAGCAAACTTACTGTTACCAAAGGGGAAGGGGAGGAGATAAATTAGGTGTCTGGGATTAACAGATACACACTATTATATATAAAATAGATAAACAACAAGGACTTACTGTATAGCACAGGGAACTATGTTCAATATCTGTTAATAACCCATAATGGAAAATATCTGGTAATAACCCATAATGGAAAAGAACCTCCTATATCTACCACAGGCAGCAGAAGCTCCACAAGATAGCAAGTTCCTGTACCTGCCTGAGGCATTGCACCATGTCGCTGCTGATAGGAAAACACTACTTCTCTGGTCATTGTGAATGTAGCTATATGAACTGCCCCCTGAGCATAGAGCACAAAGGCGGCCTCAGTCAGCTATTTTTTTTTGGCTGTGCGGCTTGGGGGATCTTAGTTCCCCAACCAGGGATCAAACCTGGGCTCTCAGCAGTGAGAGCTTCAGAGTCCTAACCACTGGACTGGCAGGGAACACTCTCAATCAGCTTTTAATGTTTTCTATCAACCTATCAAGAATTTACATGACATATCCAGTCCCTCTCTTGAGGGAACTTCATCTTCTGCTTGGATTGTTTACAAAACAAAATTGGGGTTGAGGTCTGATGGCATTGCCATGTCACTGTTGAGGACACTTGGACACCTCGCAGGATCCAGCCCAGGCTACCAGAAGGCGGTACCATTCCTCAAAGTCACGGGGAGCCCAGGGAGGGAATCCCACTTTGATTCATCTCTAGGTGACACTCCTGTGGATAAATAACCACAGTCTCCAGTAGAGAGCACAAGCGCAGCTCAGCACCTCCCAACAGTAGCCTGACTCCACGCTGAAGCCAGCGTTCCCCCATGAAACACAGGGGAGCCCTTGCTGGGATCCTGTCACTACACCTGACCTCTGCTTCCCCAAGATCATTTCATTTCAGAAGCCCCTGGTCCAAGGCCTTTATTGTGGTCACGCCACTCCCCCACAGTATACCTCCTTCCCTTCTCATCTCAGGAAGTAGCAACTGGATACTGTTTCCTCCATCTCAGAGGCTCTGGGTCCTTCTGTAAATTAATGCACTTCCTCCAGAGGCCAGCTTTCCATACCCCAGATCTCAGAGAGAGGAAGCCTTGAATATAGACTCAAAACAGTTAACTAACACCCAAGTGGGGGACCAGGGATATGTACTCACCCTACATTTGATTAACTAACAAAGCCAGCCAAGTGGCCTTCCCCGGACTCCAGGCAGTTTCTTTTTAAGCCGCACCTGTGCCTGCTACCTGTGGACATGGCAAGTGGGCTGCACGGGGCTTGTAACCTTTCCTGCGGGTCCCCTGAGCCTTGCAGAGGCTTATTTGGAGAGCAGACCTCCAACGGCACCCCAGCCTTAACCTCAGCACAGGTTTGGGTCTGTGTGCTTTTCATGCCGGAAAAAGGAACATTTCCAGGTGGAAATCTTCCAAATGTGTCTTCCCCAATCACCCTGTCACCAGATTGTTCTAAGCAAAAACTTTCTTGTAAATTATCTTTGCCTTTGACTGTTCACACACAAAGGTTACATAGTTGTCTGTCTCTGATATCACACATGTAGCTGGGGAAATGGTTTCAGAGGTTCCCACAGCTGGAATCTCCAGAGGAATTCTGACCAAGAAGGGGGACATGAGGTCATGATGAAGAGGGAAAGAAGGAAAGAGAAGGCGGGGAGGATGCACTGAGCCAGAGAGGAGAGGGGACTCTATGCAGGTCACCTTGCTCCTTTGCCCCTCCCATCTCCAAGCTGCAGTCTCACTGGTGCTGCCCCAACCTTCGCATACAAGTGAACAGATGATAAAATCGTCAAGGAGGAACAATAATACACTAGTATCAATGAGCACAGGCAGCCCCAAGTCTTGGTTTCTAAATACCATTCTCCATTCAAAGGAAATTGGACTCCTTGGTGAAATGGCTGATTCATTGCTAGAGCAGAGAAAAAATACAAGAAGAGCCCCGGACCATCCTAGAAAGTAAGAGTGCTTAGACTGGTATATACATGTCAAAAGCCAGTTTGAATGGTCCAGTTAGTAAGTTTAGAAGGAGGGAGGGAGTAGCAAATCATCAATGGATGAAAATTAAGATAAAAGTTTGATGAGGAACATAGTCTCAAAGTATCCTCCCACAGCTGCTCTTTAATTTTCTTAATTTAACAGCGGGGGAATTTGGTACACACCTCCTAAACCAAGTGATCGGAGACAACATCGTTACCAAATGGGAAAATGGATATTGTGTGCCTCCCCATGTGATACTCTGAGAGAGATGCAACATCCCCTTTGTGGTAATCTTACCAAAAATGCATAACCTAAAACAAATCATGAGGAAACAGCAACAGAACTTGAGCAACGTCATTCTACAAAATAACTGGCCTAAACTCTTCAAAAATGTCAAGTTCAAGAGACACAAGGAAAGGCCGAGGAATTCTTCCAGATTAAAGGAGACTAAAGGGACATGACAACTAAATGCAACAGGTGGCCCTGGAACAGGAAAAAATAATAAATAGAAAGAAGATGTGATTGAGACAATGGATGAAATTTGAATATGGCCTGTGGATTAGATAACAAATTTTCTGATTTTGTTAACTGCATTGTGATTTTGTAAAAGAATATCCTTGTCCTCACCAATACACTCTCAAGTATTTAGGGGTAAAAAGGCATGATGTCTTCAACTTACTCTCAAGTGATTCAGAGAAAAAAGTGTGTATGTGTATATACTATGTATAGTATATATACAATATAGAATATACAGTATATTATACATAATGTAGAGAGAGAATTATAAAATTAATGAGCAAAATATAAATAATTGGTGACTCTGCATAAAGGATATATGTGAAATTACATTAAAGTAAAATTTACACAAATAATAATAATGGCCAACAACTCCATGGTGCTTACTCTGTGGCAGGTGCTGTTCAAATACTTTACATGTAGTAACTCATTTGATACTTGCAAGTCCTACAAGGTATGTGGTACTATCGTCCACGTTGTCATCTTCCTTTTGCAGATGGGGGAACTGAGGCACAGAGCAGTTAAGACGGCAGAGCTGAGATCTGACCCCAGGTCCATCTGCCTGGCTCCAGAGTCTGTGCTCTTAGCCAGTGGGCCTTGATGCCTCATAAGCTGTGCAGAGGCTGAGAACGGAACCCGGGGATGGGAACACACACAGAGGACACGCACATCTTTACACCCAAATGCACATGAATGGGCTGCCCGATGCACAATGGTGGCAGCCTGAGAATCAAAGCAATCTTCAGCTCTGAACATGTTAGCGGGCCTCTGAGAAAGCAGAAGGAAGCTCCGAGTTGAGTGCCTTAGGCTTGGGGGCAAAGACCCTCCTTCCTGGGGGTGTCCTGCAGCCTCTAGCCCAGCCTGTTTGCCTTTCCCTTCCCCTTCCTGAGAGCTCCAAGCTCAGTTTCTCTTCTTCTCAGACCCCTAGGCCCACAAACCCAGAAATTAGGGGTTTCTGGCCTTGGCCTGCTGGTGGTGAACACTGGCTGGGGCCTTGGAGGAAAGAAGGTGGGCCCTGATGAAACAGTGGCCCCAAAGTCAGAGTTGAGGGGGGAAGACTGAAAGCTGATGGCCACAGGGACTGG
The DNA here is from genome assembly GCF_964341445.2 of Mesoplodon mirus. Taxonomy (NCBI): domain Eukaryota; kingdom Metazoa; phylum Chordata; class Mammalia; order Artiodactyla; family Ziphiidae; genus Mesoplodon; species Mesoplodon mirus. Next base: position 43,002,103 of record NC_138988.1, on the reverse strand, counting down.
AGGAGACTGGGCAAGGGCAGGAGACGAGAGGACCAGCCAGGCCCCAGCCCCACGGTCACTGCAGGAGCAGCTTGGCAGGGGTGGCCGTCCTCCTCGGCTCTTTGCCAGAAAGGACTGAGGGGGGTCTGCTCCCTGCACCCCTGAGGAGGCTGAACCTCGCTGGCCGAGTGTCAGGGAGGATGGGGCTGCTTGGGCCTGTCCAGCCCAGCAGGGAAAAGGGGGTGGGGGTGGACGGCGCTGACGTCCAGATTCAGCAGAGGCCTGGACCCCCGCCATACCCTCCCCACTAAAGGACCTGTCACAAGGTGGCCGTGGCTCACACCCGCTTATCGGGGCTGGGGTGTGGAGAGGGTGTCGCGGACGGGAGATAGGGCTGGGACAGGGCTGTCCACACCAGCCTGCTCAGCCTCTCCCTCATTCACGCCTCCTCTGAGGCCCCTCAGCCCACTATCCCCTGCGTCTCCAGGCTGCCCCTGCATGTCTCCCTGCAAAGCACCCCTGCAGGCTGCGTTCTGAGAAGGAATGCTCTGCCCTGGACAGTCAGAACACCGAGCACAGAGGGACCCTGGAGAGTGTCCGGCCCAACCTCACACTGCACACAGGGGACTAGGCGTTAACGGGGTGCCACTTACCTGAAATCATATTGCAAGTATGCAGAGGAGCAGGGCTAGGCTCTGACCCTAGACCAGAGCTTGTAAGGCTCTGAGCCTCAGCCAGGGACCCCGGAGGAAGGGTCCCAGGGGCACAGTGAAGGAGGCGTCGCAGCACACTTACCCCTGAGGAATCCCAGTCTATTCAAGTTTCAGCCTCATATGGGGAAAGAGGACACAGACACGTCACACTGTTCTGGACTCCACTGACCTTGGAGAAGATCCAAGGTCTTGGCCCGTGTCTGAATGGCAATGACAGTGAGAGGTTGAAGGCTCCCTCTGCAGTGCGGGGCAGAGAGGCGAGAGGGGGCACACAGCACAGAAATCAGGAGGCCAGGGGAGAAGTCAGGGCCCATCATGGGAGGTGGTGGTAACTAAAATATGTGTCCTGCCTAGTGGGCTAAGAGAGAGCCAGTTGGGCCCCAGATGTGCCAAGGCCTCGGAGCTGCTGGGGAGGCCTGGCAAATTCAAGGCCACTGTCTGCCACTGTCCCCAGCCTTAGAAGACATATGGGCAGAAATGAGCCCTGGCATCACCAGGGGCATGACAGTTCATGCTGTGCCTGTCGAGGAACTGGGGCTGGGGGAGGGAGAGGAGAGAAATAATTCCAAGATCCTGGCTGGGGGCAGGGGAGAGGGCAGGGTTCCACACCTGCACACAGCTGGAAGACCTAAATTTAACTCCGCTTCTCTCTGGGCCAAACACACAAAAGCCCTGCTCAGCACACTCTGACGGGCACCTCCTTGCTCTCATCTTCCCACTGGGATGGGTGGCCTCAGGACCAGACCCTGTGGATCCTGATGAAAAGTGAGTGGGGAAAGCGCCCAGGGAACTCCAGCCGGCTGGAAGCAGTGCTCAGCATGCCTCCAGGAGTCACCCCAGGCACAGGGCCCTGCTCCACGCAGCGCCTGCCCACAAGCTCACAGCCAGAACAATGCACATGCCTTCCTCCCTCCTCTGAGAAGCCATCGTCTCAGAGGCCTGTCTCTCTGTTCCCTGCAGGGGGAATGGCCCCCCAGCCAGGCCCTAGTCCTCAGCCTTCCTGGGTTCCCTCACAGGGACCATGAGCACAGTGACACTCAAGCAGGATAAGCTCAACATTTCTGACTTGCTGGTAACTCCATAACACGTCTTGGGCACGTGCTGTTTACAGAACCCTCTGGAGGCCCCAGAAAGGAGTCAACTCTGCAATCTGCCTGCCTCCAGGGAGTTAGCAGGCCTTGGAGGGCAAAGACAAGTAAATGATGAATGACTGAACTACAAAGCAAAGTAAAATAATGGCAACAGCCTTGCGGGGTGGAGGGCAAACATTAGATGTGTAAGTGGGAAGATGGGCTGGGAAGTCTCCCTGCATAGCACAGGTGTCCAAAGTGCTGGCCCAGCCGTGCTGTGTGCACCCTGAGGTGCAGTGGGCAATCTCCCTGTCCCAGAGTGACTCACAGGCAAATTTTCATGGAGACCTATTTCTGCATTGTACAATCAATTTAGTGTTTGTTTCTTTAAAGACATAGAAGAGAATTGAATGTTAAGTTCTGAAAATATCAGAGCCCATTATTATCACATGAAACTCGCTGCATGGGTATGTGAAGCAGGTTGCCATGTAAAATGAATTTTTTACCAAAGGGACCTTCCTTGGCTCTTGTCTCCTTCAATGTTTTTAACGGACACATTGAAGGCTTGTTTTTCCAATCTGCAATCTCAAAGCTGGGAGGCATAGCTAACATGTCAGATGGCCAAATCAGCATCATCGAGAATGTGAACTCGCCTGAAGATGGGTAGGAACTATAATCAAGTGGAATCTTAATAGTTGGGCATACATAAAATGCCATATTTGTGTTCCAAAAATTGACTATGTGAGCACATGATGAGAAAGTGATTTGACAGTAGATCATGTGGAAAAGACCCGAAGCCGTTAGTTGGAGCGAGTCCCACGTGAACCAGTGGTATAGTGAGAAAAGTGGGGTGTCAATCCCCCACCTCGATTCAGCACTGCTATCACCTCACCCTGAATGCTTTGTCCAGACGTGGCCGCCACACCAGGAAGACATGTGAAATCATGGTGAAGGGTCTGAAATCCATGAATGCCTGGGCATGAAATGAGATGCCCTGATGTCATTAGGAGCACCTTATCTCTAAAGGGCTATCAGGTGAAAGGAGGTGCCAGCCAGTTCTGTGTAGCCTGGAAAGGCGGTTAGGGCCTGTCATTGATGAGCAGGAGTTACAGGGGAAGGTTTCAGCTGAATGTTATACAGCTCTTCTATAAAGAAAATTGGGCACCTGGGGGCCCAATGGGATAGGAGAAAGTTTTCCCTTGATAATCACAAGGTCAAACTCAAAGACCACCTGCTTGCCAGAAGACTTCTGTCTAAGGAATGTGTGCCTTGGGGGAGGGTGGGAGCAAAGAAGGGCATATGGTCTGGTTCCAAATCCTGGTTGCTCCTCAGGATTGCCAGTGTTGCTTGTTTAGAAAATACAGATTCCAGCTTCACATCGGATCTACTGAATCAAAATCTTCAACTGTGGGGTTGGAGAATCTACTATTCTTTTGAAGCTCACCAGGCAGACTATTCTAGATTGAGAGACTAGACATAATTAACAAAATATAATATAGGAGCCTTGATTGAAGCCTGGATGTTTCAAAAAAAGTATAAAAAACATTTGGGGAACATGCAGGCAAATTCTGATTGAGCTTGTTTATTAGACGATATCAAATTCTTGATAATTTTCTTAGATGTGATAATAGTTATTTTGGAAATAGGGGAATGTCTTTTTTCTTAGGTAATTCAGGCTGAAGTATGAAAAAGTGAAGTGCTATGCACTATTCACAATAGCCAAGACATGGAAACAACCTAAATGTCCATCGACAGATGAATGGATAAAGAGGATGTGGTACATATAGACAATGAAATATTACTCAGCCATAAAAAAAGAATGAAATAATGCCATTTGCAGCAACACGGATGGACCTAGAGATGATCATAGTAAGTGAAGTAAGACAGACAAAGACAAACATCACATGATATTACTTATATGTGGAATCTAAAATATGATACAAATGAACCTACCTACGAAACAGACTCACAGACACAGAGAACAGACTTGTAGTTGCCAAGGGGAAGGGGACTGGGGGAGGGATGGAGTGGGAGGTTGGGTTTAGCAGGTGTAAGCTATTATATATAGGATGGATAAATAACAAGGTCCTACTGTATAGAACAGAGAACTGTATTCAATATCCTCTGGTAAACCATAATGGGAAAGAATATTTTAAAAAAGAATGTATATATGTATAACAGAATCACTTTGCTTACAGCAGAAATTAACATTGTAAGTCAACTATACTTCAATTTAAAAAAATAAAGTAAAAAAATAGCAAAGGACTTCCCTGGTGGTACAGTGGTTAAGAATCCGCCTGCCAATGCAGGGGACACGGGTTCGAGCCCTGGTCCGGGAAGGCCCCACATGCCGTGGAGCAACTAAGCCCGTGTGCCACAACTACTGAGCCTGCGCTCTAGAGCCCGTGCTCCGCAACAAGAGAAGCCACCGCAGCGAGAAGCCCGCGCATTGCAATGAATAGTAGCCCCCACTTGCTACAACTAGAGAAAGCCCACGTGCAGCAACAAAGACCCAACGCAGCCAAAAAGAAAAAAAAAAAACAGGAAAAAAAAGTGAAGTGCTGTGTCTACAACTTACATTTTTTAGACAATGAGTTACTTTTAAATGGTTCAAGACAAGAACGCAAAAGAGACACAGTATGGAGGGACAGGGCATTTGTTGCACTTTCAACTTTTCTGAAAGCTTGAAATTATTCAAAATAAAATTGGGGGACAAAATTAAACTCTCTAGGCTTCTCTGACGTGAGCCAAACATGAGGCGCACTGGAAGAGATGACCCGCTCCGGTCCCATCCAGCCTGAGAGCTTGGAGCCTGCCTACTGAGGCTCTGTGTTGGGATGAGGTCCCAGCGGTGTGGCATTAGGCCACAGTGACCCCTAGAGGTGCTGTGCACTCAGGGTGGACCAGCCCTTGGCCGAATTGTCAAGTTCAGGAACATGGAAGAGAAGCCCATCCAAGCACCCCATCTCCCCTGCCCCAAATTATACAGAGTGCAGTGCATCCCACTCGGCTCTCTGATGACCTGAGGGTTGGTCCCTGAAGGTGGGGCTGGACTGGAAAAGCAACACTGGATCCGCTGATAGACCGTCTCCATGACGACATCCAGAAAAGCAGGCCGGATGGAGAGGCTGGACATGGAGGTGGGCAAGAGCAGGGGTTCCATGGTCAATGTGAGGCCACCCCTGACCAGCTCCACCAGAATGAATTAGAGGCTCAAGGAGAAGAGTGAGGGCCCAGAAAGGGGAAGGGCACACAGGGTGGACGTGGTAGGGAGTTAGCAGGGAACAGAACAGTGGACCCTGGGGTCGGGGACAGGCCGTTTACGGGAAATTTGAGATTCATCTTGTTAATGCCAATATTTATGGACTCGTGATCAAGGCAGGGAACACAGGCGACATGGTAATACTCACAGTCACTCCAAGAGCAGGGCTGCAGGCTGAGCCCAGCTCTGCAGGAAGCCATTCCCTCAAGATCAGACTCTGTATCTCCTGCTGGGCTCTATTCTAAGTCCTGAAGGAGGGAAGGAGGTTTTCAGTCATTTGAAGATGGAGGCACAAGGGCAGAAACACTAGCAGGTATTTAAGGGGCTAGCACACCCATCCTACCTTTGCCACTTGTGTAAGGTTCCCCTTTGCTGCATACGATATAGGTGAAATAGTCTCAATCCGTAGACCAAAGAGCCTGAAGTCTCGAAATAAAGATGTTACTGCAGGTGGAGAGAGATTAGGGAGTGAGTCCCTCACCCCCAGAGGGGGGTCCCAGCAGCAGAGCCTGGGTCCTTCTCCCTCGGCAGCCTCCCTCAGACCAGGGGCTCCCTGAGCATAAACAGAGTGGAAGGCAGAGTCCCAGGTGCAGCCTGAGACCACGGCAGGACCCGGAGAGGGCCCGGCTGGATGGTGATCGGCTCAGGTCAGTAATAAGATGCTTCTTTGACCAGAGGGACACACCTGATGCTGGGGGGAGGCCTAGGGCTCTGCTGCATCTGAGTCCAAGTACTCAACAGTCCCACGGGGGAGGCGGAAGTGATCTGATCCAGAGGAAAATCCTGAGCTCTACCCAGTGTCTACATTTCAAAGTTTGTTTTGGAGGGACTCTTAGAGGAAGTGTTGAGACAACAATTCAAGCATCACTTGTCGTATATCAACAAAACTTTTACATATAAAAATGAGGACTGGGAGACTGCTTTTTTAATTATGAGTAGTTATCTCTTTTTTTCACAATGACCAGGTAACATTTTTCATAGGAACTAAAAACATGTTAAGACACTTTAATTTATTGACCTAAAAATCAAGATTCTCTACCATTGAGGTGGTGACACAGGAGTAAGAACAGCATGGGAATAACCCCAAGGCTGCTGGAAATTCAGGTCAGAGGAGAATGTAGTGACAGGCCCCGGGGACAGCGGATGGGGGCTTGCCTCTTGAGATGGGTGGTAGGAACTCTCCCACAGAGCTGCCCTCGGGCTCCTGGAAAAACCCTCAGACCCCACTGTCACCTCTCCAACAAGGAGAGAAAGTAACAGATTTTTTGGTCACAATGACATTTTGGCTCTTTCTTCCTGAGAAGAAAAAGACTGGCACAAGCTAATGGGGAACTGTGGGATAAAACAGGCAGGTATTAATTGGGCTGCAGTGTTCTGACCCTCCAACTTCTTTCTTTTTTACCCAAATAAAGCAGAATAATGTCAATCATTATCATCTTACCTTTATCTTAAAGCCTTGGCATGTCTGTTAGAGACAAACACAAAGCACCATGAAAACTGTTCTAGTAACAGCCCTTGGAAAGACAGCAGTGATAGGACACAGTCAGACAAGTTCCTGTGTCCTATTTTAAGATATTTTACTGCCTACACTTATGACAGCCCATGAAAGGATTCCACATAAACCTAAATCTAGAGATCTGGCTCAGAAAACAGCCACTGTTTTCCCCAGAGGTAACTGTTTTGGGGTCTTTGGGCCAACCACCAGCCCTATGTATGCCATCCAGGTAGGCATGCTGGCACAAAGGTGAGTGGGCCACAAGCTGGTGAATCTGTGGGCACAGACCCTTCTAAGGTTCCTCAATCTCTAGAACAAAAAGCCCATCTGGAAAGCAGGGAACACATCGATTTGGCACCAGCCAGGCACTAGAAGAATTGCATTTCTGAAGGCAAATAGGGACTCTGATAAACCCCCCAAAGCACTGACCTTTAACCTTCAAATACCTGTGACTGTTTCTTCCCAAAGAACTAAGGAGGGTTCAAGTCAGAGGACATTAAAGTCCCTTTGGCTTGATGGCAGACAAGGAACCAGACCCCTCTTACCAAGCAGGCCCCAGGATCACAGACACCCCTTACATCACTCAGGACATATGTCTTTCTGAGTCAAAAGCCTCTGTGTCAGGGAAGATTTTAATGTACCCCATGTTGTGTGCCCATTCCTTGTGGATTACTTCTTTGGGAAGATGAACCTTGGGAAAAATACTTCAGCTCTCTAAGCCTCAATCTCCTCTTGGGTAAAATGAGGATAGTGGTATTTCCCTCAGGGGGTAGTTGTAGGATAATACATGTAAAGCACTGAGCTTAGTATATAGAACATACTAAGTGAGCAGAAAATGTAGTTGACAGAAGAGGAGGAACAGCAGGCCCATGAGGGGAGGAACAAGAAACAAATATATGACACACATGGTAAGGACAATGCATAGGGGATATCCAAAAGCCATCTCTAAGACCAGTTCTAGTCCCAGGGAAAGAACATGTACAATATTGGGTTCCACGAAGGCTGAGCAGATACATCAAAGACACTGTATGATTTGGAGGCAGAAAATATAATGCCTTCACATACAATACATCCAGAGGGACACACACACAGAGTCATCCTACAGACACAGCCCTCCTGTTAACTTGACACAAGACCAGCCCGTGATCTGCAGGCGTTAACAGTTTCCTTAGTTTCCCACGTCAAATAAAATACCAGCCAAAACATTTGACATCTTTGATCTTTGGGGGAGAAATTTAGTCTGAAATTTAGGAGTCCATCATTTTAAAGCAGAGCCACTAAAACATAGTATCCCAAAGAGGCTGCACCTGCTTCATTACAGACAACGTCACACTTCTGAGAGGTGAACTACGAGGGCTTTCTTTCCAGGACTCCTGACTGCTCTGAGCTTTGAGTTCTTCCAGCTTCTTCTTGCAGTGAGTCATGAAGTCCTCACTGGGTTCAATGCCTGCGTTCTGCAAATTTTCCATGAAAGGATTTTCCAGTCTGAGTACCGATCGGGCTCCCTGAATCTTTCTTGTGCTCAGAGTGAACTTCCTGAAATCCAGGAGCTTACAAGTGTCCACCAAGCAGATGTTCCTGATGTCACTATTTCCATCCAGATGAGGGAAAAACACTAGTCCTGACAACTTCTCCAGGTCCTGCAGGCTCACCTGGAGCTCACTTAATTGGGGCTGGAAGCCAATGGCCTCGCTGGGCACCACGAAGCCCCTAGTGTCAGGGGCTCAGTAGATCCCGGGCTTCTTCGCGCCAGGATCACCTTGCAGAGGTGGGAGGGCACCGCCACATTGTCCTCGCCGATCACCTAAAAACAAAGCAGCCATATTAGCGATGCTAATTTGTACTAGCAGGTCCCAAATTTTTCCTGAAAAGACTTTTAGATGCATTTCTGAAAATGTACTTACAAACTACCCTACCCCACCCCACCCCCAATGGATTTAAATTCAACTGCCAAAGGTAATAATAAACCAAAACACAGACTCACAGAGAAGATGAGCATTTAACAGGTAGATTCTGATTGTCTTTAAAGTAACACCACCCCAAAGAGCAGGGGTCCCATTCTCTGCTCTCTTTGTAGGACAAAGGAATGCCAGGAGTGGGTCCTGGGTTTTTTAATGGACAAGGAAAGCTATTGCTTTTTCCTTGTCTCATAATCAGAACTTTTGGGGCTCCTAACATTCAAAGGTCAAAACGGCCAGCTTGGGGAACTCCCAGCTCTAGAAATAAAAATATGGCCTTGGTTTACCAAATTCACTAGGGAGCTAAACAAACAGCCTTTCAAGAAGCAGCCAGACACACCACATCAGTATTACTATCTCCAGTATCACCTAGACTGTGGTTCATTTTAAAAATTACATTAGGTAAATGTAAATGCTGTTTGCTCAGAGTTCTGCACACTCTTGGGTCTGCTATCAAACACAGAACCCCTGAATGTGTCATCAGATCAAACACTTTGGAAAGGTATCCACACAACGAAAAAGCCAGAGCCAGGGTCAGGCCTGAAAACAACTTGGTTGCCTGTGGAGGTTGGCTGTAATAATGAAATAACACTGTTATGAAACCTTTTCAAATTTCCTTCCAATTGGCTTAGAAGCCATTATCTGTTTTCTGAAAAAGAAAAAAATGAACGTCCATTTCCTTAATGGTCTCCAATAAAATGACACAATCCAGCTACTATATGCTTGTGGTACTACTGCTCCTCCCGGGCCGGCCCTTCCTTGGCAAGAGGCCTCCCTTCCAGGCCAAACCCACTTGCTGTGGGAGGCCCCGCTGGGAGCCCAGATAAGGCAGAGGGATGAGAGCTACAGAGGATTCTTTTCTGCTTTTCCCAAGCTCCTACCCACACGGCGCACAGCCTAACAACTCCGAGGCCATCTGCTGCCTAACACGCAGGGAAATCCCACCGCCAAGGCCAACTGCAGGGCTGCAGGGAAGACCCATCATTCCACAGGAATGGTCTCTATAACTGTCTTGGAAGTTAGTGAAAGTGGTTGGTCAGGGGGCAGTTTAGAGTAAGGTTTATGAAACTACACAACCCCCTCCAGCAAGTCATTTATGCAGCTGGGAAAATAAACATGCCCTTCAAGACAGAAAACATACTGAAAGTGAACGCAATGGAGGGTCACAACTAGCCCACAGATCACCAAGAGATATTAACTCAACACTGCAACTCAGAGGTCCTGTGCCCGGCACTGCTGGAAATACCGAAAGGAATAAGCTTTAAAGTAAATTCATTTGGCGCTGCTCTCAAGAAGCTTCCCATCCAGGGGAAGAGTCAACACCCACAGTGTGGTGAGACGCCGATACAGAGCATCAGCAGCAGCGCTGAGTGGGTGGGTGCAGGGGAAGTCAGGGACCAGAGCTGAAGGCGTGGCTGCAGCTGAGCCATAGTTTACAAGGTGGGGGAGAAGTTTAAATGGGCTTCAGGTGGTCCAGTCACTAACTAGCTGGGGAGCCAACAGTTAAGCAAATCCTTGGTGCCACCTGGTGGACATCTTCCCTCACTGCAGCACAGATCTCAGACTCCCAAGTATCTGGAGCCTAAGGAGACCAGTCACTTGATTATACTCTCTCCTCACCGACTCCTTGTCTACAAACAAATGACAACTCTCAAAAAAATTAACCAGTCATGCCCATGTGCTGCCAAACAGGGCTTCTAATCAGGTGCATTAAATTCCAGCCAAAAGTAAAGAAGCTTGACATTTTAAGATCCATGGATTTACCACATGGAAATCTACCATTTCTATTAGATTTTCAAAAACTCTCACATAGCTAGAGGACCTCTAATACTACCTTTGAGAAACCTCATGAACACAGAAATTCCTACTAAGAACCACAAAGTGTGACTCTTTCACCCATGACTTACAATATTTCAACAAAGAGGAGATAAAATACTAGTCCCAGAAATAAAGAGAAAAAGGAAAACTTAGCCAACTCACTATCTTCTCTGATTCAGTCCACTTTGCTCTCAGGAAGTAAAAATATTTAACCTATCTAATATAGGAACCAGTCCTATTTGGAAATTCAGAAAACTTATTTCTTCCCTGATTTTAAAACTTAAAAAAAAAAAACCTGAAATATCTTAGAGCTATCTTCTCTGTAGACAACTCAACCTACATAATAAATTCTTCCCACTTTTGGGAAAACTGGAAATGTTTCTAGAAACTAGGGTACTGAAGTAGAATGGTTCAGCAGATTGAAACCCCAGAGACCTGGGGCTTTCACATGAAGTTGCAAGTCAGGACCATTGGTATCTTCTTTTTTCATTCATAAAATGAGTAATAACAATCCCCAAGCCGTCTATCTCATAGAATAGTTCCGAAGATATAAAGACAGGTTAGTTTAAAAAAAATATTTTGAAATCTGCAAGGCCTATGTAAAAAGCTATTTTTGTAGCAGATGTCATTCAAAAGACAGGAATGCAATTGCATTTGGTACAAAAGGTGGTTCTGCAGAGGGATAGTGGGGAAACATGGGATCAAGCAAGATTAGACCAGTTCAAGGTGGACAATAGGGTTTCAGGAGAATAAAACAGGTTGTACACAAATGATGCTCTAAACAAAGGACTCGAGGGCTTAACGTGAACCAAGTCTTTAGTATCAGTAAATCATCAATAATCCTTTTCATATAACACTTAGGTATAAAAATGCTTTACAAAGGAAATCTTTGCTGCTGTTAAATTACCAGAAAGCACTGAACTCTTGTCAAGGCTGTAACAAAAGCTGGAAATCAACTGGGAATCACTAGAAAATACAATCTATATAATAATCATAAAGCTGGCACTCGTGACCTGAAATTAGTTTCCGTACGTGCTGGCCTGCACTCGTTCCCTCCTATCCAAGAGACAGAGATGACAATTTGCTCTCCCATCCCACCCCCAACTCCACACACACAGAGCTGGGCCTTCATGCTGACTCAGTGCCAGCAGAGACTGGTCGCAAACAATACCCAGGCTAAGCTTGCCCTCTGTCATGTCATATCTGCAGCAACTGTGCCTTAAGTGAAATAGCAAGCAGCATCATGAGGAAAAAATATGTACCTGCAAGACTCAGATAAGTAGATAGATATTTGGTTACATTCCCCTGGTAAGACAAAAAAAAGAAATTCTAAAAATAAAACTGCTGGACACATCAAGAGATAAAGCCCTTAAAATAAAGTCATGCCAATCAAGTGAAAGAAAGAGACCATGACAGTGTGATAAATAGAGAGGAACCAGAAGTGAGGGAATCACAGGGGTGGGGAGTCAACAAGGGTGTGGCAGCCCCGTGTGCTACCGGTAAAGCCTCTGTGGGAGCTCAAACCCTGGGAGATGGTGCTTCTCAGACGGGGCACCCACCCGGCGCAGAGGTGGGAGATGCGAGGCCAGTGAAATAAGCACATTTTCCCAAATTGTCAATTCCACTGGGTGATTTAGGATGGGGGTAAAGAAATATTTAACCAGTAAAAGAAGTAATTTCAATTAAAACAGATATGAAAATGAAGATTGCCTAAAGATAAAAGAGGAGATTTCAAAAAAAATTCCCGATCACTTCAGCTGATGCCTCAAGATCCCTGGAGACATATTTTCAATTTCCTCCCCCTCCAGGAACTGTGGAAGTTTGGAAAATAATGCTGTAGAAGGAAAACCCAGACTGTTAAGTACTTCTAATATCACCACCACCACCACTACTGAGCTGTCAAATCTGAAGCTCACTTTCCTGCCAGGTCAATTATAATGTTCAGGCCAGGATCTTCAGGTATGTTTCACTTGTCTTGATTCAGTCTTTTCTAGAAATAGGCACATGGATGACCTAAGCTATAATAAAGGGGGTGATTCTGATTAGAGCTGTCAGATGACTCACTCTGATAAAATCATTGCTACCAATCTTCCCTCAGGCTCACATTTACTCAAGTCCTATGATGCTGTGATTCTTTCCTACATATTCTAGCAGACGTTTCTGCCTGGCTATAACGAATCTTCCTCTTGGCCCATTTTCTGTTCTTATTTTTGCAGGCTAGCAAATATCACTTGTAACTGCTCTCCATCCACACCATGTTTTACCTCCTGGTCTTAAGCTTCTATATATGAAGGGCACAGCAATCCTTTCACTGTAGACTTATGAGATCTTAAAAAACAATACTATGAATGACTGGCAATTCTCATACAAGTAGAGAGACCCACCTTTGGATTTCCCCCTTGACAATTACTAGCAATGTCACTTGGATGTGACCCCTCAAAACCTCAATTTCCTTACCTATAAAAGAAGATAGCCACTGCTTGTTTGTAAGAGCTGTTTGTGAGGACTGACTGGGATGGCGTGAACAAAGCTACCTACACACTGGGTGGTATATACGGCCCTTGATAAATACCAGCTCATCCGCTTCACTTCCTCCAAAGTAGACACATATATGCTTCATTACCTAGATAGAAAAGTAAATTAATACCTTGCTTTTATTAGGTATATCCTCCTAAAATAAGGTTCAAAGTACAGTCATAAACAAGAAGTAAATATTAAATGGCTGGATTTAAGAAAACAAAACACAAACACTTCTCAGGCATTCTGAATTGCCACACATAATTGTAAGACATTCCCTGGGAAACAGGAATTCATGATTCAAATACGTATTTATCCCTTGAGAGGAACAGACCCACCTCGAGGGCTGGGCAATGCTGTGTCCCCTTTCTCAGCATCACTAAAGGACATGGTTTTATCCACAATGATTTTATTATGAATTGTTAGAAAATAACTGGAACTTTTAGCTGGGCATTAAAGGTTTCTACCACCTGGTGCAAATCTTCCCTTTTTTCTTCTTTTTTTTCAAAACAACTTTTTATTGAAGTATAGTTGATTTATAATGTTGTATTCGTTTCAGGTACAGCAAAGTTATTCAGTTTTATACACACACACATATACATTCTTTTTCAGATTCTTTTGCATTATAGTTATTACAGGATATTTAATATAGTTTCCTGTTCCATACAGTAGGTCCTTGTTGTTTATCCTTTCCTTTTATGTTTGTCTCTTTCCCTATACAAGTGCTCTAATCCAACTGTCTGGGACTTACTGTTTCTCGGCACACATCCTACCTTTTCCTACCTCTTCCCCTTGCCTACCTTTGTCTCCCATGTCTATTTTCCTTAATAAAAATTTGCCCAAGTTTATATGTGTATATATTTGTATGCATACATATAATATTTTTGGCCCAACTAAATTCTTGAAATGGCAAGCTCTGAGACAATTTTTCCAATTTAATTTATTAAAGGGTCATATTTTGCTTTCATGCTAATAGACATACGAAAGATTTTTAAATTTAAAATTCCACCTGAAATCAAGTTTCATCTGAAAAATGATGTCAAATCTAACAAAAGATATAATAGAAATTGTTAGTGAAAAACATAAATATGTATATAAAAGTAGATGCCACTTTGATATGCTTCCCAGAAAGATGAAAAACTATATACCTATCCAGGGATATAGATTCCTATCAACATCCAACTGTACATACACATACATAACACACAGGGTAATCTGCTTCCCTTATGACCAGGGTCTATAAATCTCCTTCTCAAAAAGCATAGGAATATTGAAGATGGAGAAAAAAGGCCTTCCCAACAGTATGCCACTAAAGGCAAAATAATTCACATACTATGTTCTTTGGGGCTCTCTCCACCCACTAAAAAAGTCTAAAAATAAATGTGGTGAACACACATGACAAGCCAAACAGCAGACCGAGTACTCGAGAATCAACTTGCCCAGATCTTGGTTTCTAAATACCAATCCCCATTAAAACGAACCAAGAGAAATGGATGATTCCAGAGTTTGCCCAAGATGAGTCTGGAACATCCCATTATGCCAGAATGTAGGAAGTGCAGAGAAACTTAGCGGAAGCCGCAGCAATATTGCAGGTGTTCAGAGCTTCAGCAAAATCTGAGTACAAGTTACCAAGTAAAAGAACTGATAAAAGTTGCTGACACCAAAGAAATTAAGAGAGAGATATGACTCCCAGGATGTGAAATAGAGGAAGAAGGGAGAAAGTAATCAAGAATGTAGTCTGAAGCATGTCATTTATAATTCCATATACATTCCTACCACATGAGAGATACTTAAAGATTTGCCAATGTGAGCATGAATAGGTCCTATCAATTAATATAGACATGGAAAACTAATGATATAGGTTCAGAGGCCCAGAATCTGAAAGAAAAGACCAAAGACCAATAATGCTTTAAAATAAAAACAAGAAAACAAGACCATTACTCAAAGTATACTCTTCAGGAAGCTGATCTTGACTGCCCTCATACATTCATCATTATGACACTAGTTAGGGTAAGAAGAGTTGACAGGTCTCTTTTGAAACTCTCTTCAAGGCTACTTGAGCATGCCTGAATATCATTCACTGATAAACTATTTAGGAGAAACAAGGTTAAGTCTTTTTAGTGGTTAGTTTTATATATTCCAGTGTAATAAGAATTCTGTTATAGAAAAGATATACTAAAAGGTATGTATGTATATATTTGTTTCATTCTGAATTAATTGCAAATTTAAAATGTGTAAGGATGGCATATGGAACACCTGCACACCCTTCATCCAAGTTCATCAACTCAACATTTTTCCCAATTTATCACTCTTTTCCTCTCTCTATATATATTTTTTTCCCTAAACCTTTTGAAAATAAGTCATAGACACATCCTTAAGGATGTATTTCCTAAGCACAGAGACATTCACTTACATAATCACAGTCCAATGATCAAAATCAGGAAATTTAATATTGATAAAATATAATTATCTAATCTACAGACCTCAAATGTTACCAATTGTCCTAATAAAGTCTTATTTAGCGACTTTCGTTTTTCTGATGTAGGATCTGATCTAAGATAACACAATGCAATTTGTTTTCATGCATTTTAATCTTTAGTTTTTAGTCTCCATTAATCTGGAAGAGTTTATTTCTCAGCCTTTACCTTTGACACTAACATTTTTGAAGAATATAAGTCAGCTATTTCATGTAATGTCCCTCAGTTGGGGTTTGCCTGATACTCCTGCAATGATGAGACTCAACATTATGCATTTTGTGCAGAAATATCACAGAAGTGATACTGTATCCTTCTTAGTGCATCACACCAGGAAGTAGAGTTTATCAGCAAGTCCCATACATGCAATATTAACTTTGATCACTCAGTTAAGGGGGAGTTTCTTTACTGTGAAGTTATCATTTCTTGCTTTGTTATCAATAAGTAATTTGCAGTGGGATTCTTTTAGACTATATACATGTCCTATTCCTCATAAAACTTCCACTGTCTAGTTTTAACATCCACTGATGATTGTCTGAAACACTTACTACCGTGATGGCTGCGAAATGATTTTTCTCTTTCATTCTTACAAACTTATTAGTTGACAGTCCGTGGTACACAGAAGCTTCTCCTTACACCCATGTGTTTACTTATGTATTAAAATAGGGATTCCTATTTAATAGGTCTATAATCCATTTTATTTTGATATCAAATAGTTCCAGACACGATAAGTTAGATCTCCATAAAGCTGACTCCTGTGTCCTTTTGACATGACCTCACCATTTGTTTGAGCACTTTCTTGTTTTCTGGCGCAAGATGTTCCAGTTTGTACTTTCCCTGCACCATCCCTGGAATCAGCCATTTCTGTAAGTGCTGGGTTCTTTCAGCAGGAGATGTTTTTTTCTAGAAACGAAGATCTGGTCTCAAGGTACATTGCTAATAGCATATCACTGCTTCTAGGCCCTTTCAGCAGATAGATAATACAAATTATATCCAATTTAAGAAAAACAACTTTCCACGACAGCATTTGGCCAAAACACATTTTTTTAAAAATGGTAATTGGATTCTGTATTTTACATGAGGTTATTCTTTTAGCCTGCCGATTGGTTATACAAGGTTTGTTTTTTTTTTTAAGGGCTTCAAATGCTTGGCTTTTTATTTATTTGTTTATTTGTTTGTTTGTTTGTTTATTTAGGCTGTGTTGGGTTTTCATTTCTGTGCGAGGGCTTTCTCTAGTTGGGGTAAGTGGGGACCACTCTTCATCGCGGTGCGCGGGCCTCTCACTATCGTGGCCTCTCATTGCGGAGCACAGGCTCCAGACGCGCAGGCTCAGTAGTTGTGGCTCACGGGCCTAGTTGCTCCATGGCATGTTGGATCTTCCCAGACCAGGGCTCGAACCCGTGTCCCCTGCATTAGCAGGCAGATTCTCAGCCACTGCGCCACCAGGGAAGCCCCAAAACACATTTAAGAGAAATATTCACACACACACACACAAAAAGTTGTTTCATGAAATGCCTTTAATTACTGGTTAATTTTCCCTTCTAAACTTTGTGTACATTTTTCTTTTACTACACAGTAAGCTAGTCATACAAATCTTTCAATTTTATGAAAACACAGCACTCACAAAACTGTAATTTGATTACTTAAGGTGGTAAAAGCTGGGAGAACCTATTTTCCAAAGGTAAGAGTAAAGAGGATTTATCAGCGCTCAAGAATAATTAGTATTTGAAAAATAAGAGAATATAGAGAGCTTTAAGCCATTTTTTCTTCTAATATTACAAAAAAGTACGAAAATTAGTAAGTTGATGAGAGGAGAGAGATTACTCTGCTTGGAATACTAACTCTGTTGCCACTCCTTCACTCCCACGAGACCCCCTGGCATACTCTGAGGGTGTGAGCACCTGTGTGAACACTTGGAGACTTACACATCACTGCTCATCAGAGCCATACGGGCTGATAATAAGCCAGTCAAGTGGGACAGAATATACCCTAAAATTCTTTTCATTTTCCTAACTCTGTTTCCTGGATCATTCAGTTTTATCACAGACTCCCTTAAGTAATCATGTAACCTAAGCAGCGTTTACTAAACATCTACTTGGTGTTCCCCCCAAACACACCTCCTCTTTGACTTTCCAGGAAGTCCTTCAAGCCCTCTCTTTTTACTGACTGTATCACCTTTCTTCCTCCTCACCCCACTTCATTCCCGACCCTCTGTAGACCTCACAGTACCTCCATTCAGCCACCCTCCTGGCAGAATCCTTAATCTTAGACATCAACAGGAGCTGTCTACAGCCCTCACAGCATTAATTACAGTCTCTTATATCTTCAATCTCCTTTTCCTTCAGTCCATAAAGTTCTCAAATATCTTGCACATAAAAAACTTCACCTTAAAAAAAAAACAATCCAAGCATCTAAAAGAAAAGTTTTTCCTCCCATTTATTCAACTAACTGCAATCTGGATGTCTTCCTGAATTTTTCCCTCTTCCTCACCCAAAAAGTGAATTCATGGTTACTCTTCCTCTATCCCTCCACATGGCCTTCTGCAGTCACGTCTCAGTTCACCTCCTTGCCTCAGACCTCTCATGCAAACACCAGCTTCCTCACCTACCACTCTACACAGTGCTGCCAGAATACTCTTGACAAAACCCACGCCAAATCACGTCACCCGTGCTTAAAAAACCTATGATTTCTCAGTGTCTCAAAAGTAAAATCAAAGTCTTCATGGAGTACAAAGCCCTCTATTATCTGGCCCCTGTCCTACCTGTTGTGGTAGAAGTCTTCAACCCCCTTCTGAGCCACCCATACATTTTTGTACCATAAGCTCCATTCTTTTTTTTCTTTTTTTCTTTCTTTTTTTATATTTTCTCTCTCCGTCTCTCTAACCTGCTTTATGGGGAAGTGCTTCACATCTAACTTTCAGTTTACTACTTCTTTTATCAACTATGTCTGATTTTAGGTGTACTCATCCATTGGGGATTTTATTCCAATGGAAATGTTCTGTTTCCAGAAGTTGTATTTGAATCTTTACCAAGTTGGCTTGGTTATTTGTGAGAATAAATTGTGTCTTGCTCATATATCCTATTTTCTCTTTTACAGCTTCAAGCATTTAATCCTACTTCTTTTGTTTTTAACATCTTTATTGGAGTATAATTGCTTTACAATAAGTTCCACTCTTGATGAACGATACCTAAATCCCAGGACTCTGCTGTCAACCGTAAGCCGGGGCACCTGGCGTTAGGCTGGGGCACCTGACCTGAGGTCGGGCACTTGACTGTGGGCCAAGCAGCCCCGCCCCTGCCCCGCCCCGCCGCCCAGAACGGCGCGCGGGTCCGCAAGGACCCTGAACTCCTCGCTCCGCTTCTCTTGCCTCCACGGTCGCTGATTGTCCCAAAGCCTGAGAGGAGGGCGGCGCGACCCCCGACCCCGCCCAAAGAGTCACTGCCACTGCGCTCGGGACAGACCCCGGCGGCCGAAACCCCGTCTGCCCTCCGGGCGGCGGGCCAGGTAAGTCGGTCCCGACCCTGCACCGCGTCCCCGGGCTGCTGCTCCAGGCGCACTGGGTTCGCTCAAAGTGGCTGCTACTGCAGCTTTTTAGGAAGAGCTGCACACAGCGTCTTAGTCCAGGGGAACTTTGGTCCCTCCTCTCGCCGGTGCCCTCCTCCCGGCTTGCTCGGGCCTCCTGGGGTGGGGAGGGGGCCGCCCTGCGCGTCCTGATGGGAATTGGGGAGGGGGAGGTGCAGAGTCCGGGCTGTAGTCGCAGCGCCCCTCATCCTGAAGGCGGGGAAGCGAGGTGGGGGGGGGGGCCTGTGCGGGGTCCCAAGACTGGACCCGCTGCGGTCGGACTCAGCCTCTCAGCCTCCTAACATCCCCTCCCGCTCCTACAGTAGGTTCCAATAATATTTAATTGCGTCTTGCGGCGTTCTGACTTAAAACTCATCTGTAAGCTAGCAGGTCCCTTGATTCAGCCAAGTCCCTCTGCGCTCCTTCCTCTCTGAGATAAAGCACCAGGCGGGAGGGGACGAGGGTGGCCTCACCTAGAAAAGAGGTCGGGACCTGAGCTATCACAGACGCCCCGGGACCCTTACGGCAGAAACACCCCTCTGTAGAGCACTTGATTGCACTTAGAGGGAGAGGAAGAACGAACTCAGGCTGGAAGGTGCCCAAGGCCAAGCAAGCCCCTGGGCTGGGCGGTCAGGAGGAAGGGACGAGAGCTGTCGTTAGAGGGGATGGACGCAAGAGGGCTCAGGAGCACCGGCGGAGCCCAACTGCTTCTCCCAGGTCAGACTTCCAGGCTCTGAGATGGGGCGGGAGGTGGGGTTGGTGGAACCCCAAGGTGGTGCCCAGAGTGAAGGTGTTGGTTACTGGGCAGCTCTGACTCTCCTGCCCAAAATTGCCACACCTCACAAAGGGGGCAGGGGTCTGACTTCAGCCTGCGATGGGGGCGCTTCCAGCCTGGCAAGTGGCTCAGTGGCCAGACAGCCTAACAGGCTGTCTGCGGTTTCACTGCACTTTGTTTCTCAAGAGGCAGGACTCTGGACCCAGAAATACCTGCCTTGACTCTTGGGCTTACAGTTTTCAAGCTGCAGGGCTGCGTGGGTGTTGGCATCTGGAAAAGGGGGTTGGCGATCATGTCTCGGGAGCGTGTAAGAGTGCTGGTATTTTAGTGGGCGGGCTGTGCTCATCCCTGTGCCCTTTCTTTCTCTCAAGAGTTCTTTAGAAACTTCCTTATTCCTTTTCCATCTGAGCATCTTCCTCCTGTCGCCACACCCCTCCAGGGCAGTGCTGACCTAAAGCCAGTTCACCTGCATTAAGGTGGAGATGATTGATTTACAGCAAGGCCAAGTCACTAGACTTCAAGTCACCTGAATTAAAGCAGACTCAGGTGATTTCAGAGGCTGCGTGATTTAAAGTAGTGGGGTGAAATATCAAGGGGTGAGTGCCCTGGGAGACTTTGAGAGATATATATGCCCCTGTATAGGGCACTTCATTGAGCTTAGAGGGAGAGGAGGTAGGAAATCAGGCTGGCTGGTGCCCAAGGCCAGCAGAGGCAGGACTCCCTAGCCAGTGATACCTGGCTTGACTCCTGGGCTTGCAGTTTTCCAGCTCTAGGCCTGGATGGGTGTTGGCATGTTGAAAACGAGGCTGTTGGTAGTGAATGCAGAGCTTGTAAAAGCGCTGGTATTTTGTGGGTCAGGCTCTGCTCATCCCTGTGCCCTTTCTTTCTCTTGCTAGATCTCCCGAGACTTCCTTCTTCTCTTACCATCTGAGCCTCTTCCTCCTGTCCCCACACCCCTGTTTGTGGACCTGACTTAAAGCCAGGGCACCTGAATTGAGGGGGAGCTGATTGATTGAAAGCCAGGTCACATCAAGTCACTTTAAGGCCTAATTGGAATAAAGTAATGGGTGTTGTAGGGAGGGATGAGTGCCCTGGGAAACTTTGCGAGACAGTAGGACCCTAAGTGGGGCACTTCACTGTCCTTAGAGGGAGGGGAGAGAGGAAATCAGGCGGGCTGGTGCCCGAGGCCAGCGTAGCCCCCAGGGCAGGGGAGGGAGGCTGTTTGAAGGGCTGAGAGTTGTTGTTCCAGAGGACATCCGCCAGGGGGCGCCAGAGGACTGGTGCAACCCAGCTAAGGCTCCCTGGCTGGACCTCAGGGCCAGGAGACGGCTTTGGAGCAACTTCAAGGTCACGGGCAGACATGAGGGCTTGGTTACCGAGTGGCTTTGACCCTCTGGCTCAAGTTGCCTCGCCTCAAATAGGGGACAGAGGTCTGCTTTCGGCATTTGATGGGGGCCCTTCCAGCCTGATCGGGTGGCCTAGTGGCTGGACAGCGTGAAGGCTGTCTGCGGGCTGACTTCCCTTTATTTCTCCAGAGGCAGGACTCTGGACCCTGTAATACCTGGCTTGACTCCTGGGCTTGCAGTTTTCCGGCTCTAGGCCTGGGTGGCTGTAGGTACGTTGAAAACGTAGCTGATGGCCATGAATGCAGGGCTTGTAAAAGTGCTGGTATTTTTGTGGATCAGGCTCTGCTCATCTCTGTGGCCTTTTTTTCCTCTTGCAAGTTCTCCTGAAACTTCCTTCTTTGCTTTCCATCTGAGCCTCTTCCTCCCATTTCCACACCCCTGTTTGGAGACCTTACCTAAAGACAGGTTACCCGAATTAAGGTGGAGCTGAATTAAGAGGAAGCCATCTATAGGTAGCTTCTATTGTATGCAAACAATTTTTTTTTCTGGCTGTGTTGGGTCTTCGTTGCTGCGCACAGGCTTTCTCTAGTTGAGGTGAGCGGGGGCAACTCTTCCTTGCAGTGCATGGGCTTCATTGCGGTGGCTTCTCTTGTTGCGGAACATGGGCTCTAGGCTTGCGGGCTTCAGTAGTTGTGGCACGCTGGCGCAGTAGTTGTGGCACACAGGCTTAGTTGCTCCACAGCATGTGGGATCTTCCCGGACCAGGGATCGAACCCATGTCCCCTACGTTGGCAGGTGGATTCTTAACCACTGCGCCACCAGGGAAGTCCTGCAAACACTTTTTTAAAAAAAATCAATGATAGGGAAACAGAAGAAGAGAGAGAAAGATGAGTCCTAGTATCTATGTCCTCATGGTTATTATGAGACTCCTAGTGTCAAAATCCCAGGGTATTATGAAGATTAACTCCCATAATATCCATGAGGTTTCCAAAACCATAACCTACTTGTAAACACATAGTAGATGCTCAATAATCGTTGCACTAATGACTATATACATGTTGTTTAACAAATAGAGACTTACTCAGATGTTACAGCCTTTATTGCCTTCTGTAAACTTTAAAGTGCCAGCCAAACATGTGATCCTTCAAGATGTTGATGGTGGTCTTTCTTGGAACTGAGAAAAGGAGTATTTCCTGCCATATCAGTAAACAAAGGATGTCACAGTCATCAGCACTTGCAGCCCTCCAGTGAGAGCTGGTGAGCCCTGAGGGAACTCAGGAAGGAAAGAATACCTGCCATCCAGCAGCCATCAGACTGCAGCCACTCCCTACCGTGAGCCCTGAGGAAACTCAGAATGTGAAAATACAGGATACTGGCCTCAGATAGCTGAGGTGCCTATCAAAGGAATGATTTCAGTGAGCCCAGACTCTTGCATCTTCCCATACATAGAAAAGCGCTAAAGTCCTTAACTTGGGATATCTGGTTTTCTTGAATTAACAATAATCCTTTTATGTTCCTGACTACCTGCCCTTTGTTGCAAAATGTCTATATAACCTGGCTCCCCACCTCGCCTCCTCGGAGCAATGTTCTCAGGGTTACTTGAGATGCTGCCTCCTGGGCTTGAAGCCCTAAAAATTCCCGCTGAATAAAACATAACTCGCAACTTTTAGGTTGTGAATAATTTTTTAAGTACACAGAACCAATAACAGTCACTTTGAGAGAAGGTATTTGGTGGAAGGGGCTGAGGTGTGGTGTGCCTGCTTTCTCTAGTGCTACTAAAAACAGGTCTGGGGGAGCATCCCTGGTACAAGGAAGAAATTTGATAAAGCTGCCAATTCATGGGCCCCCCTCCAAACCTGCAGAATCCCGGTTTTTTCCATGGGTGCTTGAATGCTTTGTATGCATGTTAAAATTTGAGAGGCAAGATTTACATAAGTGCTTTGCACTCTAGGCTTACAATAAAGATGACATGGAGAGTTTTAATTACTACTATTACCTGTGACCTCCCTCACAGATTCTGTCTATTGGCTTGGGTGAGTGTGCATTTTTAAAAAAATGAAGTATAATTGACATACAATATTGTGTTTGATTCAGGGTTTCAACATAGTTTCAGGTGAACATGATTTATATAGATTACAAATAGTTTCAGGTGAACATGGTTTATATAGATTACAAATAAGTTCGCTTTAATTACGTTCCCAGGCAATTCCAGGGTGAAACAAGGGTTATGCAAGAGGGCTCTCATATTTCTGTGGTGTGAGACTTGAGTCCAGCCTTTGGTTTAAGGAAAGGTAGTAGAGTCTGGGTGGGTGGGTCAGGGCCGTGCACCCCGCATAGCCCATTGCTGTAGCAGCATTCCTGGCTGACTGTGAAACAGAAGGGCGTATGAAAACAGGGAAGGAGAATATCCTTGGTCTCCATGTAGGAGCACATTTCCTCCTGAATCTGTCACGTGACAAAGGAGAGGGGAGCGTGGTCTTTCTGCATTTCGGGGGCCTCCTGCCTCTGAGAGTGGGGGTAGCAGGTGAAGGCACCGTGCTGATGCCGTCAAAGATGTACAGGTGCCATGTATCTACATAATATTGCCTGAGAAAGGAACCTGGAAGTGGAGGAGGAAGAAATGGCAGGTTCTCAGGTAAAATTTGTGACCCAGATCAGCGGCTGTGTCCCCTTTTCTTGCTGAAATCCCATGTATTTAGAACTTGCAAACATTTACTTCTCTACCGCTGGTGGTCCTGCCTAACAAATTTGCTTTCAATACTGTTGCCAACAAATTTTGGCTCCCTGTGCACTGATGCCAAATAGAAATATGCAGACGGAAATTTGGAGGATAAGAAATAGAGAGGCTTTTTATTTTCTTTGCCAGGCAAAGGGAAGACACAGCAGGCTAGCGCCTCAAGAACTGTGACCCCCTCCTTGGGGAATCAGAGAAGATTTTATACGTGGGGCTCACAGTCCAGGGCATGTGATAAGGATCAAAGTAGTGAATGTCTTGCATTCTTTTTCCTTTGCATTATTTCAAAATAGTCAAAGCTGGCATCAGGCAGCCGGGTAATTGGGGTCCAGCACTCTGGTAATTGGGTCCATTTGTCTCTGGTTTATGGGCCAGCAACCTTCTTTCTTAAATGCAAAAGCTACAGGGGGGGATTTGTTACAAGGGGGCATAGGAAATGTAAGTGCAGGGATGGAATAAGGTTAGGGAGTGAGAGGCCCAGGATGTAACTCACACAGGGTTAGGGGTGATAGTTGCAGAATGTAATTTACATAGTGTCAGGGAGTGAGGTCAGCTTTGTGAAGAACAAATCTAGTTACAGACACTACAGATAAGTAGCAGTTAAAATAAAACTAGGAGTGATTAACTGTTTCAGGCCAGGTTATGTTTCGTCTCTAGCCTGTGTGTTCACTGTTCCCTTTGTTTTCCTTGCTCTCAGGAGAAGGAAAACTTCATTTCTATTTTTACTGCAACAGTACTTTTCTTTTTTTCCTAATGATAGCCAAGGTTAGATCTTCAGGATATTCCTTTCTTACATCCCATTTCCTTCTCTCCATCCAGGCTCCCTTTACAGCATAAAGAATTCCTACCATAAATTACTGATGTGCAAATGTTGAAAATGATCCCTTTCTGTCCTATCAACTCAGGGATGTGTTGATACACAAGATTCCCACTGAATATGAGGTTGGGTTCTGGGATATATGTGAAGGAGAATATGTAATATTTAGGTCCTGTGTGGATGCAGCATCAGTCTATGTAGACAAGGATAATGAAAACGCACCAATAAAGCTGATTTGCTATATGGCCCAGAGTAACCCAAAGTTCTGATAAAGAAACAGAGCTACCAGTTGCCTCAAGGAAAGACTTACTATTTAAAATACACAAGAGTACAGGATGTGAGAGTTATATGTGACTTTAAACTTGCTTAACACTTTTCTCATGATTAGATTTTTTCTTTTTTTCAAAACGGTATCAGCAGTGATGAGTCCTGTGTGGATAGGGCAGCTGATATCAATTTGTCCCATTACAGCTGATGTTAATTTTGTTCACTTGATTCAGGGGCTGTGAGCCAGATTCCTTGGCAGAGAAGTTAATAATTCTTCAATTACCATTAATAGGGTCTCGGAGGGATTTATTGAGAGCTGTGCATAAACCATCACATTTCATGTGAATACTCCCCCTCTCTACTTCATTTCCCTTTACTTGTAGATTGCTTTGGAAAATGAAGACTCTCACCTTTGTTCAGACTTTTGTTAGTAAATATTCTGTAAATTTCCTTTTTTATTACACTGCCATTTCTTCTTTATTACTTTTGTATCTTCAGGAAAAGTAAATAAGGGTCCTATAGTATGTGTTCAAGTATCTTAAAATGCTGTAATATAATCAGCACAAATGAGAAATGAAATCATTTCATATTTCAAGGAAATAGGGGTTTGTTGATGCAAAGAAAATCTTCCTGAGGTTTCATCTTGGCCTTCTCATTTCTTGAGTTGATCTACATCTTTTGCTGTAGATCAGTGATCCTTCTAGATATTTAAAATGAAATAAGATATTGTTGCCCACATCTTAAAATCGGCTATCCATTCCTTATTTTTGATTGAGTACTACTTGGGAGTTAAGGATCTGCAAATTCGAAATGCTTCCTAAGTATTTTAAAGGGGCTGTCAGGAAATACTATTTGGTGAAGTAATTTTCTATAATTTATAGTGTTCTCTCTTCTCTACTGAACACAGTACTGGATTGGAAATTGTAGAACCCCCAGGATGAGTAATATGTTCCTTTGTTTAATAAATAGGTGTTGCTGTCTCTAAGCTGAACCTGGTCACCTTTTTTGAGCAAAGAGCCCTGGGATGTGAAGAAAAGGAGACAACAGTCATACACCCAGGTAGGTGGGAATGAATAAAGCAGATAACACAGGAGTGATGTACAAAGGTGAGGCTTAAAAATGTTGTTTGGGAGGCTCTGCTTCAATGGAAATTATTTTGAGAAGCCCAGGTGTATGTCTCTTGCTGTCACAGAGGTACTTATCCTGCTCCACTCGAATCCTGCTCCTAAATCCTCTAAGGGTCTTCCTTTTGCTCCAGTGACCTTCCATAGCAATCAGAGTGAGAGCCAAAGGCTTCCCCATGGCCTCTGAGGGTCTGCATGTTCTGGCTGTTATTCCATTGCTTTTGGGGACCTGGGGAAAATCTGTGCACATACAAAGTTCTTTTATGGAGTTTATGTGAGTTTCTCCTCCCTTGTCTTTGGAGGTACTTGTCTCCTAGAGACACGTACACATTCCAGTACAACCCTGGGAACGTGAGATAGACTGAGTGACCCCCATTCAAGTCTATGTAGACTAGGCTTTCCCATGGACCAGATCCTGTACTAGGTCATCAGAAATGAACCTGGAGGGGCTTCCCTCGTGGCTCAGTGATTAAGAATCCTCCTGCCAATGCAGGGGACATGGGTTTGATCCCTGGTCCAGGAAGATCCCACATGCCACGGAGCAACTAAGCCTGAGCGCTGCAACTACTGAGTCCGCATTCTAGAGCCCACAAGCCACAGCTACTGAGCCCACGAGCCACAACTACTGAAGCCTGTGTGCCTAGAGCCCGTGCTCCGCAACAAGAGAAGCCATGACAATGAGAAGCCCCCACACCACAATGAAGAGTAGCCCCTGCTCACCACAACTAGAGAAAGCTCATGCGCAGCAATGAAGACCCAACGCAGCCAAAAATAAATAAATAAAATAAATAAAGTTTTAAAAATTAAAAAAAAAGAAATGAAGCTGGGAGCCTCACAGTGTTTACCCGGCCTCATGATAGAATAACCTGGGCCACTTCATTAAGATGTAATTGAGGCTGGGCCCTGCCAAAGACTAATTGACAGAAGCTATGGGGGTGGGACACAGGGAATGGTAGTTCTAAAATATACATAAATTATTCCAATGGGGGGTCAAGGCTGAAAATGACTTTGGGGAACATTGCTCACCAGAATTTCATGTCTATACAAATCGCTTATGCGTCCCGTTAAAAACAGATACTGGGGCCGCACACTCAAACGTTATGAGTCTCCAAGTTGGGATGAAGGTCATTAATTTGCACTTTGAGCAACCACTGAAGTCGCTTACCCCAGACCTCATTTCCAGCAGCATTAATCTAGAGAAATCAAGAACAGCACCTGAGTGCCTATCCGAACACAAATACTGGTTGTTCCCAGTGAAGGCCACTAAAAACTTCTGAAAAGGTGACATTCTCTGCTCACCACTTTCACCTTGATCAGGGACTAGAGAAAGCAGTGGGGTCTGAGGAAGACTGTTATGGGGAAACATTTATTCATTCATGAAAGGAATGTTTCATGAGGATCTACTGTATGCTCACAGGTATGTGAGGATGCGCTGTGTTCAAGACACTGTGCTGACATCCTCACATTATGAGAGTTCATTGGCGTAATCTGCTGGGAACTGGGTAGTCTATGTTCATCTTTCCCAGGAGGATTTAGTTGTTGGGCTTGCCTTCCTGGGAGTAGGGATTATCTTTGTCTCTTCTCTTTCATTATCACGGAAGATAGTCCTTTGCTCTCCTTTATCTGAGTCTAAGCATCAAAAATTGTGAACGCCAGATCCATTCACAAAGGTGGCAGAGTTTTCAGAAACTGGTGTCTCAGCTGCTCTGAAAAGAATGACCAAGGAATGGGGGCGGAGCCATGGCAGGACTTTTTTGTTTGTTTGTTTTTTTGTTTAAGTGGTCCTTTTAAAAGGAATCTGAATTGACCTTTCCTATTAGGCTCTGCAAGTCTGATTTTGGAAGAGGGACTGTATTCTGGGTGGAAATTCTGGGGCAGCAGAGCTGTGCCTGCAATGTAAAGCAGGAAGTATGAAACAGGAATCTGTGGCATCCGATGGGCTGCTCTAGAGGTGGGACTGACCAGTGCCTTATGCGTTTATTATTACTCAGGGTGATTCTGGGTGGCCAGTCCCTGATTCCAGTCTGCTCTTGGGTCATATGCATTGTTAGAGGTACTAGATTCAAGTCTTTATGCGTTTCACCTGCATTCCCTGTGTGTGCCTGTGTGAAGGTTTGGGCTAAAGGAGAGGCCAAAAAAGGGAAGGTTGTCAAAACCCAAGCTGTGACAAAGTGAGAGAGTGGCATGGACATATATACACTACCAAATGTAAGATACATAGCTAGTGGGAAGCAGCCGCATAGCACAAGGAGATCAGCTCGGTGGTTTGTGACCACCTAGAGGGGTGGGATAGGGAGGGTGGGAGGGAGGGAGACACAAGAGGGAAGAGATATGGGAACATATGTATATGTATAACTGATTCACTTTGTTATAAAGCAGAAACTAACACACCATTGTAAAGCAAGTATACTCCAATAAAGATGTTTAAAAAAAAACCCAAGGGGTAACAGTACGGGTCAGAGGGAGAACTGGCCTGTGCTACAGTATTTGTGGTACCAGCTTGCCTGAACTGAGAACTCAGGTGTGTGAGCTCCATTAAAATGGAATTCAAGGCTGGTGATCTTGAGCCCAGGGCTGGTGAAGGGAGGAGCCTGTGACTGGAAGTTTTGGCCCTGGGAGGGGCTGGTGTGTGCCAGAAGTCCTCTGTGCACTGCTCAGCACATTGGGGGAGACTCTGCTGGTGCAGGCAGTCTGGTGTTACTATCAAGGGTGAAGTCTGGTCAAGTGAGGGCACAGCTGTGCTGGTGTGTTGTTGGCGTGAGTGAGTGGGGGCAGGGAGAAGCGGGGAGAGACTTCACCCTGAGTCCTCAGGCCACGCTGCACCTGAGCGAGGTGTTTAGGGACTAGACGAGGGGCTAGTGCTCAAAATGAAATGTGGCACCGTGTGTTAAAATGTTAATTTATGAGCATTCCAGCTTTCAAGAGTTCATCTGAGCCGACCTCTATTCAGTTCCAGCAGCCTCAAATCAAAGGTGGTTAAGAGCACTTTATCTGCAGGAACTCGTAGAGAGGTTTTTCTAAAGAAGACACCACATCAAAGCAAGGATAATTGATTGTATCTTAACCAGTCACCTTGGTTTGGGAAAGCCTTGCTGGTTGTGTGACTGGTTGTTCTTAATTTATTTTCTCAAATTAACGAGACTTGACTCTGAATTAAGTTTTGTTTGCTTAAATAGGCTACCAAAATATGAGAGTCACCTCAGCCTAATGGCCTCCTTGTTTAATTACTTTAACACTGGAAACACAGTAGGTGGGATATTATACTTTTCATCCATTTGCAAGGTAATTTAGCAATTGTCCACCTAACGTAGAAATGCACAGTCATGTTGGTGCAACAATTTCATGTCCCAGAACCACCCAGATAAGCCACATGCGTAGAAATCAGAGATCCACATTCTGTGATAGCAGAACAAAAACAGATGTATCTGTGTAAATGCATAACTAGGGAGGGTTTCAGTAAAGTCTTTCTATTCATAATTACCATGGAATATGATATCGTGTGTTTGGGGA
The DNA here is from genome assembly GCF_964341445.2 of Mesoplodon mirus. Lineage (NCBI taxonomy): Eukaryota > Metazoa > Chordata > Mammalia > Artiodactyla > Ziphiidae > Mesoplodon > Mesoplodon mirus. The sequence goes on along the minus strand of NC_138988.1, from coordinate 42,972,683 downwards.
TGCAGGAGGTACATTTCTACTGGTGTGAAAATATTACCTTCATATATCATTGGTTACGGAAAGCAATATTATTGACAGAATTTGATTTGACATTATATATATCAATATTGAACCATGTACATAATATTTTAGTGTTTGTGTATGTGTGGATATATATTATACAAATTCAAATATAGTTTGTTACACATGGAAATTGCATAGCAAGGAGGATATACTTGGAACTGATGATGTTACATCTGGAGATAAAATTTTATTGCTTCTGGGGAATTCCCTGGCTGTCCAGTGGTTAAGACTTGGGCTTTCACTGCCTTGGGCCCGGGTTTGATCCCTGGTCAGGGGACTAAGATCCCACATGCCGTGATGTATAGCCAAAGAAAAAAATTTATTGCTTCTGGAGGGTGGTTAGTTAATGGGCATTTTTACTTGATTTTATTGTTTAAATATATTATAATTTCATATTTTATAATGTTTATTATTTTATAAGTAAATTTGTCCCTATGCACAGTAGTTTTCTATCACTGCTATAATGTATGACCACACATTTAGCAATTTAAAAAATATTTTACAGTTCATAAGTTAGAAATCCAGTGGTCTGGGCTGGGCTTTCTGTTTACGGTCTTACAAGGTCAAAAATTAGGGTCTCGTGAGGCATAGGTTCTTATCTGAAGCTTCCAGGGGAGAATCCACATCCAGGGCCATTCAGGTGCTAGGCAGAATCCATTTCATTCTGGTGGCTTCCGTGTGAGCCCTCCATGGTCACACCTTGCATCCGGTGTCCCTAAAGGAGAGGAGAAACACTGTGTCATTGTTCACTCATTTTTTCTCTAATCGTTTACTGTGTATTCAGTAGAAGGGATTATCACAAGTATTTTATGTAAGTAAGGTTATTACCTCAAGGTCTCAAACTAGAAACTATTCACGATTAGGTTATGATTTGAATGAAAATCATGGAATTAGTGAATAGGAGAAAAAATTAGTAACCCTTAATCCACCTGCTGCAACTACCATCACCCTCCTCCACCCCTCAACTCCACCATCCTCTATTCCTCGTTGTGACCTCAGTCTCTCTGCCTCTGTGACCTTTAGATATCTCTAGAATGAATTCTTCCCCTTCTAGGCTTCTTTATTACTCTCCCATGTCCATCCTGTGCATTTTAGACCTCCATCCCCATGAAACCTCTATTCCCTGGATTCCAGAGCTCTCAACCCAACCTCCTCCCCTTCTACTGCTCCCAAGCCTTTTATCCTCCGTACCCTCCTTCTCTCTTGCCCTTTATCCTCCTCTCCTTCCAGTTACTTCAGCCCATGTCTCGTGTCCTGTATGTCTAATGCCCCCAAGTGTTCCAGTCGTCAGTTACCAAGTGTCCTTAGTTTCTTCATGACCCTGCACCCATTTCCCCCAACCCTGTAATTCCTGACTCTGCAAGTTCCTCTGCCAATTTTTGGAATAGTTGGAAAAGAATAGGTGTTAACTCTTCTCTAAATGTTGGGTAGAATTCACTTGTGAAGCCATCTGCTCCTGGACTTACGTTTATTGGAAGTTTTTAAAAATAACTGATTCAATTTCATTACTGGTAATTCATCAAATTGATTATATTTTCTATTTCTTCCTCATTCAGTTTTGGGAGATTGTACATTTCTAGGAATTTTTCCATTTCTTCTAGGTTGTCCATTATATCAGCATATAATCGTTCGTGGTAGTCTCATGCTTGTTGGTGTTTCTGTGGTGTCAGTGGTACCTTCCCCTTTTTCATATCTGATTTTACTGATTTGGACCCTCTTCTTTTTTTCCTTCTTGATGAGTCTGGCTAAATTTTGTTTATCTTTTCAAAGAACCAGCTCTTACTTTCATTGATCTTTTCTATTGATTTTTCATCTCTATTTTATTTATTTTTGCTCTAATCTTTATGATTTTTTAAAATTTTACTAACTGAGCTTTCTTCTTTTTCTTACTCCTTTGGGTGTAAGGTTAGATTGTACATTTGAGATTTTTCTTGTTTCCTGTAAACAAGCTTGTATCACTGTAAACTTCCCTTTTAGAACTGCTTTTGCTGTGTTTTGTAGATTTGGGTTGTTGTGTTTTCATTTTCTTTTGTCTCTAGGTATTTTTTATTTCCTCTTTGATTTCTTCAGTGATCCATTGGTTGTTTAGTAGCATATTGTTTAGCCTCCATGTGTTTGTGTTTTTGCAGTTATTTTCTTAAAGTCGATTTGTAGTCTCATAGCATTGTGTTTGGAAAATATACTTGATATTATTTCAATGTCCTTAAATTTACTGAGGGTTGTTTTGAGGCGTAGCATGTGGTCTATCCTGGAGAAAGTTCCATGTGCACTTGAAAATGAAGTGTATTCTGATGCTTTTGGATGGATGTGTCATATACACATCCATCCATCTGTTCTAATGTGTCCTTTAATGTCAGTGTTTCCTTACTGATTTTCTGTCTGGATGACCTGTCCATTGTTATAAGTGGGGTTTTAAAGTTCCCTACTTTTATTGTGTTACTGTCAATTTTTCTGTTTATGTCAGGTAATATTTGCTTTATGTATGTAGGTGCTCCTGTGTTGGGTGCATAAATTCTTTAAATTGTTGTATATTCTTGGATTGATCCCTTCATCATTATGTAGTGTCCTTCTTTGTCTCTTTTATTTTATTTATTTTTTATTTTTTGGTCGCACTGCATGGCATGTGGGATCTTAGTTCCCCGACCATGGATTGAACCGTCGTCCCCTGCAATGGAAGCATGGAGTCTTAACCACTGGACCACCAGGTAAGTCCCCTTCTTTGTCTCCTAACAGTCCTTATTTTAAAGTCTCATTTGTCTGGGAGTTCCCTGGTGGTCCAGTGGTTAGGACTCAGCACTTTCATTGTGGTGACCCAGGTTCAATCCCTGGTTGGGGAACTAAGACCTTACAACCCATGTGGCCAAAAAAAAAAGGCTATTTAAAAAATCACTTAAAATTTAAATACACTGGTATGTGGAGCATGAAACACTTATTGGGATATACTATTATAAAAGATTCAAAACGCTAAACATAGAACTACCCTATGACCCAGTGATTCCACTCCTGGATTTACATCCAAGAAAAACCCAAAACACTATTTCAAAAGATACATGCACCCCGATGTTCATAGCAGCACTATTTACAATTGCCAAGATACAGAAGCAACCGAAGTGTCCTTCAACAGATGAATGGATAAAGAAGATGTGGTATATGTATACAACGCAATACTACTCAACCATGAAAAAATGAAATTTTGCCATTTGCAGCAACATGGATGGACTTGGAGGGCATTATGCTAAGTGAAATAAGTCAGACAGCAAAAGGCAAATACTGTATGATATCACTTATATGTGGAATCTAAAAATACAACAAATGAGTGACTACAACAAAAAAGAAAACAAATGCACAGATACAGAGAACAAACAAGTGGTGACCAGTGGGGAGGTGGGAGGGGCACTATAGGGGTGAGGGAGTGGGAGGTACAAACTATTGGGTATAAGATAGGCTCAGAGATGTATTGTACAACATGGGGAAAATAGCCAATATTTTATAATAACTGTAAATGGAAAGTAAACTTTAAAAACTGTATAGAAGGGCTTCCCTGGTGGTGCAGTGGTTGGGAATCTGCCTGCCAATGCAGGGGAAATGGGTTCGAGCCCTGGTCTGGGAAGATCCCACATGCCGTGGAGCAACTAAGCCCGTGAGCCACAACTACTGAGCCTGCGCATCTGGAGCCTGTGCTCCGCAATGAGAGGCCATGACAGTGAGAGGCCCGTGCACTGCGATGAAGAGTGGCCCCTGCTCGCCACAACTGGAGAAAGCCCTTGCACAGAAACGAAGACCCAACACAGCCAAAAACAAATAAATTTATTTTTTTAAAAACTATAAAAGATATTTTAAGTTTTTAGGGGCTTCCCTGGTGGTGCAGTGGTTGAGAGTCTGCCTGCCGATGCAGGGCACACGGGTTCATGCCCTGGTCCGGGAAGATCCCACATGCTGTGGAGCGGCTGGGCCCGTGAACCATGGCCGCTGAGTCTGCGCGTCCGGAGCCTATGCTCCGCAACGGGAGAGGCCACAACAGTGAGAGGCCTGCGTACAGCAAAAAAAAAAAAAAAAAAAAAAAAAAAAAAAAAATATATATATATATATATATATATATGTTTTAAGTTTTTAAAATAAAATAAATAAAAAAATTTAAAGGTACAGTATTCTCAAAGAATATTTGAAAAAGTGGATGTGCTTTTCTCTAATTTTTACCTTAATCAATGCACTTTAAATATTTGAGAAAGTATAAATACGTGAGGGGGGGTGGAGAGAACAAACTCTGGAACCACAATTTAGAACACATACACATAGACACACAATAAACAAAAAATTCTGATCTGTTGATTCAGTTATAATGTGCTTTATTAACATAGATCACGACTTCCTTTGTGAATCATCAAATATGGATTCATGGCATCATTTTCAAAGGCTTCTGTCCATTCCCAACACAAAATGTTAATCCACCCTCCGTTGCTGCCTTTGGTTTATTTTCAAACAAATCTGTGATGCAAACAACTTCATGCTCTGGATCTTTGGGGGTAGGGAGTCTTGGCTCACCTGAGGACAGGTGGTCATGCCCTGCTCTCAGGTAGTCCTGTGGGTCAGGTGGGCCCTGAGAGGAGAGGGGGCTAAAGGACCTGAGGACTAAGGGTACCTTTGGGTAGATTTCTATGGTCCACCCCTCACACAACCCTAAACCCACCATGTGAGATTTCCACCAACCTAGCAGCATGTCCCCTAGGCAACAGCAAGGCCACACCTATTCCAGGAGGGGCTCAGCTCCTAGGAATCAGGCCCAGGGAACCTGCACTTCTGGAAGTTCTTACCTGAAACCTTCACGCTATTCAGTGGTCTCAGGTGTGCTCTGCCTGATAGCTCTAGCTCAGTGCTACTGGATACGGGTCTGAGGAGTAACATCTGAACCAACAAAAAACTTGTTAAAGATGCCATTTCATGAGCCCTACAGGAGAATCATAATTTAGAGTGGGGCCCTGATTCCCCCCAAATTTGTAAGCACCTTAAAGCTTTGGAAGAAATGTTTGCTGTGTGGCTCCCATGCACTTTCCCATTAGCATTGCATGATGAGTATTTAGCAATAACATCACCTGTGTCCTCCCCACTGAGTCTATTGATATGGGTGGGAGCATTTGCATTGTTTTAACTCCAGGTGATTCTAAATTTAGGCCAGTTTTAAGCACGAGGGCTGCTGGGTTCATTGGTGAGTGTTGCTTCCAGTCTTTGATCCTTTTGCCATTGGAGAGGCATTGGTGTCTGCTCTACATGGGATTGGAAGGGGCAGGGCCATGTAGCCCACTTGCTCTATGCTGTAGCAGAGTTTTTGGGCCTGTGTGTGAGGGGAGAGCACATGTAGACAGGAAAGAAAAACCTCACTGTTTGGTCTCCATGAAGGAGCCCATTGTTCCTGAATCTCTCTTTTTCAAAAGGTTGGCATTTCATGGTCCTTTTGCCTGTGGGTATGGTGGGAACAGGTGAAGGAGCTGTGCTGATGCCATTAAAGACATATTCTCAAGATACTGATGTGATTCCTCAACATAATATCGATGAGAAAACAACCCAGAGCAGGAGGAAGAAGAGGAGAAAATGGCAGCTTCTCAGGTAAACGTCCTGTCCTGGTCAGAGGCTATGTCTGCTTTTCTCCTGAAATGTCATGAATTGAGAACCTGCAAACCTTTCATTTTCTACTTCTGATGTTCCTGCCTAGCAACGTTGTTTTCAACTACTTGTTTTTTTCCTTCTTATAATAGTCAGCTCTTTACAATACTTCTCTGTGTTCCAGAGCCTTTTCCCCATTGTCTGCATCCAGGCTCCCTACAGAGCATGGAGAATTCTCACCATGAATTAATGACCTTCAACTATTGAAATTATTCCTTTTGTGAAAGATCAACATGGGAAGGCATTAGTATCCAAAATTCCTTATGGGATAATTTCAGATGTTGAGATATTAGTGAAGAAGGGGAAAGTGGAATGATTAATGTACATCTGAATGCAACATCAACTTAGCACAACAGGATTAACACACTTTTAAGTGGGACGGCATTAGTGGTCCAGATAGCTCAAAGTTCTGGGGAAAAAAAGTAACTAGGAGAGATTTGCTCTGTATATTGTTAAGAAAGACTATTTAAATACAGTATTAGAGTCAGAGAACGTGGGAGGTATATGTGGACTGAAATTTGCATAAAACTGACATTTTTTCATGATAGTCTCAGATTATGATTTTCTTAGTATTTTCACCCAGAATACCATGGCAGGGATAATGTGTCATGTGTGCTTCAGTGACCTGATAATTGTTTGTCCCATTACACCTGATGTTCCCTGGTTCAGGTGTTTTCTGCAAGATTTCTCTGCTTTGAAGTTCATATACTTCTTTTATCTTTAGTAAGGGTTTGGTGTGATTCACTGAAAAATGTGCATAAACCATCATGGTGTATCTGGAAACTCCAATTTCTTCTTAGTTTTCCTTTACTTGTAGTTTGCTTGGAAAATGAACGTTGTCACCTTTGTTTACTAAAGATACTGGCTTTTCAAGTGGAGGCTGTAATCAGTCAAGGCTTGTTCTTGTAGGTTTCCATTATACTCTACGCTCATGTAACAGACATACTCTTCTTTATCGCTTCTTTGTATTTTCAAAAGTTTACAAGAATCATATTATTAATGTATGCTCAATTATGTTAAATTTCAGAAATATAGCTCAACTGAAATGATAAGTATTTTCAAAGACATCAAAAATTCAGAAACAATAGCTCTAACTTGTTTTATATCTTTGTGTGTATATCTCCCCAAGTGTATTTATAAAATGCAAAGTATATCATCCACAAATAGATTCATAAGATTTATCCAGTTAAAAGTAATTAGTATTAATTCTTCTTTAAAAGTTTTGTAGAATTCACCAGTGAAGCCTTGTAGTCCTGGTAAATTTTTGTTGGGAGGTTTTTGAGAACTGATTTACTCTCCTTAATAGTAATTTGGTCTGTTCAGATTGTTTTATTTCTTCATGATTCAGTCTTTTTATTTTTTATTTTTTAATTTTTTCTTTGGCCCATTGATTCTTTAGGATTGTGTTGTTTAATTTCCACTCATTTGTAAATTTTCCAGACTCTGTCCTATTGATCATTTCTGGTTTCTTACCATTGTGGTTGAAAAAAATACTGGGTTGGACAAAAGGTTCATTCCATTTTTTCCGTAAGATGGCTTTAGTAGCACTTAGTTGTCTTTAACTTCATTCAAAACAATTTTGTTAGATTGTATGTGACAGCTGTCATATCAGTGTGCATTTAAAAAAAGACTTATAAAAATTGGTGAATTTTTGTGTAGCCATTTTAATATTGAAGATGGAAGAAAAAAGCAACATTTTCGGAATATAATGCTTTATTATTTCAAGAAAGGCAAAAACGCACCTGAAACACAAAAAAACATTTGTGCAGTGTATGGAGAAGGTTCTGTGACTGATCAAACATGTCAAAAGTGGTTGGCGAAGTTTCATGCTGGAGATTTCTCACTGGATGATGCTCCACAGTCGTGTAGACCAGTTGAAGTTGATAACGATCAAATCGAGACATTCATTGAGGACAATCAACATTATACCACACAGGAGATCTGGACACTTTTTTTCTATTGTCTATTTCTCTCTTCAAATCTGTTAGTATTTGCTTAACACATTAAGGTCCTCCACTGTTGAGTGCATATTTATTTATGATTGTTGTCTTCTTGATGAATTGAAAACATTGTCATTATGTAATGACCTTATTTTTTTTCTTCTTGCAGCTTTTGGCTTAAAGTCTATTTTGTCTGGTGTAACTCTAGCTACCACTGCTTTCTTTGGGTTTCCACATGTATGGAATATCCTGTTCTAAACTTTCACTTGGAGCCTGTTTGTGTTTTTGACACTGAAGTGAGCCTCTGATAGGCAGTATATAGTTTGATCTTGTATTTTTATCTAGCCACTCTATTACTTTTGACTAGAGAATTTAATATATCTATGTTTACAGTAATTATTGATAGGTAAAGACTTATCAATGCCATCTTATTGTTTCCTGGATTTTTTTTGTTTCTTGTTCCTTTTTTCCTCTTCTGCTGCCTTTCTTTGTGAATTAGTGATATCCTGTAGTGGTATTCCCTTCCCTTTGTATTTTCTGAATCTAGTACAGGTTTTTGCTTTGTGGTTCCATGAGGCTCACAGAAAACATAACACTCTATTTTATGTTGATAACAATTTAGCTTCCATCACATACAAAAAAAAATCTACTCTTTTACTCCCCTCCATGAATTCTTGTGTATGGTGTTACAATTTACCTCTTTCTCTATTGTTTATACATTAAAATTACCATAGCTGCAGTTATTTTAATAATCTCATCCTTTAACCTTTATATACTAAAGTTAACTGATTAACACACCACCATATCACACTATTAAGGTATTCTTACCTTAACTATATACTAACATTTACAAGTCTATTGTGTAGTCTCATATGTTTTCATGGTACTATTTAGCGTCCTTTTATTTTAGCTTGAGGAACTCTTTTAGAATTTGTTCTAAGACAGATCTAGTGATGATGAACTCCCTCAGCTTTTGTGTTTTTTGTTTTGTTTTTTTTACATAAGAGAGTATTTTAATTCTTGTCCTTAAAAACTATAAAGACTATCATGATTTGGAAATGAGACTGTACCAAACAATGGCCAAAGAAGAATCGTACATTCTATGCCTTCTCTTTCCTTTGTTCACTCAGAAATATAATGTTATCAGCTATAATTGTTGTTGCTTGTTGTCTCACATTATTTTTATCCATATATTCACCATAGTCTGCTTTCCCTTCCAGGTAAATTCAAGACCCCTTTTTCACATACTGATATGCCACATCTCTGAGGCCTGGTCAGAATACTGAAATTCTGTGCCACGTTGTCTTTTGACTGACATCACCCATTTGGTAATGCTTCATTTGCCCCTGATCGCCACATCTCATTTGCTGCTACAGAAAATATCGTGACTGGGTTTTTCCTTCTACCTGTCTCATGATAGGGTCCTAACCTACTCAACTAAGTAGCTGCACATGATTCAGAGATCTTTTGAGAACCAAACTGCTAGCTATTTCAGACTCATGTCTTACAAACTGATGAAATACCTGTACTACAGGTTTTCGAAACATGGCTTCTATTTTCTTTTCTTACAATCTAATCTTTAGTCTTTTCCTGACACTCTGGCCAGCTTTTGTTTTTTGAAAAGAGTTTTTAATCTCTTCATTCAAGAAGGACAATTATGATGAATAGGATGTTCTTGGTTGGCAAGGTTTTTTTTTGGGGGGGGGTTGAGCAATTTGTATATATCATCCCATTCTCTCCTGACCTGTGAGGTTTCTGCTCAGAAATCAACTTTTAACCTTATGAGGCTCTAGGGACTTCCCTGGTGGCACAGTGGATAAGACTCCATGTTCCCAGTGCAGGAGGCCCAGCTTCCATCCGTGATCAGGGAACTAGATCCCACATGCATGCTGCAAATAAGAGATTGCATGCCACAACTAAGGAGCCAATGTGCCACAACTAAGACCCAGTGCAAACAAATAAATAAATATTTAAAAAAAATAATAATCTTAGGAGGTTCTCTTGTAAGTTATAAACTTCTCTACTCTTGCTGATTTTAAGATTCTTTCTTTTTGATAGTTGGTCATTTGCATGGCTTGGCTATGGTAAAGAGTACCACAACAACTGTTGGGGTGCAAATGTTTTTTCCAATGATGGTATTCTCTCATTGTATGAACCAGAGTGGGGTTGCCGAAACTCGTGTTAGCTCTAGTTTTTAATTTAGTAAGGAACTTGCCTACTGATCTGTATACTGACTGTTACCAATATACATTCAAACCAACAGCCTAGTAGGCTTCCCTCTTCTGCCTGCCCTGTTGAGCACTTCCTCTTTTTACGCTTTTTGAGGACTGGAGCCAGGGAACACCTTGTCTACGTTTATTTGCATTCCCTAATCATGACATTCTGAGCATCTTTTCATTTGATGTGCTGTTTTTTAAAAAGCGTGTGAGTACCACTGAGCTCTGAAATGTTTCTGCCTGAGCATCGGGCCTGATTTGAATTCATTTCAGATTACCTAGCCCAGGACATTTTTCAAGGGCTCAGATCATTTTCAGCCGTGCAGGCCTTGTGAATGCTAAGTGCCCTTGAGCACAGTTTCTAAATTTGTTGTTACGGGAAAGCGCCACAAGGCGGCAGCACTTCTTCATGCCCTCTCTGTTAACTTGGGTAAACAGAGCCTTAGAGGGAGTGTTGTTGTTGGATTGCAACTTTGAATGGAACCTGGCTGAACACCGCAGGGCTTGTGTATCTTTACCTCTTCCCCCTAACGCTGCACCACCCTCCCCGACACAAAACCCAAGCAGTGTAAATGTGCTATGCTGAAGGTGCTGTGGTTCGTAGGTGAGGCGAGTCTAAGGAAGTAGGTTGGAGGTGGGAACACCACCAGCAGGATCCATGGAGATCCGGTGTCTTTTCACAGCACTTCCCTCCCGTCGGGCCCACCATCCTTTGGGTACACTAGGCTTTGCTTACCTGTAGCAGGGCCATCTTGGATAGGGATATTGTGGTCCCATGCAGAGGAGAATGGGCAATAGAGCTCCGAGGGGCCGCTGATCTGGTGGCACGTCCTCCTCCCTGGCTCCCTCAGCACCAGCATACTCCAGCCTTGGGACTCAGGCCTGCTGAGGCTTCAGGGATGTGACACCAACTGACGTCACAGAGGCCTGAGGGTAATAGAGTAGGTGTTTCTTGACTTTTTCTTCTTTTATATTTTAATATTTATTTTCTATTTCATCATAGTTTATATACAATCTTGTGTTTGTTTGAGTTGTATAGCAACTTGATGCAGTTATATATGTAGCTGTACCTTTGCTATTTTGGATTTTTTTTCCATGTTAGGTTATTGACCAGTGTTGATTAGAGTTACTGTGCTATCAGGAGGGTCTTTGTTGATGAGTCTTTTTGATACATTAGTGTGTTTCTGTTAATCTCAACCTCCTACTTCATCCTTCCCTGATCCCCAGTTTCCTCCCATGGTAACTCTACGTTTCATTTCTCCGTTTGTGAGTCTGTGTTTGCCTTGTACATTACTTCCACTGTAACCATTTTTCGACTGAACATGTAAGTGATATCATGTGATACACGTCTTCCTGTGTCACATTGACCACAATTAGTGAGATCATCTACTGCTCCATCCATGTGGCTGCAAATGGCATGAGTTTATTTTGTTCTCTGGATGAGTGACAGTCGAGGGACTATAGGTAGCACAACTTCTTTATCCATTCATCTGCCAAATGTCGATGGACATTTCGATCGTTTGCTGTCTTGGCTATGGTAAAGAGTACCACAAGAACCGTTGGGGTGCAAGTTATTTAATCCAATGATGGTATTCTCTGGTTAAATGAATTGGAGGGTTGTTGCCAAATGTCATGGTAACTCCAGGTTTTAGCTTCATAAGGAAGTTGCCTACTGACTTCCTTACTTACCAGAATTAGTGAGATCATCTACTGCTCCATCCCTGTTGCTACAAATAGCATGAGATCGTTTTCTTGTCTGGATGAGTGACAGTCGAGGGAGTATAGGTAGCCCAACTTCTTTATCCATTCGTCTGTAGATGGAGATTTTGGTCGTTTGCTTGTATTGGCTATGGTAAAGAGTACCACAACAACCGTTGGGGTGCAAGATTTTTTATCCAGTGATGGTATTCTCTGGTTACACGAATTGGAGGCATGTTGCCTAATGTCGTGGTAGCTCCACATTTTAGTTTCGTAAGGAAGTTGCCTACTGATCTCCATACTGGCTGTTAGCAATTTACATTCCCACCAACAGCCTAGTAGGCTTCGCTTCTCTGCCTGCCCTCTTGAGCACTGACTCTTCTTAGGCTTTTTGAGGACTGGAGGCCCAGAAAAGCTCATCTACGTTTATTTCCATTATCTAATCATGACAGATCCTGAGCATCTCTTCATTTGATGTGCATTTTTTAAAAAAGCGTGTGAGTACCACTGAGCTCTTGAAACGTTTCTGCCTGAGAGTCAGGCCTGATTTGAATTCATTTCAGATTACCTAGCCCAGGACATTTCTCAAGGGCAATGGTCACTTGCAGCCCTGCAGGCCTTGTGAATGTTAATTGCCCTTGAGCAGTTTTTAGAGTTGTTGTTATGGGAAAGTGCCACAAGGTGGAAGCACTCCTTCATGCCCTCTCTGGTAACTTGGGCCAACAGAACCTTAGAGGGAGTCCTGGTGTTGGGTTGGAAATTGGAGTGGAATGTGGCTGAACACACACCGTAGGGCTTGTGTATCTTTAGCTGTTCCCCCTTACCCTGCACAGCCTGACGCCAGGCAAATCCCAAGCCTTGCAAATATGCTATTCGGAGGGTGCTGCGGTTCGTAGATGGGGTGGTTCTAAGGAAATAGGTTGGAGGTGGGAACCTCACCAGCAGGAGCCGTGGAGATCCGGTGTGTTTTCACAGCACTTCCCTCCCAGCGGGTCCACCATTCTTTGGGTACACTAGGCTTTGCTTACCTGTACAAGAGTAGGCTTGGATTGGGAGATTGTGGACCCGTGCAGATGAGAATGGGCATGACAGGTCCGAATGGCCCCTTATCTGCTGGCACGTCCTGCCCCCTGGCTCCCTCAGTTTCAGCATACTCCAGCCCTGCGGCCCAGGCCTGCTGAGGCTGCAGGGATGTGAGAGAAGCCCACGTCACCGAGGCCAGAGGGTAACAGAGTAGGCATTTCTTGCCTTTTACTTCTTTTATAATTTAATACTTAGTTTCTATTTAAGTGTGGTTTAGATACAATGTTGTGTTTGTTTCAGTTCTACAGCAACTTGCTGCAGTTATAAATGTAGCTGTACCTGTACTGTTTCGGATTCTTTTCCCTGTTAGGTTATTGAGGTATATTGAGTACAGTTCCCTGTGTTGTCAGGAGGGTCTTGTTGATGAACTCTTTTTGATACATGTGTGTGTTTCGTTAATCCCAACCTCCTACTTCATCCTTCCCCGATCCCCAATTTCGCCCTATGGTAATGCTACACTTCTTTTTTCCATTTGTGAGTCTGTGTTTCCTTTGTACATTACTTCCTTTGTATCCATTTTTCGACTGCTCATATAAGTGATATCCTGGCATATGTGTGTTTCTTTCTCTAACTTACCGGAATTAGTGAGATCAACTACTGCTCCATCCATGTTGCTGCAAATGGCACAAGTTCATTTTGTTCTCTGGATGAGTGACACTCGAGGGAGTATAGGTAGCCCAACTTCTTTATCCATTCATCTCTCGCTGGACATTTTGGTCATTTGCATGTCTTATCTATGGTAAAGAGTACCACAGCGACTGTTGGGGTGCAAGTTTTTTATTCCAATGATGGTATTCTCTCGTTATACAAACGGGAGTGAGGTTGCCTAATCTCATGGTAGCTCCAGTGTTTAGTTTAGTAAGGAACTTGCCTACTGATCTCCATAGTGTCTGTTAGCAATTTACATTCCCACCAACAACATAGTAATGATCCCTTTTCTGCCTGCCCTCTTGAGCACTTACTCGTTTTAGGCTTTTTGAGGGCTGCAGCCAGGAAACACATCGACTACTTTTATTTGCAATCTCTAATCGTGAGAGATCCTGAGCATCTTTTCATTTGATGTGCTGTTTTTTAAAAAGGGAATAAGTACCACTGAGCACTTGAAACATTTCTGCCTGAGCGTTGGGCCTGATTTGAATTCATTTCAGATTACCTAGCCCAGGACATTTCTCAAGGGCTCAGATCATTAGCAGCCCTGCAGGCCTTGTGAATGTTAAGTGCCCTTGAGCACAGTTTGTAAAGTTGTCATTACAGGAAAGGGCCACAAGGCGGCAGCACTTCTTCATGCCCTCTCTGGTAACTTGGGCAAACAGAGCCTTAGAGGGAGTCCTGGTGTTGGCTTGGAAATTGGAGTGCAACGTGGCTGAACTCACACCGCAGGGCTTGTGTATGTTTAGCTCTTCCCCCTTAGCCTGCACAGCCTGATGCGAGGCAAATCCCAAGCCTTGCAAATGTGCTATTCAGAGGGTGCTGTGGTTCGTAGGTGGGGTGGTTCTAAGGAAATAGGCTGGAGGTGGGAACCTCACCAGCAGGAGCCGGGGAGATGTGGTGTGTTTTCACAGCACTTCCCTCCCAGCGGGTCCACCATTCTTTGGGTACACTAGGCTTTGCTTACCTGTAAGAGAGCCTGCTTGGATCAGGAGATTGTGGTCCCATGCAGAGGAGAATGGGCATGAGAGGTCTGAGGGGCCGCTGATCTTGTGGCATGTTCTCCCCCCTGGCTCCCTCAGCACCAGCCTACTCCATCCCTGGGGCCCAGGCCTGCTGAGGCTCCAGGGTTGTGAGAGTACCACACGTCACCGAGGCTGGAGGGTAACAGTAGGCATTTTTTACCTTTTACTTCTCTTATAATTTAATATTTAGTATCTATTTAAGTGTAGTTTAGATACAATGTTGTGCTTGTTTCAGTTCTACAGCAACTTGATGCAGTTATAAATAAAGCTGTACCTGTACTGTTTCGGATTCTTTTCCCTGTTAGGTTATTGAGGAATGTTGAATAGAGTTCCCTGTGCTGTAAGGAGGGTCGTCGTTGATGAAATCTTTTTGAAACATGAGTATGTTTCTGTTAATCCCAACCTCTTACTTCATCCTTCCCCGATGCCCAATTTCGCCCTGTGGTAATTCTACACTTCCTTATTCCATATGTGAGTCTGTGTTTCCTTTGTACATTACTTCCTGTGTATCCATTTTTTGACTGCACTTGTAAGTGATATCCTGGAATGTGTGTATGTCTGTCTTTTATTTACCAGAATTAGTGAGATCATCTACTGCTCCATCCCTGTCGCTGCAAATGGCACGAGTTCATTTTGTTGTCTTGATGAGTGACAGTTGAGGGAGTATAGGTAGCCCAACTTCTTTATCCCTTCATCTGTCGATGGAGATTTCGGTCGTTTGCTTTTCTTGGCTATGGTAATGAGTACCACAACAACCGTTGGGGTGCAAGATTTTTTATCCAGTGATGGTATTCTCTGGTTACACGAATTGGAGGCATGTTGCCTAATGTCGTGGTAGCTCCATCTTGTAGTTTCGTAAGGAACTTGCCTACTGATCTCCATACTGGCTGTTAGCAACTTACATTCCCAACAACAGCCTAGTAGGCTTCGCTTCTCTGCCTGCCCTCTTGAGCACTGACTCTTTTTAGGCTTTTTTGAGGACTGGAGGCCCGAAAAACCTTGTCTACGTTTATTTCCATTATCTAATCATGACAGATCCTGAGCGCTTCTTCATTTGATGTGCGGTTTTGAAAAAACTGTGTGAGTACCACAGAGCTATTGAAACGTTTCTGCCTGAGAGTCAGGCAAGATTTGAATTCATTGCATGTTACATAGCCCAGGACACTGCTTGAGGGCAGGGTTCATTTGCAAACCCGCACGCAATTGGCCTTGTGAATGAAAATTGAACTTTAGCAGTTTTTAAAGTTGTTGTTACGGGAATGTGCCACAATGCGGCTGCACTACTTCGTGTCCTGTCTGGTAACTTGGGCAAACAAAGCCGTAGCGGGAGTCCTGGTGTTGGATTGGAAAGTGTAGTCGAATGTGGCTAAACACACACCACAGGGCTTGTGTATCTTTACCTCTTGCCCCTTAACCTGCACTGCCCCACCCCAGGCATATCCCAAGACTTTCCAATGTGCTATTCGGAGGGTGCTGTGGTTCGTAGGTGTGGCGATACTAATGAAGTAGGCTGGAGGTGGGAATCCACCTAGCAGGAGCTGTGGAGATCTGGTTTCTTCACAGCTCTTCCCTCTCAGCTGTTCTTCCATCATTTGGGTACACCACGATTTGCTTACCTGTCAGAGGGCTGCATTGGATCGGGAGATTGTGGTACCATGCAGAGGACAATGGGCAATAGAGGGCCGAGGGCCCGCTGATCAGGTGGCATGTCCTCTTCCCTGGCTCCCTCAGCACCTGCATACTCCAGCCAAGGGACCCAGGGCTGCTGAGGCTCCAGGGATGTGACACTAACTGACGTCACAGAGGCCTGAGGGTAATACAGTAGGCATTCCTTGCCCCTTTCTTTCTTTGTTTTTTGTTTTGTTTTTTGCAGTACGCAGGCCTCTCACTGTTGTGGCCTCTCCCGTTGTGGAGCACAGGCTATGGACGCGCAGGCTCAGTGGCCAAGGTTCATGGGCCCAGCCGCTCCGCGGCATGTGGGATCTTCCTGGAACGGGGCACGAACCCATGTCCCCTGCATCGGCAGGCAGACTCCCAACCACTGCGCCACCAGGGAAGCCCTCCTTGCCCCTTTCTTGTTTAGTAATTTAATATTCATTTTCTATTTCAGCATAGCTAATGTACAATATTGGGTTTGTTTGGGTTTTACAGCAGCTTGATGGAGTTATAAATGTAGCTGTACCTGGAGGATTTTGGATTCTTTTCCCTGTTAGTTTATTGAAGAATGTTTTGTAGCGTTCCGTGTGCTTTCAAGCGGGTCATCCTTGATGAACACGTTTTGATACATGAGTGTGTTTCTGTTAATCCCAACCTCCTAATTTATCGTTCCCCGATCTCCAATTTCCCCCTCTGGGAACTCTACCCTTCTTTTTTCCGTTTGTGAATCTATGTTTACTTTGTATACTACTTCCTTTGTATCCGTATTTAGACTGCACATATAAGCAATATCCTGGGATATGTGTCTTTCTGTCTCTAACGTACCAGAATTAGTGAGATGATCTACTGCTCCATCCATGTTGCTGCAGATAGTATGGGTTCATTTTGTTCTATGGATGAGAGGTAGTTGAGGGAGTGTAGGTAGCAGAACATCTTGATCCATTCACCTGTCGCTGGATATTTCGTTCATTTGCATCTCTTGGCTATGGTAAAGAGTACCAAACGACCGTTGGGGTGCAAGTGTTTCAGTCCAATGATGGTATTCTTTGGTTATATGAACTGGACTGGGGTTGCTGAATCTCGTACTAGCTGCACTTTTTAGTTCAGTAGGGAACTTGCCTTCGGATTTCCATAGTGGGTTTTAGCAATTTACATTTCCTCCAACAGCATAATAGGGTTCACTCTTTGGCCTGCCCTCTTGAGCACTTACTCTTTTTATGGTTTTTGATGACTGCAGCGAGGGAACACCGAGTCTAGGTTTATTTGTATTCTCTCATCATGACAGATCCTGAGCATCTTTTCATTTGATGTGCTGTTTTTTAAAAAGTGGGTGAGTACCACTGAGCTCTTGAAATATTTCTGCCTAGAGTCGGGCCTGATTTGAATTCATGTCATGTTACATAGCCCAGGACATTTCTTGAGCGCAGGGTTCATATGCAAACATGCCTTGTAAATGATAATTGCCCTTCAGCACAGTTTTTAAAGTTGTTGTTACGCGAATGTGCCGCAAGGTGGCAGCACTACTTCGTGTCCTCTCTGGTAACTTGGGCAAACAAAGCCATAGCGGGAGTCCTGGTGTTGGATTGGAAACTGTAGTCGAACGTGGCTAAACATACACCACAGGGCTTGTGTATCTTTACCTCTTGCCCCTTAACCTGCACTGCCCCACCCTCAGCTTATCCCAAGACTTTCCAATGTGCTATTCGGAGGGTGCTGTTGTTTGTAGGTGGGGCGATTCTAATGAAGTAGGCTTGAGGTGGGTATCCCCCTAGCAGGAGCTGTGGAGATCTGGTTTCTTCACAGCTCTTCCCTCTCAGCTGTTCTTCCATAATTTGGATACACCAGGATTTGCTTTCCTGTAAGAGGGCCGCATTGGATTGGGAGATTGTGGTACCATGCAGAGGACAATGGGCAGTAGAGGTCCGAGGGGCCGCTGATCAGGTGGCACGTCCTTCTCCCTGGCTCCCTCAGCACCAGCATACTGCAGCCACGGGACTGATGCCTGCTGAGGCTCCAGGGATGTGACACTAGCTGACGTCACATAGGCCTGAGGTTAATAGAGTAGGCATTCCTTGCCCCTTTCTTGTTTAGTAATTTAATATTCATTTTCTAGTTCAGCATAGTTTATGTACAATGTTGTGTTTGTTTGAGTTTTACAGCAACTTGATGCAATTATAAATGTAGCTGTACCTGTAGGATTTTGGATTCGTTTCCCTGTTAGTTTATTGAAAAATATTTTGTAGCGTTCGCTGTACTTTCAAGCGGGTCGTCCTTGATGAACACTTTTTGACACATGAGTGTGTTTCTGTTAATCCGAAGCTGCTACATCATCCATCCCCGATCTCCAATTTGCCCAAGTGGGAACTCTACACTTCTTTTTTCTATTTGTGAATCTATGTTTCCTTTGTACACTACTTCCTTTGTATCTGTATTTAGACTGCACATATAAGTGATATCCTGGGATATGTGTCTTTCGGTCTCTAACTTTCCAGAATCAGTGAGATAATCTACTTCCCCAGCCATGTTGCTGCAAATAGTATGAGTTCATTTTGTGCTGTGGATGAGTGGTAATCGAGGGAGTGTAGGTAGCAGAACATCTTGATCGAGTCATCTCTTGCTGGATATTTCAGTCTTTTGCATAACTTGGCTATGGTAAATATTACAACAATGACCATTGGGGTGCAAGTGTTTTATTCCAATGATGGTATTCGCTGGTTATACGAACTGGACTGTGGTTGCTGAAAGTCGTGCTAGCTCCACTTTTTAGTTCACTAGGAACTTGCCTTCGGATTTCCATAGTGGTTTTTAGCAATTATCATTTCCTCCAACAGCATAATAGGGTTCCCTCGTCGGCCTCCCTCTTGAGCACGTACTCTTTTTATGCATTTTGATGACTGCAGCGAGGGAACACCTAGTCTAGGTTTATTTGTATTCTCTTATCATGACAGATCATGAGCATATTTTCATTTGATGTGC
This sequence comes from Mesoplodon mirus, assembly GCF_964341445.2. Lineage (NCBI taxonomy): Eukaryota > Metazoa > Chordata > Mammalia > Artiodactyla > Ziphiidae > Mesoplodon > Mesoplodon mirus. The sequence continues at coordinate 42,953,720 of NC_138988.1, read as the reverse complement.
TTTTTTTAAAAAAAGCGGGTGAGTACCACTGAGGTCTTGAAACATTTCTGCCAGAGAGTCGGACCTGATTTGAATTCATTTCATATTACATAGCCCAGGACATTTCTTGAGGGCAGGGTTCATTTCCAAACATGCAGGCCCTTGGCCTTGTGAATGATAATTGCCCTTCAGCACAGTTTTTAAAGTTGTTGTTACGGGAATGTGCCACAAGGTGGCAGCACTACTTCGTGTCCTGTCTGGTAACTTGGGCAAACAAAGCCATAGAGGGAGTCCTGGTGTTGGATTGGAAACTGTAGTCGAACATGGCTAAACACACACCACAGGGCTTGTGTATCTTTACCTCTTGCCGCTTAACCTGCACTGCCCCACCCCAGGCATAACCCAAGACTTTCTAATGTGCTATTCGGAGGTTGCTGTGGTTTGTAGGTGGGGCGATTCTAATGAAGTAGGCTGGAGGTGGGAATCCACCTAGCAGGAGCTGTGGAAATCTGGTTTCTTCACAACTCTTCCCTCTCAGCTGTTCTTCCATACTTTGGGTACACCAGGATTTGCTTACCTGTAAGAGGGCCACATTGCATCAGGAGATTGTGGTACCATGCAGATGACAATGGGCAATAGAGGCCCGAGGGGCCACTGATCAGGTGGCACATCCTCCTCCCTGGCTCCCTCAGCACCAGCATACTCCAGCCACAGGACGTAGGCCTGCTGAGGCTCCAGGGATGTGATACCAACTGACGTCACAGAGGCCTGAGGGTAATAGAGTAGGCATTCCTTGCCCCTTTCTTGTTTAGTAATTTAGTATTGATTTTCTATTTCAGCATAGTTTATGTACAGTGTTGTGTTTGTTTGAGTTGTACAGCAACTTGATGCAGTTATAAATGTAGCTGTAGCTGTAGGATTTCGGATTCTTTTCCCTGTTAGTTTATTGAAGAATGTTTTGTAGCCTTCCCTGTGCTTTCATGCGGGTTGTCCTTGATGAACACTTTTTGATACGTGAGTTTGTTTGTGTTAATCCCAACCTCCTACTTCATCCTTCCCCCATCTCCAATTTGCCCCTGTGGGAACTCTACACTTCTTTTTTCCGTTTGTGAATCTATGTTTCCTTTGTATACTACTTCCTTTGTATCTGTATTTAGACTGCACATATAAGTGATATCTTGGGATATGTGTCTTTCGGTCTGTTACTTACCAGAGTTAGTGAGATCATCTACTGCTCCATCCATGTTGCTGCAAATAGTATGAGTTAATTTTGTTCTATGGATGAGTGGTAGTCGAGGGAGGGTAGGTAGCAGAACATCTTGATCCATTCATCTGTCGTTGTATATTTCGTTCGTTTGCATGTCTTGTATATGGTAAAAGTACCACAGTGACCGTTGGGGTGCAAGTGTTTTATTCCAATGATGGTATTCTCTGGTTGTACGAACTGGACTGGGGTTGCTGAATCTCGTGCTAGCTCCACTTTTTAGTTCAGCAGGGAACTTGCCATCAGATTTCCATAGTGGTTTTTAGCCATTTTCATTTCCTCCAACAGCATAATAGGGTTCCCTCTTCGGCCTGCCTTCTTGAGCACTTACTCTTTTTATGCTTTTTGAGGACTGCAGCCAGGGAACACCTAGTCTAGGTTTATTTGTATTCTCTTATCATGACAGATCCTGAGCATTTTTTCATTTGATGTGCTATTTTTTAAAAAGCGGGTGAGTACCACTGAGGTCTTGAAACAGTTCTGCCTGAGAGTCCGGCCTGATTGGAATTCATTTCATGTTACATAACCGAGGACATTTCTTGTGGGCAGGGTTCATTTGCAAACATGCAGGCCCTTGGCCTCGTGAATGATAATTGCCCTTCAGCACAGTTTTTAAAGTTGTTGTTACGGGAATGTGCCATAAGGTGGCAGCACCGCTTCGTGTCCTCTCTGGTAACTTGGGCAAACAAAGCCATAGCGGGAGTCCTGGTGCTGGATTGGAGACTGTAGTCTAACGTGGCTAAACAAACACCACAGGGCTTGTGTATCTTTACATCTTGCCCCTTAAGCTGCACCTCCGCACACCACGCATATCCCAAGGCTTTCCAATGTGCTATTCAGAGGGTGCTGTGGTTTGTAGGTGGGGCGATTCTAATGAAGTAGGCTGGAGGTGGGAATCCACCTAGCAGGAGCTGTGGAGATCTGGTTTCTTCACAGCTCTTCCCTCTCAGCTGTTCTTCCATACTTTGTGTACACCAGGATTTGCTTACCTGTAAGAGGGCCACATTGGATCGGGAGATTGTGGTACCATGCAGAGGACAATGGGCAATAGAGGCCCGAGGGGCCACTGATCAGGTGGCACATCCTCCTCCCTGGCTCCCTCAGCACCAGCATACTCCAGCCACAGGACGTAGGCCTGCTGAGGCTCCAGGGATGTGACACCAACTGACGTCACAGAGGCCCGGGTAATAGAGTAGGCATTCCTTGCCCCTTTCTTGTTTAGTAATTTAATATTCATTTTCTATTTCAGCATAGTTTATGTACAATGTTGTGTTTGTTTGAGTTGTACAGCAACTTGATGCAGTTATAAATGTAGCTGTAGCTGTAGGATTTCGGATTCTTTTCCCTGTTAGTTTATTGAAGAATGTATTGCAGCGTTCCCTGTGCTTTCAAGCGGGTCGTCCTTGATGAACAGTTTTGATACGTGAGTTTGTTTGTGTTAATCCCAACCTCCTACTTCATCCTTCCCCCATCTTAATTTGCCCCTGTGGGAACTCTACACTTCTTTTTTACGTTTGTGAATCTATGTTTCTTTGTATACTACTTCCTTTGTATCCGTATTTAGACTGCACATATAAGTGATATCCTGGGATATGTTTCTTTCTGTCTCTTACTTACCACAATTAGTGAGATGATCTACTGCTCCATACATGTTGCTGTAAATAGCATGAGTCCATTTTGTTCTATGCATGAGTGGTAGTCGAGGTAGGGTACGTAGCAGAACATCTTGATCCATTCATCGCTAGCTCGATATTTCATTCATTTGCATGTCTTGGCTATGGTAAAAAGTACCACAGTGACCGTTGGGGTGCAATTGCTTTATTCCAATGATGGTATTCTCTGGTTATACGAACTGGACTGGTGTTGCTGAATCTCATGCTAGCTCCACTTTTTAGTTCAGTAGGGAACATGCGTTAGATTTCCATAGTGGTTTTTAGCAATTTTCATTTCCTCCAACAGCATAATAGGGTTCCCTCATCGGCCTGACCTCTTGAGCACTTACTCTTTTTATGGTTTTTGAGGACTGCAGCGAGGAAACACCTAGTCTACGTTTATTTGTATTCTCTAGTCATGACAGATCCTGAGCATCTTTTCATTTGATGTGCTGTTTCTTAAAAAACGGGTGAGTACCACTGAGGTATTGAAACATTTCTGCCTGAGAGTCGGGCCTGATTTGAATTCATTTCATGTTACATAGCCCAGGACACTTCTTGAGGGCAGGGTTCATTTGCAAACATGCAGGCTCTTATCCTTGTGAATGATAATTATCCTTGTGAAGGATAATTGCCATTCAGCACAGTTTTTAACGTTGTTGTTACGGGAATGTGCCACAAGGTGGCAGCACTACTTTGTATCCTGTCTGGTAACTTGGGCAAACAAAGCCATAGCGGGAGTCCTGCTGTTGGATTGGAAACTGTAGTCGAACGTGGCTAAACACACACCACAGGGCTTGTGTATCTTTACCTCTTGCCCCGTAACCTGCACTGCCCCACCCCAGGCATAACCCAAGACTTTCCAATGTGCTATTCGGAGTTTGCTGTGGTTTGTAGTTGGGGCGATTCTAATGAAGTAGGCTGGAGGTGGGAATCCACCTAGCAGGAGCTGTGGAAATCTGGTTTCTTCACAAGTCTTCCCTCTCAGCTGTTCTTCCATACTTTGGGTACACCAGGATCTGCTTACCTGTAAGAGAGCCACAGTGGATCGGGAGATTGTGGTACCATGCAGAGGAAAATGGGCAATAGAGGTCCGAGGGGCCGCTGATCAGGTGGCACGTCCTCCTCCCTGGCTCCCGCAGCACCAGTATACTCCAGCCACAGGACTCAGGCCTGCTGAGGCTCCATGGATGTGACACCAGCTGACATCACAGAGGCCTGAGGGTAATAGAGTAGGCATTCCTTGCCCCTTTCTTGTTTAGTAATTTAATATTCATTTTCTATTTCAGCATAGTGTATGTACAATGTTGTGTTTGTTTGAGTTGTACAGCAAGTTGATGCAGTTACAAATGTAGCTGTACCTGTAGTATTACGTATTGTTTTCCCTGTTAGTTTATCGAACAATGTTTTGTAGCGTTCCCTGTGCTTTCAATCCGGTCATCCTTGATCAACACGTTTTGATACATGAGTGTGTTTCTGTTAATCCCAACCTCCTACTTCATCATTCCCCGATCTCAAATTTGCCCCTGTGGGAACTCTACCCTTCTTTTTTCCGTTTGTGAATCTATGTTTCCTTTGTATACTACTTCCTTTGTATCTGTATTTAGATTGCACATATAAGTGATATCCTGGGATATGTGTCTTTCGGTCTGTTACTTACCAGAATTAGTGAGATCATCTACTGCTCCATCCATGTTGCTGCAAATAGTATGAGTTAATTTTGTTCTATGGATGAGTGGTAGTCGAGGGAGGGTAGGTAGCAGAACATCTTGATCCATTCATCTGTCGCTGTATATTTCGTTCGTTTGCATGTCTTGGATATGGTAAAAGTACCACAATGACCGTTGGGGTGCAAGTGTTTTATTCCAATGATGGTATTCTCTGGTTGTACGAACTGGACTGGGGTTGCTGAATCTCGTGCTAGCTCCACTTTTTGGTTCAGCAGGGAACTTGCCTTCAGATTTCCATAGTGGGTTTTAGCAATTTTCATTTCCTCCAACAGCATAATAGGGTTCCCTCTTCGGCCTGCCCTCTTGAGCACTTACTCTTTTTATGCTTTTTGAGGACTGCAGCGAGGAAACACCTAGTCTAGGTTTATTTGTATTCTCTTATCATGACAGATCCTGAGCATGTTTTCATTTGATGTGCTATTTCTTAAAAAGCGGGTGAGTACCACTGAGGTCTTGAAACATTTCTGCCTGAGAGTCAGGCCTGATTGGAATTCATTTCATGTTACATAGCCCAGGACCTTTCTTGTGGGCAGGGTTCATTTGCAAACATGCAGGCCCTTGGCCTTGTGAATGATAATTGCCCTTCAGCACAGTTTTTAAAGTTGTTGTTACGGGAATGTGCCACAAGGTGGCAGCACTACTTCGTGTCCTCTCTGGTAACTTGGGCCAACAAAGCCATAGCGGGAGTCCTGGTGTTGGATTGGAGACTGTAGTCGAACGTGGCTAAACACACACCACAGGGCTTGTGTATCTTTATATCTTGCCCCTTAAGCTGCACTGCCGCACACGAGGCATATCCCAACACTTTCCAATGTGCTATTCAGAGGGTGCTGTGGTTTGTAGGTGGGGCGATTCTAATGAAGTAGGCTGGAGGTGGGAATCCACCTAGCAGGAGCTGTGGAGATCTGGTTTCTTCACAGCTCTTCCCTCTCAGCTGTTCTACCATCATTAGGGTACACTAGGATTTGCTTACCTGTAAGAGGGCCGCATTGGATCGGGAGATTGTGGTACCATGCAGAGGAGAATGGGCAATAGAGGCCCGAGGGGCCACTGATCAGATGGCACATCCTCCTCCCTGGCTCCCTCAGCACCAGCATACTCCAGCCACAGGACGTAGGCCTGCTGAGGCTCCAGGGATGTGACACCAACTGACGTCACAGAGGCCTGAGGGTAATAGAGTAGGCATTCCTTGCCCCTTTCTTGTTTAGTAATTTGGTATTGATTTTCTATTTCAGCATAGTTTATGTACAGTGTTGTGTTTGTTTGAGTTGTACAGCAACTTGATGCAGTTATAAATGTAGCTGTAGCTGTAGGATTTCGGATTCTTTTCCCTGTTAGTTTATTGAAGAATGTTTAGTAGCGTTCCCTGTGCTTTCATGCGGGTCGTCCTTGATGAACACTTTTTGATACGTGAGTTTGTTTGTGTTAATCCCAACCTCCTACTTCATCCTTCCCCCCATCTCCAATTTGCCCCTGTGGGAACTCTACACTTCTTTTTTCCGTTTGTGAATCTATGTTTCCTTTGTATACTACTTCCTTTGTATCCGTATTTAGACTGCACATATAAGTGATATCCTGGGATATGTTTCTTTCTGTCTCTTACTTACCACAATTAGTGAGATGATCTACTGCTCC